>NW_008805075.1:1787-601787 GCF_000004825.1 Heterostelium album PN500
TACTGATCTATTATCTAAAAACTGGAAACGATGATACTCTGTAAAACCAGGAAAGATCTTTATTTCTTTCTGTTTCAATTCCTTTGGGTTATGAATTTCGACTGTTACTTTGATGGTAACAGCCTCCTTCTCTGATTCAGAAGTCAATTTGTATGTTCTTTGATAGTTGTTGTTGTCAGTGGTACTCTTGATTGCATTGATAACATCTTGATCTGTATAGATTGAATCTTTGAAACTCGACTTGTCTGCTATCGCTCTAGAAACCATTGAAAAATGTTGATCGCATTCACTCTTTCCGTGATAGGGTGCAAAAGTATTCAATTCGACGAGATACTTTCTTTTGGTTTTGTTTGGAGTGTTTGGATCAGCTACTTGCAACTTTGACAATGTATGCATATATGAAAGTATTTCATTTGACTTGAAGTGTCTAGCATTATCACACCAAAATGTAATTTTGTTGATATTTAGACTGGTGAATAATGGATCATTGATTAATTTGTCGAGACATGAAATTGCAAATGTCGAACAGTGATTAAGTACTTGTGAAAGACAGTCATAGTAGTGAATCTTCAGCTTGTCACCTTGCTTATAGAAGAGGACCATTCCAAAGAAGGTACGAGCAGGTTGTTGGTAAAATTCATGGCTTACTTGCACTTTGGATTTACCTAATGATATATTCTCTTTAAAATCACAGAGAATAATACACTCTCCTACCTTTAACTCATTTTTCTAAATAAAAAAAAAAAAAAATTTTCATTAATAAATCATTAGCTAAATGTATTAATAAAATTATAATTACACATGTCAAATAATCATTCTTTCTTTGCTGAACAAACATCTTGTGAATAGTCAAGATTTCAAACAGTTTATGATCTTGATCTGAAAGTTGCCCAAACTTAATTCGTTTTGACTCGAGAGCCTGATACTGAACACACATTGGACACATGTCGGTTCGATTCTTCATTTCTCTGACATACTCTGGTACGAAACTGTAAAATGCACTTCTACCCATGAGTGGATACTTGACTTGATCAACTTCACTCTTCTTGAGGTAATCTGTAAAGCAGGTATTTATGTTTCCTAAAGCAAGGTTCTTGATTGGCACCAACTCGAAAGCTCGTTTACCATCTGCGTCGAGTTCTTTGCTGTACAACCTCATGTTTTTACTTGATTCTTCAGTTATATCTTTCATATTGAAGTAACCTTCGACGGCTGTCCTTAGCATCGTGGTTCTTTGTCTTCTTGTCATTTGTCCATTGTGTGTAAATTTAGATCTCCAATTGCTGATCTCTTCTGCATTAATCAGTCTACCTGCACCATACTTGTGTACGTGTTGAATTGCACGATTCCACGCATTATTATCTATTGTGATTCCAAACTCTCTGATTTCCTTAGAAGTGTAAAAAGGAACTAAACTTGATAACAATCTAGATTGGGAATATTAGTATCAATGATATACAAAATCGCGAGCATTACAAAACACTTACCTTGTTTTTTCATATCCATCTCTATCTGTATATTGGCCACTCTGAAGTGATGAAATAACATATGACAACGCAACAGCATGTGTGGTTGCTCCAGGTATCTCTTCATATATCTCCTTATATCGCTTTCTGAATTCTTCTGTTGCAGCTATACTACCATCTTTCTTTAATTCTTCAAGAACCTGAATATATTTATAGTTAAAATATGAACAATAATCATTCAAAACAACAGTTTATGATATGTATAGTAGTCAATAGTGTACCTGCTTTCCAGTGGTATTCTTTGTTAACCAATCTTTCATTAAATGTGTCTGTTGATCAATCGTTACTTTGTTATGTTTTTTTGGTGATGCTATTACATTTACTGAAGTTGTTATTAAATTTAAAACTTTACTTTTATTACCAGACCTCTCTGATAATTTACTATAGTCCTTATAACGATTACTCTTGACTGGTTTAGTGTTTGGATCACTAACTGATTTTATTGAATTCAACACTCCTTGTGTATAATTATTGAAAGAGGGAGCCAATGATCGACTATTATTACTCTTATTTTGTTGTGTAGTTAATCTGCTTGCCATTTTAAAATAAAACTTAATTAAAATAACGAATCAAAAATCAAATATAAATAATTAAAAAGAATCACTAACTTTAAATTTTTTTTTTTTTTAAAAAAAGCAAAACACAAAAAAGCATAGCCACATGATAATAAGTATTAGTTTGATGCACCTCTTTAACAATATTTCTATTAATGATTAAATCTATAGATTGTTTTATTTTTTCTTTATTATTAAATTTTAATATATATATTGTGTTTTGTTTTTTAAATAACTAACTTTTGATCCATGTATAACCACATTACCAACAGTCTACCTGTTTGTAGAATACCAAAGAGGTTACGAGGGGTCATAATGTTCACGAATTGATTGAACATTATATTTTCTCGATATATTTTCTTTGACAATCGAAACAATGTTGAATTGCTCTAAGCATTATTAGTTAGCTAAAATAAAACCATTGGTTTTCACCATATCTTGACAATAATTAAAAGGTTCACGTTTCTCAGCTGCTCTTCTCCTATAGAATTCTCTGAATGATGATGATGGTTTAACCAGTCAGTTAATAGTTGTTTAAAAGTGAAAAAATAAAATAAATCTATACCTTTATAAATATTACATCCACTATCCTTTTTAGCCAATCTATGATTACATGTGCTTGTTTATATGTTTATTTTACTTTTTAGTTGAGCAATAGAACTAATTCTGTTATTAAACTCAAACTTTGTAATTGTTTCTGTTATTGAAACGCATGCTAATCGGTCATTGTCCAGTAATTAACCTTTATTTACTAATTTACTACATGTATATCTTGGTGATAAATATTCAAATAATAATTAAATTATAACTATATTTTAAAAGAATGAATTAAGATGTCTGTTTTCTTTTGTTTTTATTGCAAAAAAAAAACCAAACCAAAATATAATTAAAAAAAAATATTATTTTCAAATTCAACATTTTTTTTGCAAAACTTAGTTTTCATATGATCCAAACACAAAGTTTGGAAGAAAATTATAAAAATATCCCGATTTAGAATGTTTGCTAAATATATTGGTATAATCATACCAATCATATTAGATATTAGAAAAAGATTCTTTTTTTTTTCTTGATCCTCAATTCTTTGTAAAAAACTTTTGGAATTAAGTTTTCAACCTTTCTTTGTTAATACGGAGAGAATTTGCCTCAATACAACAAAACTATGCTTTTTTGTTTTGATCAAAACCAAATTTTTTCATTTTAATTTTTTTACTTTACAACCTTCAAATTTAACAACAAATACAATCTTCAAATTTATATAATAGTTATTATTTCTTTTATTTTTAAAATATTATTTTTTATATATTTATCTATTTTTATTATACTTATTAGATTTCTTTTTATTTGTTTACATTTTACTCTTACTTATTTTTTTGTTTAGTTTTATGAAAAACCTTTTTTTTAATAATTTTTTATTATTTTTTTATATAATATTTATTGTTTGTTTAAATATGAAATATGTATATTCCAATAATCAACATCTATCTGAAAATGAGATCAAATCGGAAACTATCGTTTATCCGTATAATCATTTATATAGAAATGTCAATAATAATAATAATCATCTCCAAAAAATTTTTATTCAATTATCGCAAATTAGTGGATTACTTTCCTATTGTTTTTCATTAATATATCACGACATTGTAAATAAAATCGATTTTGATATGAAAATGTTTAGTCAAACATTTAAAAAATCGGATATCCCAGAGGAATGGGTGGATATTAGGAAAGATGAAGCGAGCATTAGTAAATTTAGATTGCTTTTTGCAAAAAGTAAAATTTCACACAATACTGACCTTTGTGAGGTGATTCTTTTGCAGTTCCTCTCTGACAGTAAATTGTATGATTTGAAAGATAAGGAAAAAAAAGTAAGATTTAAAATTATAAATTATTCTTATTTCTATAAACTAATCAATTTTATTATTTACTCTAATTTAGATTATTAAAGAGTTAAAAGAAAGTGAAATTGCTAAAGATAAATTCATTTTGAAACCAGAAGTTCAAAAGTTAGTTGACAAGTAAGTTTGTTTTTGTTTTTCGTATTTTTTAAACAATTAAATTAATAAGAAATTTTTTTTTTTTTTAAAAAGATTTTTTAATTTTGTAGTTGTTCTACCATTACTGAGAGACGAGGAGAATGAGAATTACAAGTTTCTAAGAAAACTTTATCAAGATGTTTATCTGGCATTTCTCAAGGAACATGGTTTGGGAAAGAACAGACTTGGAAGTTTGAATAGAGACTGGTTCAACGAGATGGTCAACCAAATAGTACGAGACCACATGAAGAATCAATCCAATTTGAATCTGTTGAATATCGAAAGGATAAGTAAACACATTATGGAGCTGAATGGTTTTGGTCCGATCGTAACATCCATCAAGAAGTACCTTCTTGCAAAGCCAGAGGAAACCGTAGACTCGGCCTTGAGAGAGCCTTCAATTTTAATATGGTTACGACAACATGACGCCACAATCACCAAAGAATCGTTCGACCGATTCAAATCTTTCAAAAATGATTTTGAAACATACTTGGTGCCAGTGACAAAATCTAGTGAAACGAATTGTACGAGTGCATTGGAATTCATTCAATCTATTCTGAATCATCCAACTATTATTTGTATGTATACTTTAATTTTATTTAAAATTTTATTTATTATTTTTATTTATTTTCTAATTTATATAATTTTATAAATCACTTTAGTGCATAATCAAAGAGTACTTCAAAATATGGAGGAGAAGAAGAAGAAGAAAGAGAAAGAGAAAGAGAAAGAGAAAGAGAAAGAGAAAGAGAAAGAGGAAGAGGAGGAGAAGAAGAATCAACACAATAAAGTCAATTGGAATCAACACACAATTAATCAATTTCAAAATATTGAAAAAGAATTTGGAAAATATTACAATGAAGACAATTATAAAACTGAATCTCAAGCATGGATCAACTCAATCAAACAACCAACTTCACCAATTCCACTCAAAAATAATAATTCGCAATGGATAAAAGCCAATGACAACTACAACAAACTAATCATGATAAATGAATTTATACCAAAGTTTAAATTGGCACCACGCAACTTTATTTTATCTACAAAGTTTCTCCAACAGTTTCTTCTACAATTCTATAACGGTTCCGATTTCAATCGAGAAGGAAGTTATCTGGATCATCTTTCATTATTAATCAACATACCGGAACAGTTCAAACAAAATTTTTATACGTTTAAACATCCTCTTACCGTTTGTCAATTCAATTTGGATCGTGTATCACATTGTGGACACGTGCCACCAGTAGATTCAGTCGACCACACCAATGCACACACAATATGTATGTTTGCAGCATCCAACAATTTAACTCTAACTGTCCCGAAGCAAAAGAAAGTTGGTGCTATGCTTTGCCCTGAGCACTCTACATTCTCGAAGAAGTGCAAGCTAAGTAAATGTGGGAGCCGCTGCATTTCTAAATTCAAGGAGTCGGAATGGCGTATCCAGAGTATACGATGTGGATCACTGGATTCCGAACCTCATATTGAAAAGAAGAACCAATGGATTAGAGACCTATCAAAGCCAAATTCAATCATAGAGGTTACGTCTCAAAAACAAACGTCTATCAATTGGACATCAACCAACGCTTCAACCGCCTCTGTGAAACCCAACCAAGAACATTTCAATTCACCATTTTTTGTTGGCTGTGATATAAACTATCAAGGAATGGAATCAATTCCACCGAATTGTGATATAGGTGTCATATTCAGCGATCCAACCAGTAAATGGCATGTTGGACTTACCGCAGATGACACTGATTTCAATTCATCTTTTAAAAAGCTCGGTAAAATTATTAATACGGTGTTTAAAGATAAAAAGGTACTTCCAAAACTCTTTATAACCAATAGTTACTCCTCTACAAATTATTCACCTTTTGGAATTCCGGAGCAATCACTACCTCATATATTGGCATGGTTGGATCAGATAATTGAAGGGAACCACAAAGTGATTATATTGGCAGATTGGGAATCTCAGAGCTTCATCTTACATCTTTTCTCGGGCAAGCCAATTCAAAATTCACTCTATAACATCTCAAATCAGAACTCTGGTAATATCGAATCCTACATCCTTTACCACTCTGGACGACCAACAACATTGTTCATATTTGCCAACCATCCGACCCCAGGAGTTATGAAGCCTGAGTTGGAATTGGCAAGCAGACTATTGGCGAAGTATGATGGAGATTCCAAACATTTCATACTAGATCCAGCCAAGGAAAAGAAACTGAATTTTAAAACCAAACCATCGGATGCTACCAACACAGTCAGTTACGATTATGATGGTAATATTAATTAGAATCTATTGATTTTAGGATGATTTTATATTAATATTATTTTATCAAAACTATATATAGGACCGACTGTATCTTTGAATGGAATCACTTTCTCCATTACGTATAAGAAACCAAAGACACGAGAAGATGATGAAAGTATTCATCCCTCCAAACAGCCGTATCATTCATCGCTTAACGTGGATCTTAAAGAATTCCAATACATTCAAGATATGGTAAAGGAGTACAAATCTCCACCACCACCACCACCACCCTCAACAACTAAAACAACAACCACCACCTCAACAACATCTTTATCACCACCAATAACTTCTCCAAGTGCAGTTTCACCTTTAATTCCAACCATTCCAACATTATCATCATCATCATCCAAGCCAATACAATTCAACTATAACAAATTGTCGGCTGATACATCAGCAACAAGTAATAATAATAATACATATGATAAAGATTTCAAAATGGATATTGATTCTCAATCTACTTTGGCACATGTGTTTCCTTCACCCAAGACATCAATGGCATCATCTTCACAATCTAGCACTACCATTCATTCAACAGCATCCACTACAAACAGTGACAGCAGTACTCATTATTACAATGATAGTGATGAAGAATTCAATTTATTGGATTACTACCAGTATTGTCTTGAGAATAAATTGGAAGATCAGGCTTTTACAACACCATCAAAGTCAACACTACAAAAGAATTGTGAGAGTTTTTTGCCAGATATATCCTTTGAACTGGAGAGGTCGTCTTTTTCCAATAGTGGCTCTCTCTATATTCCACCACCACCACCTATTCCCGAGAAAACTTCTAAATTTGCATTTGTAATTCCCAATTCATCATCATCATCAACAAAATCATTGATATTACCAACATCCTCATTGTCAGCACCATCATCATCTAATCCCTCACCATCAACATCTAATCCCCCACCATCTACAACATCACCAACAACAACCATTTCATCTACAAAACCACAATCATCCAATACCTTACCAAAACTATTAAAACTCAAACCATCAGCAACAACAAAATCATTGATATTACCAACATCTTCTTTATCAGCACCATCACCAATCTCTAATTCTTTATCAGCACCATCATCATCTTCTAATTCTTTATCAGCACCATCACCAACCTCTAATTTTTTATCAGCACCATCATCATCTTCTAATTCTTTATCAGCACCATCATCATCTAATCCCTCACCATCAACATCTAATCCCCCACCATCTACAACATCACCAACAACAACCATTTCATCTACAAAACCACAATCATCCAATACCTTACCAAAACTATTAAAACTCAAACCATCAGCAACAACGAAATCATTGATATTACCAACATCTTCTTTATCAGCACCATCACCATCCTCTAATTTTTTATCAGCACCATCACCAACCTCTAATCCATCACCATCTACAACATCTACAACAACAACATCCACTACCGATAGTAGCCGTAGTAGAATTGAAACATACAATCATGTCGACAAGCGACCAAGAACGACGAATTATATTTTCCAGGGGAGGTAGATTCGTCAAGGAAAGAGACGAATATAGCCTTCAGTCCAATAACAACTCCACGGCTTTAGAAATGGAAATGGATATAGATTATCCTTCAACAACAACAACAACAACAACGACAACAACAACAACAACTACTACTACAACAACTCCTAATAATAATAATATTAATAATAAATATATATTTGGAATCGATTGCGGAAGATCATCACATGTATCCATCGATGAACACGGTAAAACTCACTCATTCTCTGTCCATGAACATTATCTTAACTTAAGAAGTCGTTTCAACTCGGAAGCTCAAAAGAAAATGTTGGGTCCAGCCATGTTAAAGTTTGAAAGTCTAATTCCACCTAGTAAGAGTAAGTAAACTATCACCTTTTATTTTTAATATAGATTGATATTAATTTATTATATTATTTATTATTTTTTCTTTAGATATCAATGATATCTGTTTGGATAGATCACTGATTAGTAACAGGATTAGTTATCTTAGATTACACCCAACAACAACAAAAAACTATGTCAACATTAGATTAGATGAGTACAACCTAATAATGAAGAAGAATAACTACTACAATAAGCGTAAATCCTACAATTCAATGGTGGACAAACTGGTTCCAATCAAAAATAGTATAGTCTTTATTGGTTCTGCCAAGTTCAGCCACAACAGTCGTGGCCAATCTTCTTTCATTTCTTCAGCCACTCTCTACAAGTGGGTGAAGAAAAAAAAACATAAAGCATTGTGGATCAATGAATGCTACACCTCAAAAGTAAGTACAACTTAAATTGTCACAAATTATAAATATATTTTTTAATAATTAAATAATTAATCTTTTTTTTTTTTATATTTATAATATAGGTTCATAATGCATGTTGGAACAAGACGGAAAAGGAAATTCTTGCTAAACTTAACAACAAAGTTAGCAATATGAAAGATCCTCCGCCATGTGCTCTTTCAAGTGGACCATACTCCAAATCAGTTAGCATCGATAGAAATCAAGTAGCTGAGTGTCACAAGCAACTATCAACACTACACCAGACAGTCACAGGATACATAGATGGTACGAATAAAGTCAATAGTTCTACTAATAAAAGTAATGAACGATTTGACTATATGAAACACCACTCTTTGTATTCCAATCAAATGTCTGGAAACAATGTAAATGTTGATGGCTTGGCTAAGGATCATCCGATCCTGAAAGTATTCCAAGAGAAAAAATGGAAAAGGCCACTCTGTCGCTGCTGTGGTCACTTCTACCACCGGGATAAGAACGCTTCTAGAAACATCTTACTTCTTGGGTTACTCAGTGTTCGATATCAATTCCGACCAGTCGTGTTCCAATACATCAAATTTATTAACAAATAGAATTTTACATTCTAACAACAAGTAAGTTAATTATTTTTTTTTAGAAAAAATTTTTGACACTAACCTTCAATTAAATTTTTTTTCACATTTTTTTTTCATAATTTCTCTGTCATTCAAAAAATAGTTTCATATTGGAAGAGATAAAATAACAATTTTATTATCCCCTAAAGTGTGCTAAATTCGCGTAACTAACAAAAGTTCATTCTTGGGATTTTTCCCAAACCAAATGTTGTGTAAAAAAATTAAAAAAAACGTTATTTCTAGTCAAAAAAAATTGAGTATTTATTAAATGTGTTTTAAATTATTAAATTTGAATAATGGATTGTGGAAATACATATTGCAATCTTTGTGAAGAGCGATGTTGTGGCAAAAGCATTTTTGTTTGGTTCTTTTTTCTTTATAGTTCGTGTTGACGTTATTTAAACAGTAAAAACAATACTCTTGTCCTCCTTCAATGTCTATTAGATCTGGTGTGACAATGGTGTATCTTGTGTTTCTTTCAATGCTTGGGTTTTTGAGTAGAATTTTGTTAACCACTTCCAAAAGATAGTTTTTGAATCTTAGCGAATTCTCCTTTTCTGACGTTGAGGAGCTGGTGCAATTATGTTCTAAAGATTGGAATGCCACAAATGAATTGTATAGAATTGCATAGAAAATATCATTTAATACGACTCTTGAATATGTGCGTGCACGATGGATATTTCTTAACGGATTGATGATCATCTTTGTTGAATCTACATAATTGTGGCAGTTATTATACACCCAGACGACTCTTGGTGTTGTTAACTGTTTTGTTGTGTAGGTTACTTCTCCTTTTACTGTTTTTTTAGTCCTAGAAACTCTCCTCAATTCATGTGTTTTATCTTGGCAGATTGGTTTTGGAATGTTGGTAAAGAAAAATACTGTTTTATCTTTCTTGGCCTGCCATGCTATTGCTGTGTGAAACTTATTGGAACCAAATGACATCTCTCCTTCAGTTGAAAAGTCATTTTTCTTTCGATTGCCTCCTTTTCTTGACGGGATGATTTGATCCATAACCTCCTTGCACTTATTCTTAGCAACTGAGACAATGAATGAATAACCTTTGCTTTGGAGGTGCTTAATATTGTCCATACTGCCAAGAATACCAGCATCAATTATAATACATGTACCAAAGTTAACAGGACAACCTAAATGTTTATCCAGTGCCTCTTCAGTTCTCTTGAGGATCTCTTGGTTTAAATTTACTGGAATGTTCTGAGACTTAATGATGTTCTTTACATAGTGCTCCAATTCGAAATGGTAAATATATGTAAAAGAGTCCACCAGTTTCCATAATATGTTGCCAACAGAGTCTGCTTTACCAGCTATGATCTTTTTGCTTCCACCCTTGCCAGTCCACTTGTACAAGTCATCGTCAAAAGAAAAAGTATCTCCTGGGGTCCAATTAGCTTTGAATATATCATTTACAGCATCCACAATTGGTTGGAAATCGGTACTTGTCAACTTTCCATCTTTGTCAATGGTTCCAAAGCCTTTATAGTGCAAACAACGATGAATAGCCTTGAATTTAGAGAATGATAGAATATTGAATACTGAATGGTTGTAAAATGAGATGTTATCATCTTTTTTCCACAACTCCTCCATATTCGGGGTCCTAACGAGGCCAGCATAAATGAATATAGCAAGGTATTGCTTAATATCATTTAAACTGAAGTAGGTGTAGCGTGTATACCATGGAGGTTGCTTTCTGTTTCTCAGAGCTACCAATTTATAATGTTCTTGATATTCATTAGTTGATATGTGTAGCTGTGATAGAAACTCTTTAAAGTAGGTATCAAAAACAATTTCTATTCTTTCGTGGAGAGAAAGGGTATTGTAGTTCGCGGGAACCTTAAACTTGACACCTTGGCTATTGCTAGTCTTCGGAAATGGATTATTCTTGAGGAAATCGATGTTCTCCATTTGTTCTGGTGTAAATCTCATTCCATTGGGCAAGTATTCAATATTTTGCTGATAGACAGAGCCATCGCCATCATTACTTGGCACTGCAGTGGAGCCACCATCACCATCACCACCATCACTACCATCTTCTTCTTCTTCTTTCTCCTCTTCTTCTTCACCAATGTATTCTTCGAACTCCATATCCATCAAATGAGAATAGCTCTCCTCTTGGTAAACTACCTCTTCTTGGTTTATAAATTCTCTAAGTATAATTCTACTTGATTTATTTATGTCAAAGTTCTGGAATGTCATAGGTTCGGGAACGAGTTTAAGTAGTTTAAATAATCGATCCAATGCCACTATATCATTCCATCCATCTCTGACAAAACTGATGATTTCGTTTAGTGGTATATCATATTTTCTCACCCAGTTTCCAAAGTTGGGATCAAAATAAACATTGTGATCTATCTTTCCTGTTGACACATCTTTGTTATGCTGTAAAGTAATTATAATATCTTTAAAACATTAACAATTTTGATAGAGATTTATTAATTAATTGATAAATTACCTTTTACTTCAACAAGTTTCTGTTTTTTATTACTACTTTGATTCTTTTGACTATTTGATTTTTTAGCCACAGCAACTCCACCTAAAAATGCAATTAAAACAAGTCCAAATATAAGATATAAATCGGTTATCGTAAAACCATTATGATTATAAGTGTAGTTCATTGTGAAAAAAGGTCAAAAAAAGAACAGAAATGATGATTTGGTAAAAAAAAAACAAATTTTTGTGTTCGCGTGTTGAAAGATCAAAAATCAAAAAAAAATTCTCAAATTTGTTTCAAAAGGGTTGATTTAAAAAAATTCAATTTTTTTTTTTATTTTTCCAACTGGTTTCTTGACGGCAACTGTGTCTGGGATAAAAACACGGTACACACACTTTAGGGGTTATTGGTGAAGCAATTATTTTTTGAAATTTACAGAATATCCACCAGAGTTTGGATCTTTAATGAATTGAAAGTTATCTGTGCTCAATCCAAATTTACCAAGAAAAGTATTACCAAGATCTTTTAGTTTCGACATCATCTCTTCACGTTCACGATCCTCTTTGGCTTTGATTATGGGTGGTAGACGTTGTGCTGCCTGTAGAGCGGGTTGGAATCGTGGGTCGATCTCCAAGCATGCTTTGTAGTCGCTGAGTGCATCCGTCAGTTTCTCTGTTGCTTCGTATGCTTGTGCACGACGGTGTCTCGACTTCATTTGTATGGTATTGCTAGGTTGTAACTCGAGTGATTCGCTGCAGTCCGACACAACCAAATCATATTGTTTTAAAGCCAGATGTGATGCCGCCCTATTGCAATGGTAGACTGCTACCTCTTCATTGCAAAGCGAACGACTCTCTTGATGATCTTCATCTTGATCATCGACAATCTCTACAATCTTCTTTGGTTTTGTTAGCAACTCTATTGCTTTTGTATAGATATCGATCGCTTCTTTATATTCAGTTGCACCATACAACATATTTCCTTGTGCTTTCAAATTGTTTGCTTTCTCTATATCCTCTTTATTTGCTTTATATATCTTTTTCTCTTTGATTATCTCTTTCTTTTCATCTTTACTTGTATTTTTATTATCATTATCTTTATTTTGATTATCATTTTTTTGATCTTGACTACCTATATCATTTGTATCATTATCTGTATTACAATTTGTATTTACTTTATTATTATCTATATCTGACTATAATGAAAAAAAGATAGTAAGTAAATATTTAAAAATTGAATTTATAAAAATAAATATCATTATTTACCATCTTTATTCTAATATAATATATATTATGTTTAAATAAAATTGAAAAACTGATTAATTAAAAAAAAAATAAGCATTAATCAAATTAAATACTAACACGATTATAAAAAAAAAGATAAATCTTTTTTTTTTTTTTTTTTTGTTGTTAGATTGATTTTAAAAAAAAAGAGTCAGTGTGATTGTATTCAGACAATCATCTAATTAATATGAGTAGTATCGATGAAATAGATATCTATTCTGATTTAGCGGGTACTTCAAATGTATCTTTGTCATATGAACAATTGGAAGAGAAACTTGATCAATTACAGTCAGAGTTTGATAAACTTAAACAAGATTCTCTAAATTCAAATCAATTATTAAATACAACTAAACAACAGGTAACTAGCTATCAATCTATTAATAATATTTAATAAACAAGAATAACTTTATTAACCTTTTTTTTTGTTCAAAAAAGTTACAACAAACAACAGTACAAAGAGATAATCTTCAAAAAATAAATGAAATTCTAATGAAGAATATCTCATCACTCTACAAAACAGCGTTAGCAGAGTCACAGAGAAAAGATAGAGAAATAGAATCACTCAGAGAGCAACTTGCAAACAACAACAGTGCAAGAAAACAACCATCATTACCAAAAATCAACATCAAGATAATGAATGGAAAGTAGTACTTTTCTTTATTTATAATCATTAAAAGATATCTAAAATGTACATAAATACAAAGTAAAATTAAAAATTAATCTTATTGTTGTTTTTTATTTTATTTTATTTTTAAAAGTGAAAGTGGTATACAATATCATCAAATCGTCATAATACTTTATTATTATAATGTTGTTATTATTATTATGATTTGATTATTTTTATGTTATTATTATTGTTGTTGTTATATAAAGTTGTCGAATGATATGCTATGTTGATTTTTTTAATTTAATTTGATGTCGGCTGGAGCGTTGTAGAAGAAACCAGCGTTAACCAATTCCTTTACGCTACTCTCCAAGACGATAACCGATTTGAAACCTTTGCTTTGCAATTTCAAAGCGGCTTCACATGCAACTGGGTAACCTTTCTCCTTTGGACCGAGTAAGAGCACCATCGATGACTTGTCGAGTTGCTCCGATGATTTGTCGAGGTGTTCGACTGGGTGACTGACTGAACCGACAACCGACTCTGCAGCAAACTCGGCGGCAGGACGGATATCGAGCAAATAGAAATCGAATCCCATCATTGCGATACGGTGGAGACCGGCAGTGGCCAGACGTGGGATATGTGCATACTGTGGGAACGATGGTGATTTCTGCTTGTTTGGACGACGACCTCTCTGTGGTGATGGTCTGGCAACCGATGCCTTGTATACATCCTCTTTGGTTGCAGTGGTGGTGGTGGTAGTCGATGTTGCTGTTGAATATGACTTGATTGCACTGTAGTTGTTACATTTCAACAGAGATGTTGGAACAACAACTGAATTAATTGTACTGTTCAACAAACAATTGCTATATGATGTTCTATTTAATCTAACCTATAATTATATTAATGAAAATCATTAATTTTGTTGTTCAACCTATGAGCACTCAATCAATCAACCAATCACAATCAAATTTCCAAAAAAAAAAAAAAAAAGAGGTAGTAAATATCTATTCCATCTCTTGTTTTAAAATGAAATGAATCAAACTGTGGTGCATCCATTTCAATATGTATCTATTGTTTAACATTAATATTGTCTACATTTTGTTGTGTGATTTAAGATTATATTATTTTATTGTTTATTGGATATTTCTGCTATAATAATGTTTTAATGTGTTCTATTTGTCTGTTTAAGTTCTCTCACTAATCAATAGTTGATTTGAGATTACTAGTGATAATGATGAATTCTTGAACGTTTGCTGATTGACTGATTGATTGCCTGATTGATTGATTGACTATATTAAAACTAAACATACCAATTGTCTACCAAACATTTTGATTATTATTATTAAAGTTATTAAATTATATAAAAATTAAAAAGAGATGCTAATCTGATGGTATGAGTAACAATGATCAAAGTCGAATCTCATTAAAAAAAAAAAAAAAAATTAAAAATTAAAAATTATTTTTTGAAAAAAAAATTGTGGTTTTAAAAAACATCACAAACAAATAATAGGTTTAAACACCAACTTATACAATCACATCCAACGTACACCTTATAAAGAAAATCAAATAGAGATTAACTTTAGTAGTTATCTCTCATTGTTATTTTAATTTTATTTTTTTGTTTTTGTTTTCATAACAAATTAGTTTTTTTTTTTTTTTTTTTGGTCAACAAATACATTTTTTTTTTCAACTATTTTATAAAACTAAAGTACGAGGGAATCGAGTCGATCGATTCACATTATATATATATATATACAAGTTCAAAATAATATCATATAGCATAATATTCGACTATTCTTATTATTTTAATTATATAGTATCGATATGGATGCATTGGCATCTCTGAGATTGAAGGTTTTGTCTTCAAAGAAGAAAAAGAATGATGACGATAAAGAAGATGGTGAAATAGATGATAATACTCCTTTACAGCAGCACCAGCAGCACCAGCAGCACCAGCAGCAACATCAGCAACATCAGCAACATCAGCACCAGCAATTTAGAAATAATAATAATAATAATAATAATAATAATAATAATAATAATAATAATAATAATAATAATAATAATAATAATAATAATAATAGCAATACATCATTTCATCCTTTTCATGGTGGTGGTATGCCACCACTGCCACCTCCCCCACCTCCTCCTTTAAATCAATCAAACAACAATATTCATAGTCATCATAATTTAAATCATAGCCATAATCATCTATTTGTAAGTTTCTATGCATCGCTAGAACAATAGTCTATCATCTCCCTCTAGTTACTAATGATAAATTGATTTTTAGATACAAGATAGTATCATCGATAAAGGACCCGTTGATATGGATTTAACGAATGAATCTGATATCAATATGTTACATCATATTCAACAACAACACATAATGCAACAACAACAACAGCAACAATCAAATCAATTCTTTAATCAAGGATTTCCACAGAATATGTTGTTTAAACAATCAAACTTTGTTACACCACTGCCTATTCCACCACCTCCTTTCATCCCACCACCACTGCCATCTTTCCAACCTGGCAATGGAATGTCTTCACAGTTTATTTCACCAACAATGGTCGACAATTTAAATATACAGCAACAAATTCAACAACAACAACAGCAACATCAACATATGAATGGTTACCTAAATGGATCGAGCAATAATATTAATAGCAATAATAATATGAATATGAACAACAGTAACAATGGTATGAATCAAGTCGAAAACTTACAATTACAACAGTTGTTGCAACGACAACAACAATTACATTTATTACAGCAGATTCAACAGCAGCAGCAACAACAACAACAACAACAACAACAACAACAACAACAACAACAACAACAACAACAACAACAACAACAACAGCAACAACAGCAACAACAGCAACAACAACAACAGCAACAACAGCAACAACAGCAAAATCAACAACTAGTTGGTGTTACACCAAAGAAACAAAAATTAGATAACAAGCGTGATTTACCATCACCACCTTCTACATTGTCGGTGTCAGCTACTTCTCCTTCTTCTGTTACTCCACCTACAGTTTCAACTCCACCAATAACGACGATCACCTCTGTAAACATGACAAAGAAAAAGGTAAAGAAATCGATAAAGGGATCATCTGGTTCTGTACCACCTGTATTGAACAAGACATCAGTTATCAGTACAAACAGTATTACACAACACAGCAAGAATATACCTAGTATGATTATCAATGTTGGTGAGGAAGATACTGACGATGATAACGACGACCTCAATCATCGACCTCAATCCAATCAACAAACAAACAATAGCATCAGCACCGCCGATCTGCTTGAAAATGATGTTAGCAACTATGAGGTTGAAGCCGCCCAAACAGGTCATTTTGATATTGCCACCGACGACTTGGTGGACAGCCTCGCTATGGCAAAGAAGAAAGAGTACACCAGCGAGATGGAGGATCTGAAACGACAGATCGCTGCCAAGGAAGAAGCTCTATTGCGAAAGAAGTTGGAGGAGAGAAAGAAATCAAAGTTATCCACCACCAATACACCATCGATGTCATCAGTCGCCACCGAGCCAAGCGGGTTGTCGCCAATGAATACAGCACCAACCAACGCATCTGCCACCCTTATGCTCTCGTCAGACGACGGTTCTCAGTCCTATGACAATCACAACAACAACAACAACCACACAACCAATATAGCTAGCGATAACAACATCAATAATAACAGCAGCAGCAACGATGCACCCTTTGAGAGTATAGACAACAGTCCTCTGACGAACGACGCATTGGCCGAAGAAAAGTCTGCTATGAAAAAGTTAACAACCGATCTTGTTGAAACCAATCGAATGATGGTCAAGAGTGAAGGTGAGATATTCAGAATCGAACTAGAGTTGGCCGGTGTCGAGTGTCACCGTAAGGAGTTGGAGATAAAGATCAACCAACTCAAGCAGACACTCGAGATTTACCAAGCTGACTTGGAGTCAACAGAGAAACAAGCTGAGGAATTCCAATCCAAATTGGAATCACTACGATCAACTTCTACTCTGTTACTCAAAGCATACAACAACAAGATTAAGACAATCAATCAAAAGAAACGTAAATTCGATGAACTAAGAGAATCATTCACAATGGATCCATTTTTATTGTCCGTAGTAGACAGAACAACCAACTCAATCATCCTAACTCCACACAATCAGAAAATAATAGACGAAATTTCAACCACCCCAATTTTATCACATTCAAGATTATCTAGATTTACCAACAACAACAACAATAATAATAATAATAATAATAATAATAATAATAATAATAATAATAATAATAATAATCATCAATCTTTAATAACTTCAACTTCTCTACCCTCCAATACAACAACAACTACATCAACCACAACAACTACTTCAAATAATAATAATGATATTAATAGTCCAGAGTTAAATATTGTAAGTAGAACAGCTGATGATAGTAATAGTTTGACAAATGTTTCTAGACCTAAACGTGTTATCTCGGTGGTAATGAATCCATCTATAAAGAAATCTAGTAATGTTATAGATTTATTACTTCAGGGCAAAACATTGGATCAATTTATCGATAGAATGATAAAGTATAGTGAAATCATAGTGCTGCCTAAAGTACCAGCTGGTAGCGGTGAGGCTGATTCAATGGACATAGACAATGCACTCACAGTTTATGTTGCCGAGCAGCCAACCTCTGTTTGGTGTAGCAATGATGGTTCCACAGATTTACACAAACCCATTATGAAGAGTATACTGCATGGTGTAGTTCCCGAAAAGTTAGAGACCATCTTGAATCCGATGACCATCACCAATACCTACGTCGGAAACAAGCCAATGCCCAAAGGGAAATACCAGTCGCCTCTTATGTGTCTCCGATCCTACCGATTCTCCCATACCTACACCAAGTTTTGTCCATTTACACTGACCTCCTCTATGTACTCGTCCAAGTTGAATCCAAAGAAGAAACTCTGCATGTATGAACTTGATGGTGTCTGCCGTGATCCTAAATGTACATTCCAACATCAACGTGATTATTCAATGTCCAGTAAGTAACTCTGAAAAGATGAGACATTATCAACTGATCAACTAACCCTATCTATCTATTTCTAGATAAGGAAATTATTGAGGATATTATTTCCTATGCCAACGATAAGGTAGTAGCTGTTCGAAAGGAATGTATGATGTTGTTGGATCAAAAGAAAGAGGATTCATTCCCTCAATCATTGAAGAAAGCATTTTTTAATGTGATCACAGAGAACAAACAACTCATTCTTCAAGTTGGACCATCACGTCAGAAGGTATTGGATCAAAGAAATCAACAGTTCTTGTCTGAATCGATTGCCAAGAGTAAAAAGAAAAAGAAGGAAGCTGTCGTTTATCAACCAATCAATCGTTTGCCTCAGGTTCGCACTGTTGTCAGTTCAACGGTAGTAGAAAAACCAGAGACAGAAGACTTCCTCAACATTGAGAAATATGTTGAGATTGTCAGACGTGAGAAGCACAACACTTCTAATTCACATAAAGATGAAATGAGTGATGATGAAGCACCGCCTCCCTCCGTTCCGCTCAGCTCAACAACTCGATCGATCACCACTGGCGATGACAAATCAGCTGAAGAGCCTGTCGATTCACATTGTCATGACTCGGAGGATCCAAGAGTAGAAGAGTTGGTTCATAGTTTTGGTGAGTTTGACGAGGAAGTCAGAGCTCGTTATGGAGTCACCAACGTTAGCTCCATCGAATATATGTCGAATCCAACAAGTCTGATGCTCTGCTTTGGTTATCTATGCTCATCGTCAGTCACAGACATTCTCAACAACTCTGACAAACGACAAGAAATCCTCGATAAACTCTATGACATTGTCAGTCATAATCCACACTCTGAGATCTTTTGGAAGATCTACATTGAGGTCTACTCTAGAAAGTACAGTAATTCCTCTACAGAGATCGACGAACTCATCAATGCCGCTCTCAGAACTTGCAACTCTATTGTTCTGATCTTGATGAAGCTGCAACTACCAAACACTCTGAGCCAAAAGATTTCTATAGCCACTCATACACTCACACAGATCTTCAACAAATCAGGACCATTCGAATCGCTTCCAGCGAATGAACTGTCATTCTGGTGTTTGGAGATCATTCTTACCTACTTGCGTGTCGTTCTTGAAGCTGGATGGCGTGACTCACTCATCATGGACTTCCTTCTCTTCTTTGAGCTCGACAGTAGCAAGTATGCAAATGTGTTCATGCCCAACTATAACCATTTCAAACAACGCGAACCATTCCTTCCAACCAATAGCAATGACTTGGAGTCGACACTGATGCCTCAAGAGCAGAGTTTTCTCAAGATGATATTCTTCTCGTTGGTCGTCTTCAATGAGATACCAGATGCCACTCAACTCTATGAGAATCAATCGGTCAATACGCTGGCGCCGAAGCTATTCATCATGAAATGGAAGTCTTACTTTGATGGCACTGCCTATCTTAAAGTGAGCAAAGAATATTCGGAAGCCATTGATTCAATGTTTACTGAACTCAGTGATGACACTGAAAACTATACGTTGAATCATCTTTACTTCCAATCATATGTAATACCTCAGGAGAAGTTAGTTTTTTCGGTGCAAACCAACCTTAAACAACACCCAAATCACACAAAGACTTGGTTGTTTTTAGCAAGAAGATACAGAGAGGTTAACACTCTGAAAAAGGCACTCAAAATCAATCAGGATTCATTCGAACTATTGAAAGAGTATGTTGTATCTTTAACTTTTATGAATAATACTGTAAACGCGATTGCAGCCATCGATAATAAGATATTAAAACTATTCTCAACAGATAAGGTATGTTATTTCTAAATGCATATTTAAAATTTAAAAAATATTTATTTATTTATTTATTTTTAATAATAGTCACAGGAACTATTAATTAAAGATGAAAAGATAACTACAAACTCATTATTTAATATAATACTTGGTAGAAATGATTTAACTGTATCTATAAATGCTCTGTCAATGAATTGTAAGTTAAACTAAAAAATATTTTTTATTTTTAAATTTTCTAATTTTTTTTAATTTGTTTTAAATTCATTAAAGATAAAACTATAAATGAAGATCAATATGTACACTTTTGGCTAGTCTATATAATTTATTTATATTTACAAAAGAACTACAATGATATTATACCTACAATGAAGCAAGCACTCACCCGTTTAACTTCGTTATCCGATAAGAAGTTAGTTTGGAAAGAGTATGATAAATTTATTTATTTAAATAATTACATCTTAATAACATCTCTCTATACTATTTAAGGTTACTCTATTTATCTATCAATTGTTTAAATACACCAGATATAGATTCATTGGTTGATCAATATTTCCAAGAGGTCCCAACTGAATTCAACTATCCACTGGAGAAGTATCTAAATATGGTGCCACATGAAACACCTCATATCTTTAGGAATGCACTTAAACCACCAGTTTTAAAGGTAAGTTATTGATTTTTGCGATAATGTATTTTTACATCAAACTTTAACTATTTTTTATATCCTAGGATTATCATTTACACAATGAGATATTGGAGCAATATATTGGAATCAAAAACTCCTCTGTACCACTGTTGAGAAAATGTGTTTTGCTTTTCCCAGATAACCATTTCATTTTTTCAAAGTTTGTCTTTTGTTTAATTTTTTTTGCTAAGATTTTCTTTTATAATCCATCCATCTCGATTAACCTATATATACTATTTCTATTTCTAAAAATTTCTACTTTTAGGTATATCAAGTCGATCGCTGAGAGTAAAAAACTTTGAAAATATAAAGAATATTCTGACGACCATCACACCAAAGCGAGACATTTCTCTGTCCATATGGAAACTGTATGGTCTCCACCTAACTCTATCCAGATGCCCCATAGCATCTCTACCTAAATTGAGTTCATCAATGAATTCTAAATTTCGGGTATATAGTTAAATGATTTTAACTAATTTGTTTTTTTTTTTCTTTTATATCTTTCTTTTTTTTTTTTTTTTATTTGTAAATTTCAGATCACTCCAAGCAGCCATTGAATTTAACCAGTCCAACCAACAGATATTGAAATTGTACAAGAATGTATTAAGTTACCATCCTTACAACTATGATATTTGGATCAAGAGAATTTTGTTTGAAAAGAAAATCAATCCTACCAGCTACCATTCCATAGTTTCGACAAGTATCGAGAGCGCACAACAATATGGGGTCAACCTTTGGATATCTAATAATTAAATCTTTTTTTGATTATTAAATTAATATTATTAACTTTAGATTATTTTCTTTTTTCTCTCTCTTCCTTTCTCACAGAGCACTTTCATCCACAACACACCTCCTTATTTTTCACTATCTCTTATTTTAGATATTTTATTTAAATATTTTAAAACAATGTATTCTTTAAAGAAAAAAAAAAATAAATAAAAAATTATATAATTTAGAATAAATAATTAGGTTTTTATTGTTATGGAGAAAGATATTAACAAAAAAAGAACAATTAATTGTTTTTTAACTCTATTGTTGATTAATAATTCTGAAGACAATTATTTATTTAACTGAAGAAAAGATACGTGACTCTTCATGTGCTATGTGATCAGAAAGATCGGTAATTGATTTATCGATCATTGGTTTCCAATAAATATTATCGTAGGATTGTGAAGTCTGTGGGTTTGATATACCAATAAATACCGCTCTTCTCCAAGATCTGCTGACTCGTGTACATATCATTAGTGATCGGAAATCTAAAAGTTTAAAGATTTTTTCTAGAGTTGCATTATCTGTACGTAGGTGGATGTCCACCATAGGGATTACCGTTAGACAAGATTCAAGAGGTGCAGGATGTGATAAAACATAAAGTGTTTGTAAAATTTTTTTGAAATTTGGTCTAACCAACGGATTGGCATTCCAACACTTTTGTATGAGATCGGAAATGATATTTGGGACTGAATCTGGTATTTTAGGTCTACCTCCCTGTAATACGAAATTTACTCTTGCAAATTCGTGCATATCTGCAAATGGTGTTTGTCTTGTAAACTAAAAGATCATTAAAATTGATTAATAAATGAAATGAGATAATGATAACATTTGAATGTCAACTTACCAACTCCCATAAAACTATACCAAATGAATATACGTCGGCAGATTGAGTATACTTTTCACCTTTGATAACTTCCTCTGCCATATAGACTGGTGTACCTATGACAGTCATATTCAATTGATTCTGGAATATCTTGGAGGTACCGAAATCAATCAACTTGACGCTATAGTCTTCTTTCACCAAGAAGTTGGCTGATTTCACGTCACGATGAATAAGAGATTTCGAATGGAGGAAATCGAGTGATTGTGCTGCCTCCACTGCCATATTATGAATAAGATAGAGTGGTGGTGGACTGTTGTTCTCCCTAACATAGGACTCCAGTGCTTGCATCAGATTACCACGACTGCAATATTCTGTGACAATGAATGGCGTCCCTGTGTTTTGTGTATGAGCACCCAAGCATTTGACAACACGTGGATGCTGAGATACACAAGCAATGGTTACCTCCTTGAAAAACAATGGCCACTCAAAGCCAAGACCCTCGATCGATAGCTGTTTGATAGCAACATCATTACCTTCGAAACGACCTTGATAGACTGTACACAACGGTGATTCATACAACATTTCACCGAAAATAACCTGTTGAGGATCCAACTCACGATGAACATTACAATTCCTTGTGGACGCTTTCAATATTAACTCTAACCAATCTGGATGTTTTTCAATAATACTTCTACATGGTTCTATTATATAACAAACACAGTATTAATAAATTGTGCCAACATCTTAAACCTACAGATACTCATTACCTTTTTTAAAATATGTGCCAAGAAGAGTAACAATACCATCACTACTACTAATTTCATCGACCTGTAACTTTTCAGATAGATTATCCTTCTCTACACATAATGTCGCCAATGCTTCAATAATTCTTGAACTAAAATATAAAGGTAATAATGTTTCTTGATATTATTTTTGTAAGTAAGCTATAAAAAGTAGGTTTCAATTAATTATACATACCATTTTCAAATAATTTTAATAGTATTGCAAATAATTTAAGTGATAATGTATTTAATATTGCTATTGTTTGTTGATTTATACTTTGATGACTGTTATTATTATTATTATTATTATTATTGTTGTTGTTGTTGTTATTATTTTGACTACTACTTAGTATAGGTGATAATGGTGTTGATTTTATAGTTTTTAAATAGAAAATGTACAGTGTGGATAGTGTATTAAGTGTTTCTTGATCGGCAAAATGAATGATATTCTCTGATGTGAACATCAGACGATAGAGAATCGATAGCATTATGAACTGTCCAATGTCATTCCTCGATGTTATACTGTAGTGAAGATCAGCACTGACCTTCATTTCACCGAGTATCTTTGATGATTTAGTATGTGTTTCTTTTGTCATTGACTTACTATGTATCTCTGTAGTAGTACCTATTTGACATGAATTAATAGTTGTTCCACTACCACCAAGTGTACTACCACTACCACCTCCGACTACACTATCCGCTGATCCAAATGATTCATATTGCAACGATAATATATATCTGAATGTTGTATCATCTACTCTCACCTTACTAGAATAGAATGAATGAATAAAGAATAATATTAATAAGTTGATCAATAAATATAATACTTATTGTTTAACGATATCAAATCAAACCTACTTGAATATATCATAGTATTTCTTATTATAAATTTTCTTGATTGTATCTTCAGCGGTGATCATCTTTATCCATGTTTTTAAGTTATCTTTTAGAAGCTGTCCAGACTGTACCATTGTCTCACCATATTTTACAAATAGATCTAAATTGTTTTTGATACCAATATAATTGCCAATAAGATATTTTGATTGCAATGCCTCTATTGTTATTCTAATAATACATACGTTTTGAAGACTTTGAAAACATCTTTTTAAATTTATTTGACAATCCAGATGATTTCTTTTGGTGTTTTGAAACGGTACCACCACAATGATGATTACTATACTCCTTTAATTGTATACATTTATTATGAACAACAATCTGACATTCTATTTGATAAAGTAGATATTGAGTGTTAATACAAGTAGAGTTAGATTGATAGTAGTAAGAAAATGACAAATGATAGATTACTTGAACACATTGCTATTTGATTTGGTAATGATAGAACAGGCCCACCAGATTGACAGAATTTACATTCTGTAGGCTCGCTCAATACTGGATTGGGTACAAATTGATGATTTGCATGTTGTAATTGTAATTGTGATGAACTATTACTTTGTTGCATCATCTTTGCCTATTGTGTCAATAAACAAAAAAAAAAAACTAAATTTATTTCTTTTTCTTTTCTCTCTATTCTATTTATTGTTGTTTCTAAACTATACAAAATGTTATGCCTTCTATGCTGAATAATCGATAAATTAAATGTAAGGAAAATAATAATAAACTAAACTCTGTAAGATGATTTTGAAAAAAAAGGTTGACAGGTGAAGTGAAACAAATCAAAATTATTTGAAATTTTAAAAAAAAAAATGACATGATTTATTCAGTGTGAAATAAAACAAAACAAAAAAAAAAAGTTAAAAATGGAATCCAAAAATATTAATGCTTGTATATTAAAAGATAAATGATCTTTTATTTTTAAATTATTATGATTTTAAAGACAACATTGATCTTTTGCTTTTTTTGGGTACAAATAAATCAAGCATAATTATATTATGTTTGAGTATAAATTATTTTAATATAGTATAATTAAATTATTTTAATTGATATTAATACATAATAAAATTAATATTATAATTTATTTTTGGTTTTTTTTGATTTTTTTTACAAATTTATATAGATATATATTGAAGTCTGTCATTTTTTTAAAAGGTTAAAAAAAAAACTGACATCTTATTATAAGCTTGATAATTTAATCTTGGTTCTTCTTGATCTCACTGAGCAAAGCTGGACGAGCACTTGGTTTGATGTGAACCTCTTTGTCGATGACTGGAGCAGAAGCATCCTTGGTTGGCTCGACGTGAGTCAAGTTGTGGCTTCCTTGGATCTCATTGAGCAAGGCACCATGTTGATTTGGCTTGATGGTGACACCGGCTAAAAATTAATTAATTGGAAATAATAATAATAATAAGAAACAATTAGAAAAATGTCTAATCTAATATTATTGATGATGGTTTGTAGATAAAAAAAAAATAGAAATGTAAAGACAAGAACTACATACCATCAATCTTTGGGGCAGAGGCATCTTTGGTCTCGACATGGGCCAAACCGGATGGTCCCTTTTGGATTTCGTTGAATAAAGCAGCGTTGGACATTGTTATAAGTATAATTAAATTTAATATATGATTAGATTATTATGAAATTGAATTGAAAGCTTAAGCTTTGAACCACTCAATTTAATATAAACCAAAAATAAAAAAGTAATTTAAAAAATAAATAAATTTTAATTAAATTTTGGTGGCTCAGAGCCACCCATCAAAGCCTAAAATGTGAAAAAAATCAAAAACAAATTTAATATTAATTATTTAATATCAACAAAAAAAAAAACAAATTATTTCTTTTAAAAGAAAATCACATTAATAATGATATTTTTAATTTTTGGGTTAAAAATTGGGTTTTTATTCACTATTCACAAAGTGATAATGTATTCACACCAAAAACAAACTATCATCATTTTAATTATTTGATTATTATTTAATTTTAAATTTGTTTTTGAACTTACCCCACCAAATGAAACTGAATGGGTTTGAAAAAAAAAAAAAAAACAAAAACAAAACAACATTTTTTCACATAAAATTGGGCATCTTTGGCAATTTTATATTAAATCATTGAAAAAAATATCATAAACAGAAAGTGATCATAGATAAATCGAGATTATTAATAGAGTTTTTTTTTCTTATACAATCAAAATGAGTCCATTTTTAAAACAACCCAAAAATGAAAATTAAAACTTTCAAAAAAAGGTTAAAAGACAATACAGATGTGTTGGAATCAATTAATGTTGACCTATCATATGATGTTTATCAACGTTTTTTTTTTTTTTTTGTTAATTAATATTTATTTTTTAATTGGTTTATCTAAAGTTGATTCCAACTGTTTCTTATGTGCCAATACACACGCAGTTGAGCAATAGGTGAACGAAAGTCTTTCAAATGGAGTCGATAGTATGTTGGTGAAACATTGTGTACATTTTTTGACTGGACCGCTGTATCCACCCAGTCTGGCCTCAGCAGCAAGTGCACGACGCTCTCTATCGGTTAGCAATGAGTCTTTTGCCTGTCGTTCGGCCTTGACCGACTCTAGCAGCTTGAGTTCCGCCAGTTTGGCTTGCTTTGCCTTCTCTTCCTCGACAGCACGCTGTTGCTCATCGAGCTTCGCTTGTCTCTCTGCGGCTTTCTTTGCCTTCTCCTTCTCTTTCTGATTCTTTTTCTTTTTCTTTTTGTTTTCCTCACGCTCGACCAACATCTCTTTGGTCAGTGGTGGTATTCTTGCTTTTAAATAATCCCATTCGTCGAGATGATCTCCTGCCCACTCTCTGAGCAAATCTCTAGCCTGATTGGATGCCACCTCATAGACAGTTTCCTTTCTGAAACCCTCAACGGTTGGATCGGCACCATTATCCATCAACAGCTTGACAATCTCCAAACTACCATCTGCAGCAGCTCTGTGTAATGCAGTTCTAAAATGCCAACTTGGAATGCAAACATCAATATCATCTGGTAATGCTCTTACTAAATATTCTACCATTTTAAAATCTTTTTTCTGTTGAAATCAAATTGATTAGATATAAATATAACATTGAAAATAATAATCAAAAAACATACTTGAACTGCAATAAATAATGGTGTCATTAATGAATCTGATTGAGTTGGTATTGGTAATTCATATTGATCGTCTTCCTCCAATAAATGTATAACTTTATCCAAATCCTTGTTTCTTGTTGCTTCAAACAATGGATCTTTTTCATATTCACTATGAACCACCTCGGTTGGTTCCACTGGTTTCTCTGGCTCTGCGGTTGTTGTAGTGGTGGTGGTGATGGTGTCCTGTGATTCTTGTTGTGGTGTAATTGGTGTCAGTGGTACCTCTTCAAACAATCCGATATCAACAGAGTACAGCCAGTTTGATACACGCTGATTCTCGGCAAACGTTGGTCTGATAATTGGGAATGGAACGACTTGAATACGTGGGTCGTTTGTTGGTATTGGACCGCTGTTATCGGGCGGCAGCAAAATATCACGAGTATTTCCTTTTGGCGCAAAGATATAGATCTTTTTGCACTCTTTGAGATGTGCATTCCAACCACGCATAATGCCAATCACTTCTTCACGTAGACGCTTCTCGTTGTAACGACGCAAGAACGATCCTGCCGATCCTGCAACTCCACCCTCCTGATCCTTCTTGGCCTGACTACCACCCTGTCCCTTACGCACCGTGTATCGGTGGAGTGTCTTGTGCTCGATCGCTTTGGGTGCTTGGCCGCCAGCGACCAACTGGTAGACAGCACCACTGAACCTACCACCGGAACACAAAAGAATAGCCCACTTTCCAGTGGTCTCTGTACAGATCGCTTTGAATTGAGCGAGTTGTACGTCCTCTTGGTGAGTAGTACTATCCTGTAGAATGGCACGCCAGATGGTGAATTCCAACTTTAGCTCCTTGTGAATGAACGACAGCTTTGGAGTGTATGCATCGTTTGCGCTTGTGAATAGGTAGTTCTGCATTGTTGGATCGGAAATATCGATCTTATCGACATCACGTGCAATTCTCTTGAGCAACTTCTCCTCGTCTCCGACGCTGTCGTTGGTGTTGTCGTCATCGGAACTGTCATAGTCTGAACTGTCGTCAGAGCTACTGTCTGCAGCCTGTGCAGCGGCTGCCTCCATCATCGCTGAGAACTCCTCGGATGTCACTGGAGTCATCGAAGCCAACTTTAACTTTATATTGTATCTGTGTAGTGCCGATCTGTAATGTTGATTTCTCAACTCACGATCATTAAATCTCATTATACAGGTATTACAAACATGATCAAATTCATTATTATTACTCTCACCACTAGTTTTGCTATCTTGTTGTGGTGTTGCTAGTTGTTGTGGTGCAGCTGGTTGTTGTGGTAATTGATATATAGGTGTATTTGGTTGATGTACTTTCGATGATAGTACCTCTAAACTCTTGTGTGTATCACCTTTAAACAAAGCAGATGATGCTAATTGGAATATACTGACTCTTTTCATTTTTAAAATATATATATAAATAAGAATCTAATTAAAAAAATGTGAAACTTTCTTTTGTTTTGTTTTTTTTTTTGTTTATAAAAATTGATTTATAAATGTAAAAATAGATATAGAAAGATTGATTAAATATTTATAATGTTTAAATATTCAATGATATATACTGTTTAAAATAAAGAATTATAGAAAATATATATTAAACTAAACTTTATAAATATAAATAAATCTTAAGTATAATTTTTGTGCTTAAAAAAACGAATAAATTTCAAATTCTCAATTACATTGTTATAGTCTCAAAGAAAGAAAATTGTTATCAAAAGATTCATAATGGGAATAAAAACAGAATCATTATGTTTCTCTGTTTTCAAGCACAATTGTTCTGTTTTGGTTTTTTTCTATTTTTTTTTACAAAATTTTTAACTTATTTTTGAAAAACGAGACCAAAGTGAAAAAGTAAAAAAAAAATTTGTGAAAAAAAAAAAACAAAAAAAAAAAAAAAACTTTTAAAATTGTTGGTTGGAGTGAAATAAAATAAACGAAAATGTCCCCAATTAATTAACTTAGATTTTATTCTCAGCTTTATATGAATAGAATAAAATCAATATTTGTTATAAATATATATTTTTTCGATGTATACATATTCGATACTCTCAACTCATTCGTTCGTTCGTTTTTTAAAATTAATTTTATATTTTATAATATAAAAAAAAATAATAATTTGTATGTAAAGTTTTTTTTTTTTTATATACTTTATATATTTATACAAATACTTATATACCCTATATATATATATATATTTTTATTTTTATTTTTATTTTTATTTATATTTATATGTTTATTATTTATTTATTTATTTTTATTATATTATATAATAATTTAAATGTTGTTTGTTTTATTTATTTTATTTGGTTGGTTGATTTGTTAGATATTTAAATTGGGTAAGATATGCTTATTTTTGCTGGCATGTATATATAGTTTAGATCGTTTAACTGTATATATACATACCAGTAAAGGTAGGCATTAATATTCAATATTATATAAAGTTTTTACTCAATTTAAATATTCTCCAATTCCAACAACAAATACAAAAATGTTAAAACAACGTATGTTGGAATTGTCGAATAGTGTGTTGCAAATATTTGAAATTTTAATTTGCTTAGGAAAGCAATACGACAATTGTCCATTCTTTCTCTTTTATATATATTAAAACCAACCACTCTTTATCCTCATGAGTAAAGTTAAGCTGGAATCTGTAGCCGTGCCAAATGGAAACTCAAAAGCGCCACCAAAACACTTTTATTACCTGAAGTTCTTTTTTTCAAACAAAAAAAAAACCGGTGGGAAGTGTTAATTTTTTTTCTGTTGTTTTTTTTTCTTTTTTTTTTTTCTTTTTTTTTTTTTTGAATTCAAAAAAAAAAAAAAAAATTGCTAATGGGCTGGTAAATATTGAGGTGGGGTGAAAAAACAAAATAGAAAACAAAATTTTGAAAAATAAAAATTAAATTTTTGGTTTTTTTTTTCCAAGCAATGTGTGTCACAGAAAAAAAAAAGAACAAAAATTCCCTCACAATAATCAATTTTCTCACATATAAAAACCACCTCACTCTAGATACATATAATAATAATAATAATATAAGTTTAATTTTTTCAGTGTTCAATTCATTTATTAATTAATAATTAAAAATAACAATACAAAGAGAAAGAAAGAAATAAATATTATTTTATTTGATGTGTGTTTTTTTTTGTTTTGTTGTGTGTTTGTGAGAAAATAATAAAAGAAATTTGTGAAAATATAACAAATAAATAAATAACAAATCAGTTAAGCAAACAAAACAAAAACAGAGACAAAAATTAAAATAAATTCAAAATTTGAAAGCAAATATACATAATTATAATTATTTAAAAGTTAGTTTAGTAGTAGTTAAGTTTTTATTAGTACAGAAAGAAAATAGATTATTTAGACAATTAATTATTATTAGCTTTTAATTCTTGTTTGTCAATATCATTTTCGAAAAAAAAAAAAAAAAAAAAAGACAGTTGTTTATATACATTTAGCAGTTCAATTATTTATTTATTTATCGATTATTTTTATATATTTAGTTTTTTTTTGTATATTAGATTTTTAGTTTTATATTATTTGATATTTTTTTTCAAACAAATAATATTATCACATACAGTCAAAATTAGAGGCATGCAGTAGTAATAGCAACAATAAGTTTTATACAGCAAAATTCAATACCAAGAAGAAATAAAAACATAAAATATAAACAACTCTATTACACTATATAACAATAGATAAATAACGTATATCATATATAATAGTTGGTAGTTAGATAGATAGCTAGTTAGTAATTAGTAAAGTGTAAAGATCCTACCTCAATTTGTTGAGTACACTCCAATTATGGTGGTTCAGTATACAGAAAGTGAATTCGTTCCCTCGGTCAAGAATCCATATGAAGGTAAATGTAGAACAATCGTTATCTTATACTCTATATATTAATAATTATATATTTTTTTGGATTATATATATTTAGATATGAATTATAATGATTGTGATTTATTCACACCAAATCTTTCCATTTTGATCGATGCCATTTCAACTCAAGGCAAAATGGAGGATGCACAGAACGATGAAGAAAATGTAGACATCAATGCGATCGACAACGAACCTTCACCCATTTTAAATAGTAACAACAATAACAATAGTCATCGTCATATCAGTAACAACAATAACGATGTCGAAGATGACGATGGTTTTGTTATCAATCATTCCTATGATTTAAATAATAATAGTATCCATATAAATTCAAAAGGTAATATCGAATCATACATTTCATCATAAAACTTCATTTATTAATTATATATGACTATAATTTCTATAAACAGATCAAAAGAATCAGATTCCATGTTCATCTTTGAAAGACTATGAGATATCAAAGTTGCCGCTTAGAAAGAGACATCTGGTGCCAGATAGTGCCTATTATAATATACATCAGTGCTTGTCATCCCCGCAGTCTCCGCCAACACCAAAGCAATCATTGTTGAATCCTTTTGGCAATGGTACTATCATGGGAGAATGCACCGAGCAGAGAGTGCCTTCTCCAAATAGCAGTGGCACCAGCAATAATGTTGTGATGAGATCTTCGATGAAACTCACTGAAGAAGACGATGTCGATGTCGAGGGAGTCGAGGACGAAGAGCAAAAGATTGCCCAACAACACCAAACCATAGTAGAAACCACCACAACCACCTCGAACAACGTAGAGATCAATAATTCTAATCACACAGTAGTAAAGGCCGAGAATACTTTAGTTAAAGTCGAGAGTGATCAAGAGTTAGAAGTTGATATTTTAATGGATGATGAAGACAACCGAGTCAAAGAGATCCCACAACAGCAACAACAACAACAACAACAACAACAACAAAACCATCACCATGTAAAGAGAGAAAGAGAAAGAGAAAGAGACAATCACAGAGAAAGAGAAAGAGAAAAAGATAAATCATCACATAGCAATAATCATAACCATCACCATAACATCAACAACAACTCTAGTAGTAACAACAATAACAACAATAATAATAATAATAATAATAATGATAATACAAAGAAAAGATTGAAACCTTCATCCAAGAAAGAACACCGCGATGGTCACAAGAAGTTAAAGGTTCACCATGGAATTAAATCACAACACCACAGAGACAACACAAATATATTAGATGACTCTGATTCTGATTCATCCATGTCCGAGGCCGAAGAAGATCGTTCCCGCGACAACAGACTTTACTGTATATGTAGAAAGAAGTACGATTCCAACTCCTTTATGATTGCCTGTGACAAGTGCGATGAGTGGTATCACGGAGAGTGCGTAAACATCTCTGAGAAAGACGCCAAGAGAATCGACAGATATGTGTGCATGAAATGTAAAAAGAAAGATAAATCATTATCAATCCCAACCAGTAACCTCAATAACAACACCAATAATAATAATAACCACAACTCACCAAGACTCTCACCCAACCAGATATCACAAAAAACCTCGCCAACCCTCACCAATTCACCGTTTATAGATATAAATTCTCCATCCACTCCACCCAAGAACATTATTACCAACTCACCACCTCACTCATCGTCGTCGTCGTCGACATACCAAACCATTAACAACCGTCCAAAGTGTGCCTATTCCAAGTGTAATAGTTTCCCAACTGGTACCTCCAAGTACTGCTCCAAAGAGTGTGGAGTAGCCAATGCCAAGGAACTCCTCCACAAGAATCCGTCACTCCATAGATCCATCCTATCCTCAGGAAACCATCCCATCAACCCCTCTGCCTCCCCCCAAAAGGTGTTGCCTACCAACTCTGACAATCCACTTACACAGAAGCTCATGTCGACCTCCAACTGCGACGACATCAGCAAGCTCCAGGCCATCACCCTGAAGCGTTCAGAGATAGAATCAAAACTCAAAAAACTCGAGATGAAGTGTTCAGAGTTTGAGAAAACCATTCAAATGACTAAATTCAAAGTTGAATCATTGTCAACACCAGATATGTACAGTATTAACAATCATAACAATCAAAGCAACTCGCCTCCAACCAATACACCCTGCACATTCCCCCTCAAAGAATCACCCAATGGAATATGTGGTGTTTTAAATTGTACAAATCACACCAACTGGGAGAAGAGAAAGAGAGATTTATTTTCAAAAGAACAATCTTATTATGTTAAGTTTTTTTTTTTATTAACTATGTTCCAATAATTAAATTATTAACAAAAATTGTTTTTTTAATTTTTTTTTTTTTTCTTTTACACAGACAAAAGCCTTAAGAGACATTGCACTTGAAGAAAAACAAATACACCAAAGAATAGCCAGAAGAAACAAAATCGCTAATTTGTCAACGATTGCGATTGGTGGTGAACCAGAATATTGATCGATATTATAATATTGTTTATTAAAATTCTTACAATAATTTGTAAACACTTCTAATCAACCTTAAAATATTTGCATATTTGCTTTTTTTTTTATTTATTATTCTGGTACAAAATCTTTACATCCTCTTTTTTTTTTTTTTCTTTTTTGATCTTAACTGTTTGCTTTTGAGTAATTGCGTATCTACAAATATTTATTGGGCATTTATATTTGCACTTACATTTTTATAATTAGGTTTTTTTTTGGCCTGGTACAAAAAATGTTTTACAAAAAAAACAAATCATATTACACAAAGAGATGGAGGTTGGATAATCGTGAGAATTGGTTGTTTTTTTTGATTGTATTGTTTTTTGATATTTTGAGTTTTTTTTTTTGGAAAAATGTGTTGAGATATTTGGTCGTTTTTAGAACAAAAATCTAGACTATCGGGTGAGAGAACGACCAAATTTTTGATTTCATGGGCTCAACCACCTCTTAGATTGTTTTGATTTTTTGATTATCATAAAATTCATCAACAACTATGATTGCGTGAATCAATATTTATCATGTAGGCGAACCATTTTTGGTTTTAGATAGTAGATGCGAAACACTTTTTTGACTAGCAATATTTGTTTAATGACTTTAACGGTTTCGTAAATAAAACAACAACATTTAGATACGTTTATTAATGGGAATGAGCAACAAGGTATGTTTTTGAATCTTGTTTAGGACCTGAGGCACACAATGAAACTCAACAGTGTTATAAATTCGAAAGCGGTCCACCCTATACCAAAAAACCATTTAAAGATGATCATATTTTTGTTGATGTTATTTACAATCCACTGGTGTTCCTAAAGATTTTATTTTTCGAAATTAAATGTATTTTTACTTTTAGATTAGACATCTTTGTGGTTTTTTGTAGAGCATCTAGTGGAACACAAATCTAGGAAAGATTCGTATTTTTCACTTCATTTCTTTTTCGGTTCCCATTTTGTTCATATATTTATATTTATATATTTATTTTCTGTATATATATATATTTAAAAAAAAACAATGTTAAAATTATTTATTATATTATTTTTTGTATTCTTTCCTATTAATGCTGTCCGTAAGGATTGGAATTCCTTAAACGGTGGTGTTTTCCACAATGATGCATTCTGGACCCCCGCTGGTCAGCCAGGTGGTCTTGATGCTGCTTTTATTAATCAAAAAAATCCAAACGGTAACTTTGTTTATGCCACTCAATTGGTAAATGCGTCATCAATTACCCTCGGTCCAAACCCTTTAAATATTTTGATCTCAAATACAACTGTGGTTGCTGATTCCATTACAATCAATGATCAAAATCTGTTTGCAACAGATAATGATCCAACTGAAGTTGTGCTTGTCAAACAAATTAACAATTTTGGTGAGTTGGAAACTCATGGCAGTTTTTTATCAAATTCAGTAATTTACAACAAAGCTCCAAATGGTTTATATAGATCATGTATGTATAGATTTTTATTTTTATTAAATTATTACTTTGGTACTTATTAAAATTTTAAAATAGATGGAAATGCTTTGGTAGCCGGTGTATTTAATTATGCAAACTTTGGTATTTATGGAAGATATCAAGCTCTTTTAATTGATAACTATTATTTTCTCTTGGTCAATCACGATCTTACTCTTAATGGTGGTGTAAGTATTAGTTTTTTATTTTAAATATATCATCAAATTCTAATATACTTCTAAATTTTTAGGCTGATTTTGGATCCAATGTTTGGGGAGTTGATCAATTTGATTACTCTATTACCAATATCAATTCAGATTTTACTGTCCAAAAGAAAGCTCTCTTACAACTCACTAACCAAACTGAATTTTATATGACTACTGATGTTGATTCTGTAAATGAAAGATTGTTAACCTCTGCTGGTGATGTTGAAGCCTCCAATTCTCTTTTACATTTAAATAGGACTCAATATTACCAATTAGTAAGTCATTAATTTAAAAAATATTTATTTCTTTCCTTTATTAATTATTTTTTAAATAGATGAACTCTACAAACACATTCAACAATAGTTATTTCATGATGGAGAGAAAGTCAGTCTACAATCTACAAGACAACTCCATTTCTACTTTCCAAAGCAATACAGTAATGATATTGGATGGTTCTATTTTATTAAATGTAAGTTTTAAATTAAATTAAAATAATATGGATTATCAATTTTAATTTTAATTTTTTACCATAGAATAAAGCTAAAATCGATATTATTGATTCTTCCTGCCAAATTCAAGGTGAAACCAATCTCGTAGGGTTGTTTGGAGATTCTAGCCTCAGACTTTCAAACTCAACCTTTAATACTACCCAACATGCTGGATTTGTAACTTATGTATGATATTATTTTTAAAAAAACAAAAAAAACAAACAAATTAATATTAATATAATTTTTTTTCTAATTAGAATAATTCCGATATTGTTTTCGAAGACAACTCATTCTTCTTAATGAATGGAAGTTATTTAATGGATCACAACAGTAGTTTGACAATAAAGAATTCAAAATTGATCCAATTAGATCAATTCTTGGGTGCTGGTACTTCTCAAATGAAAGCTTATGAATCTGGTTTTGGTTTATTTGGAAAATTAAATTACTATGTAAGTGTTTTTTAATTTTTTAATTTTATCAAATCTAACTTTTTTTTTTCCTTTTTATAGAATGATTCAAGTTTACAAACCTTCAATTCCAATGTTACAGTATACGGAGCAATCGCTTTCCTTGATAACTCTACCTTTTATTTCGACAATACATTATTGTACACTGGTTTAAATTTCATGACTGACAAAGATACCAATGGTTATTTTGTTGACTCTCAAATTGTTGCTAGAAATTGTATTTTCAATGGAAATGCTACTTTCCAAAATTCATCTGTCTTGGTTTATGAGGACATGTTTGTAGGAGGTGGTGTCTTGACTTCAAACAACTCTTTTATGTATTTAAATTCTTCATTGAACGTAAGTATTAATTAATAATATTATTTTTTGTTAAATTATGATTTTTTCTAACTAAACAAATTAATAGATTGGATATGGAGGAAAATTCCTTTTGAATAGTTCAGTTGTTTTAATTCTTACTCAAAGTATCGTAGTCCTTGATTCAACTTTCTCCGCCGAGAATACTGTAATTCGAATTGAATCTGGTTCCCTTTACTACACTGGTGCCTCTAGTGTTTCCTTAAAGAACACGACTTTGCTTAACACCAACGGTGTGATTGTCGCTTCTTCCGATCTTTACATTTATGAAGGTACCTCTCTTTCCAACAATGCCAAATTCGATTTGTCATCCAACATCTACCCAGCCAACTCTGCTTCCAATTTGAAGATCTCCAATCAAGAGCAAGGTATCCTCAATGTTGAATCCAAACACTCATTTATCCAAGTTGGTTTAGAGAATGCTGGTAAGATCAACATTGCCAACAATGCCACAATGTTTAACTATACCCAAACATCTGGTTCTCTCAAAATCAATGGTGGAGTTGTCAACTCTTCGAATCCATTGAGTATCCAAGGTGGTTCCGTTGCCGGAAGTGGTACCATTGAAACATCCGTTGAGAATGCCGGTTCCATCGGTAGTGCCACTGAAGTAACCAAATTCCAAATCGTCGGAAACTTTACTCAATCCGCAGACGGAAAGATTGTGCTCACCATCAACTCTGAAGATGAAATTCCATTGATCGATATCTCAGAGGTTGCCAACCTCAACGGTACCCTTGTTATCCGTGTCGCCAATACCATTAACAACAAGAGTCTCACTCTCATGAGCTATGGTAGTTCGATTGGAGGATTCTCCAATACCGAACTCCGTGTTTTCAACCCAAAGACTGGAGAAGACGTAGACCACGACAAATGTCAATACAAAGTAAACCAAGGTCAAACTTCAATGTCCATGTTGGTTGGACGTGACAGTTGTACTGGTGACGTTGGATCGTTTGGTAACTCCAAACTCTCGAGTGGAGCTATTGCTGGTATCGTCGTTGGAGGTGTTGTTGTCGCCGCAGTGATTGGTGGTTTCATCCTTCACAAAACCAACCGTATCCCCAAGAGTATGAGACTTTCCCATAGATTAAAGTCACTCCAAAAGGAAGTGGATGCCGCCGAAGCTGACAAAGCCTAAACAAAAATCGAAAAAAACAAAGCAAAACAAACCGAACTACTTTTTCTAAATAACAAACAAATCGAACGACTTCTAAACCTGTAATACTATTAATAATCAAAATTCTCGTAAACTATCACATATAGTTGCCATTAATACAACTAGTTGAAATAAAACTAAATAAAAAAGTCATAATTATAATTCATTAAAATTTTTTTAATGTTATTTTACAATTTCTTTTTAAATATTGTCATTTTCAATTGCAATTATAATAATAATAATAATAATAATAATAAGTTTAAGTTTATAATACTAATAATAACTTGTTTTTGTTGTTGATTTTTTTAAAAGGTTTCTATATTATATATTTATATTGCTTTGATTTTACAATGTATTTAAATTTGATTTGCTCGATGATAAAGGTAGTAAATAAGTGTTTGGTTGTTTGAAAGTATATAGTTTGTTGTTGTTGATGTTGATTTGTTCGATGTCTAATTCTTCGCAACGCAATGCACTACCGATTGACATGATACCACCAAAGAAACCAGTCATTTTCAAAACACTACCACCGGTGTACATCAAGAGTGACTTTCCTCTAAGATTTGACATATAACCACCGACCAAACCACCGAGTAGACCCATAGACGAACCGACGAGACCACCCATCATCATACCCATACCGATCTGTTGAAGACATGCATTACCACTGACTGCCGAGCCTGCTCTCTTTCTTGGTGGTGGTGGTGGAGGTAATCTATTTGATTGACTCGGTGAATTTATTATACTTTTTGATGATTGTGGGTAACCTGTTGTTGTTGTTGTTGTTGTTGTTGAAGGTGTTGATGAAGGTGATTCCATTTCTATATTCTATATTCTATATATATCTGTATCTTAATTAGATCTATTGAAAATTAAAAATGAACAACTTATGATACGTGAATTGTAAAAAAATTATTAAAAAAAAAATTAACAGCTAAAGTTCACGAAAGTTCAATTTCATTGAGTAAATGAAATAATTATGTAGCTATTATTATTATTATTATTTTGTTATTTATATACGCAATCATTATAGAATTAAGTTCATATCTTAATGGATTTTAATAATACCCCAATAAAAGATACCGAAGAGTATGTATAAATAAATATCTTTTTTTTTTTTTTTATTTGTTAACAATATTAACATTGTTTGTTCTTCTTATTTTTTATTTACTTTCAAAGATATAAACAACTTACAAAATCATTGGAGATATTGGAACAACAAAGAAAAACAAGAGAAGAAGATATAGAGAGATTGAAACGTTTACATAAGGATGCTTTAGAGAATCCAATAGAGTTTCTTGAACGTTTGATTTCCGGTACTATAGTGCTTCCAACAAAACAACCGATTGAACCTATTCCAATACTTCCTAATCTAACTACAAATCTTACAAAGAGGAAGTTATTAACAGATGATTTCTATACAACTTCATCAACTGTAGATAACAATAGCAATAGTAATAATAAATCAAAAGATGTAAATAATAATAATATATTAGATAGTTCATTTGAAGATAATTTAGAAGCATCATCATCATCAACAACAACACCATCATCATCTACAAAGAAGAAGAATAAGAATAAAGATGATTATGCTTCATTCAATAGACCTTGGTCAGAGGAAGAACAGAAACGATTGGAAGAGTTACTTGCAGAGTTCCCAGAGGAACCGGTGGCAGCACATCGTTGGACAAAGATTGCCAACGCTCTAAAGAACAGAACACCCAAACAAGTAGCAAGTCGTACTCAAAAGTATTTCGTAAAGCTTCATAAATTGGGATTACCAATTCCAGGTAAACCTCCTAATCTACCTGTAACTATCACATTATTATCATTGAATTAAGCTATTAGATGAATTGATCGTGTTGTTAGACTAACTGTTAATATTTAATTAATAAATTTTTAGTCTTTATTCCCTAAGCCACCGATGAAGAAAAAGAATAGAAACTCTACGGCTACCACTAAGGAACTAGATTCACCAACTGATTATCCACCAACGAATTACAACATACCACCGGGTGTACCAATTTCACCACCTACAACACCATCACCAACAAAGAAGAGTAAGAACAAAAATAAGAATAGCAAAGAGTCGAATTCAACTACATCTACACCAAAGTCTAAATCTAAAAGTAAAGGTGGTTCTTCTTCATCTGCATCCAGCACAAAGTCGGAGGAATCTGCTTTGGTAGTACACGAAGGCTACAAGTGTGATGGATGCGATGAAGAGCCAATCATTGGAATTCGCTGGAGATGCGAAGAGTGTTTGGAGATAGATCTCTGTGACGAGTGTAACAATACTTATGAGGAGATCGGTTCACATAAATCCACTCATCATATGCGTTCCTACACAACGGTGGATCCCGATTACTTTAGAGATGAAGACTATCGATTTTCATATACAGGTGGAGAATCAAATTATTTAGATCCAAACTATACAAAATAAAAAATAAAAAAAACAAATGTATTTATATTTGAGAAGAATATATATATATATTCTTTTTTTTTTTTTGGTATTGTTTTATTTATATTATTTTATTTCTTTGAATATTCCTTAAAGATAAGATTGATTGATTCATTGTTACCTGTCTTATTTCTTGGATCTGAAGAACTTGATGAATTATTAAGATGATATTCAAGTATAGTGTCGAGCAATTTCTTCTTCAAATCTAATGGGACATCGTCAGTCAAGATATTGTCAACACCATCTGTATCTTCATAATCATCATCATCATCATCATCATCTTCATCTTCATCTTCATCATCCTCTTCTTCATCCTCATCAGATTCATCTTCTTCATCTTCATCTTCATCATCATCATCAACGATCTTGTTATTTCCATACTTCATCTTCATCTCCATCATATGTCTGTGGAGTGCAGAGAAATTCTTGAGTGGATCCAAATGATCTTCATTGGAATCCGATGAATCATCGTCATCATCTTCATCGTCGTCATCAGAATCAGAGATATTATGACCGTGTGGATGAATAACACCATTGATATGAGAATGTCCGTGACAACCACCGTTATCGTCAGAGTCATCCGAGTCGTTGGAACTAGCTTCTTCGTCGGAATCTTCGACATTAAAGTGGAAACGTTTCATCATCTGTTGCATCATTCCAAAGATACCATCAAATGGTGCACCAGATTGTTCATTGTCAGAGTCATCACCTTTCTTGTTCTTCTTGGTGTCCTCACCAGAGACCAGTTGCAATGTGTATAAAAATGGTCCTCTCGAAGGTTTGACCAGGTGGAATGAAATCTTTCCATCTTTATCTATTTTCTTTACTTTTTCTATTTGTTTAGAACAGACTGGACAGAAGTTTGCATTCTATTATAATAATAATAGTACATCGATGATATCAAAGAAATATTAATATCTATAATAATAAACTTATTATAGTGTTTGATTTGAAAGATTGCAACTTACATTGAGCCACTTTGAAATACAATCAAAACAGAATATATGGTCACATGAAACTGGATTCGATGGAAGAGCAATATCTTCGAAACAGATTCCACAAGTTGGAATGAGCTTTGGTAGAGTGTCGTCGACATCAGCAACATTTTTCTTTGGTCTACCTCTTTTCTTTTCAGTTGCAGCTGATGAACTTGTTGTAGTAGATGGTGGTGTAGCTTTACTATCAGTAGTAGGGTTTGGGGTACCATCTTTCTGGAAAAAGCTTGTCAAAAAATTAAATGGATTAGCACCTGGATTGGCGGGATCTACAGGTGTTGTTGCTGCAGTACTAGCTGCAGTAGTGGTAGTTGTTGTTGTTGTTGTTGCTGGAGCACTTGATCTCTTTGGTGTTTTCTTCTTGGGTGCTGTTGATGGTACAGGATTCTTTGTTTCCTTTGGTTCAGGTGCTTTTGGTACTACAATATCAATGAGATCTGGTAAACCACTATTGGATTTGTCAGAAGAAGCAGCAGCAGTGGTAGTTGTTTTTGCAGCAGCAGTTGTAGTTGTTTTTGCAGTAGGTTTTTGTGTTGATGCTGCAGGCGTTGTAGTTGGTTTTGGTGTTGGTGCAGCAGGTGCTTGTGCTGGTGCTGGTACAGATGAGAGTACAGGTGAAGCAACAAAAGGAGAAGCAGATTGTACTTCAGTTTGTACTTTGTTTGCAGTCACCTTTGTGACTCTCTTTCTCATTTGAAAGCCACCTGAACCGCTACTTCCACTATCATCGTTACCAGTGGTTGAAACAAAACTCATTTCTTCTATCTATTATTTATTTAATTATTAATTTATCTATAATAATAAATTATTTATCTTTATCTAATAATTATTGTTTTGAAGTTTGTTTATCTTAAAAATATAAAAACATTGAACTAAACACCCACAGTGAAAATAAATTAAAAAAAAAAAAAAAAAAAAAGAAAAATAAAAAAAAAAAACAATTTATTTTTTGTTTGCATTGTAAAATTGATATTTAGATAGATATATATTTAAAGATAGTGATGAGTGAATCAATGGAATCAAGTACATATCCTTTGATAAATATTAGTGATACAACAAAAAAAGATACAGATATAGAGCAGCAACAATTAAATATACCTATCAAGCAAATGAAAGAGAAACAAAAGGAAAAGGATAGTTGTGAAATAAATGATTATAATAAAATGTTAATTGAAACAATATATAGAGATAATTTATTATCATATCAAGAAAAGTAAAGAAATAATAATAATCTGAAGATTTTGAAAGTTAAAATAGAGAATAAACTTTATAACTAATATCTATCTATCTATTTGGTTGGTTGGTTGGTTGGTTGATTACAGATTAAGAAAAGAATATGAAGAAAGATATCAAAAGAGTATAGAGACATTCAAGTTGAATCATGAAAAGGAAATTAATTTAAAGTTGAAACAATTGGATAGGTCAAACAAAAAGAGGATTCTAGATATGGCACTGCTGTACAAACAAAAATTGGAATACTTGGAAAAGGAACAAACAATACAACAGAATGAACTAATACAATTGAAACAAGACGATGCAGATCGTTTGGCTCAGTTGCACAAGAGTGAACAACTCCTAGTAGAACAGCAGCAACAACATCAGAGTCTCATCGATCAGTTCAAAGAACAAACCGAATCTAGCAATGTCATCTTGGAGCAACGACAACTAAAGATCGATAGTCTAGAACAAAAGCAACTGGAAAATCAACAGGAAATCACTCGTTTAATTTCACAATTGGATATTGTATCCACAACAATTTCTGAACTTTTAGTTTCATCTGATAATGTAAGAAATAGATACCTCTTATTTTAAAAATGATTTTATTAATATGAATATTTATAATATATCTTTAGATTGCATCTCAAAATCAAGTATTTCAGAAATTCATAGAATCATTAGAATCCAATGATGATGATGATGAATCAAATAATCAAATTCAAACTCAAATCAAACTGGATAATAATAATAATTAGAAATTCCAACACCAATGTAATTTGAATCATTTTGTAATATTAAAGTAAAAAAACTTAATTAATTTATAACAATTATTATTGTAATATTACTTTATTATTTATTAATTTCCAATGTTATCTATGATTGAATTTGTGGTAAACTTATGAGTTGTGGGAATATCTTTACGAGATCATGAATCTCTTGTATGCAATAGTCTACTGCAGGACTATCGGAAGTACCTCCAACGAGTACCGTAATCATTCCAGCTTTTTTGGCACCTTCAAGATTCTCGACGACGTCGTCAAAGAAGACGACACCGTTGGCATCGTCAGTGCCAGCCTTCTTCAATGCCATCTGGTAGGATTGTGGGTGTGGCTTGCTGTAGTCGAGCATCTCGAGATACTCGAGGGTGGCATCGAAACACTGATTGATTCCAAGCTCCTTTGTGACACGCTCACAATGTCCCATATCGGCATTGCTAAACAATAACTTCTTGACGTTTGGTTTGATCGAGCTGAGCACACCTACCAATCGGTCGTCTCTCGAGATGTGTGACTTCAAATCCAATCCACCGTGTACATAGTCCAAATATTGATGCATATCTACCTGATAGTTCATCATTAATCCTTTCAAAGTTAATCCATATGTTTTATAATAATGTCCTCTAATTTTATCTACTTCTTCCTCTAATAAATTTGAATTTGAAAATATAAAATTAATTTTCCATTAAAAAATAATAATAATCTCTTAAAAAAAATTTTAGTTAAACATACCTGGTAAATTTAATTTAGATGACATATATTGTGTAATTCTTCTTGTTACTTGAGCAGCCAATCCACATGACTTTGGATATAAAGTATTGTCCAAATCGAACAAAAGTGTATGAATTTGATGGTTTGGAATGGTTTCCTCTCTAATATTTCCTGGTGCCATTTTTGTTATATATAATGTATTTTTATAGTTTTAAATTACAGAATGAATGAAGATTTGTTTGTTTGGATTTAAATATTTATACAATTTAGAATTAAACCTAAAATAAAATAAAATAAATAATATTTTTTAAAAATAATTAATATTAATATTTATATTAAAATAAATGATTTATAATGGATAAATAAAAATACTAAAAAAAATATATATTTATATAAAAACAAAATTTTATGAATAAGAATGTGATAATATAATAATTGTTGGAGATAAAGATAAAAATCAGCAAGAAGAATCACTATTTTGACTTTGTTAACATTTGTGGTTGTTATGACCACAGATTTAAAAAGACTATTTAGTGCGAATCAAATACAAAATGATAACACTGTACACAATAAAAACAACACACCTCTTTTACAGTAAGATAATATTATATTAAAAGTTTTATCAAATCAACTGGTAATTCCCAAGCAATAAAGTTTTAAAAATGAATATATCTGCAGATTGTTTGTTTTTCCTTATTCTTTTTTTTTTTTTGTTCAACTTATTTATGTTGTGCTGATATATATATATTCTATTTTATAACAACACCAATGGAAGGAATATGAATTGTGTTGTGGTGAGATTGAGTGGTGTTTATTTGTTATAAAAAAACAACAACAATGTATTTTTTTACGTATTTGATGTGGTGATGGGTGTATGAATGATGGACAGATATGATAACAAAAATGTGATAGAGGGGAACAATTATTTGGATTCGATGTGGTGGTGATTTGGTGAATTTGGTTTCTAGACAAAGGTGTCTTTTCAGATACGATGTGAAAGATTGAGTTGAGTTTGCTTGCTGTTGATTGTCAATATTATGATGCTTTGGTAAAACAACAACGAAAATAACAATATTTTATAAATAAATGGTAATAAATAGGTTTTATTTTAATAACCGGGAAATAGGAAATATAATCATATTTTTAATAATACCGAATGATATGACATAAATAAAACTATCTTTTTATAGATAAATGATATGAAGTTTATGTTAATAATAACGTTCAATACTACTTTTTATTGTATTTGTGAAATTAAGGTTGACTATCGCTGAAATTATATATAACTAATGAATAACTTTCTCGAAACTATATACAGTTTATATTATAAATAATGATATATATCTATTAACAATAAAAAAAAATGAATAATTTAATAAGATCGCAGAGTGACCCATCCTTAAAAATATGAGTGGTTACATTTTTGATCAAAAAAAAATCAAAAAAATAAAATTTTAATTAATTTAATTGCAAACTACCTTTATTGAGAAATGATGTGTTTTCATAAAAATCATTGGTAGCGAATTTATAACTACCTAACAAAGCAACAATGCGATTGATTTTTTTTGATATTAGAATAGTGTTTGTTTTATTAACTTGCTATTAAAGTAATATATTGTTTATTATTTTTGTGTATTCTACTAATACTGAATCGGTAGGATCATGATAAGTATCTTCAAAGATAGTTAAATCAACATTTGCATGCTTTCTCTGGAAACACTCGAGAAGAGATTCAGCAAAGCTCAATAGAACGAGGTCGTCTTCTCTACCATGTAGCAGTTTCAGTGGTTGTTGTCTGTTTGGGTAGTCATCTCTTTCGTTTGCGAATATCTTTGTTGGAATACCAGCTCCAAATGGTATACAACCAGCAAGTCTATGCTTTGAGTTGTAGAAAGTAAACATTGCAGTTGATCCTCCTTGACTATGACCACCCAACATAATTCTATCACTTGACAAACCATTTGCAATTTCAGATTCAATTAATGAATCAACTGTAATTTAATTAATATTAACAATTATTATTATAAAGTCAAATTTATATATATTTATATAAAACATAACATACTTCTATTTCTAGATAGATTAAGTTGATCATTGTCAACCGTGGCAGTTTCATTTAAAACATTAAAATTAAACCAAGATTGTGTTACTGATCCAATATAATCATTGTGTTGGCTTAGTCTTTTTTTTTTTAAAAAAGTAAGAAAAGGTCTTCATTACTTACACCAAATAATAATACTTACGCATTTGGTAATATGAATTTGACATGTTCATTACCATTTCTTTGAATATTCTCAAATCTTTCTCTCCACACCTCAGCAGAGTATGTTAATCCATGACAAAATATAACTTTTTTAAAAAAAAAGAAAATGAATAAGAACTATTGAATAAAAATGATACTTGATAATAAATTAAACTCACAAGTTGCAGTGTGCTTTATCTTTGGTACTAATACAATTGTATTTGATATCATCTTCTATATGTTGTAAAAATTATTGAAAATTTTAAAGTAATGAATAAACTATGTATCCTATTCTAAAAACTAAGTTTATTTAAATAATTGTATCCTGTTCTAAAAACTTTTTGCATTTTTAAATAGTTGTCACTTCATCTCATTATTGAATGGTTGACATGCACACATGTCATTGTTGATTCACAATGATTCATTTAAAAAAAAAAACAATTGGGGGTTACATTATCAATCATGAGTAACTATGTTCAATTTTAAAACTAAAGAAAATATCTAAATAAGATTTTTTTCTTTTATTATTTCAAGTCGTTTAATATAATAGAATTGAGGTGATCCATAGAGATTGTCAGAGTATCCTTCTGTCCTATTCTTCATTAGGAATTTGATTCTAGGTAAATCTTGATCTTCAATAGCCCTGCCTAGAGCTCTTGTGGTACAACCTTGAGTGGTGTTATGATGCAGGAATTCTAAAATCGAAAGATCTTTTGCTTGGTCCATAGCTTCGGTTGAACATGAAAGACCTGCATCATGAAGATATTTTACAATTTCCAAGTTGTTTAGAGATGCTGCCTTATCCAATAAATTATCTGTTGAGGTCAATGCGTGTGTTGTATTCGCCTGAACCCATTTCAATCCTTCCAAACTTTCGTGTTCCACCGCAACTCTATAGGCAAATTTCGAACACTTTAGAGTTGTATTATTCTTACACCATTCCAAACCGGCGGTATCTTTACACCTGGCAAAAAGATCCATAACATTTTCACAATCACCTCTGTTTGGTGTATTTAAATATAGATATTGGAATACCTCTGGATTGCTATTCAATGAAGCTCTCTCCAATGTATCATAACATCCACCTTCAGTTCTATTCTCTAGAAGGTAACGAACCACATCCAGGAAACCATTGATAGCAGCAAAGTGAACAGCATATCGATTGCATCCTTCACTCCGATTTTCATGCAAGAATTTAACGCATTCGAGGAATCCTCCACTCGCCGCATTGTTAATTGCCTCAACTGTGCATCCTTCACTACGATTTTCATTTAAAAACCTTATAACATCCAAATGTCCATCAAGAGCTGCTCTATCCATGGCATCGGTTGTTACGTTTGCTTTTCCAGTTGCATGAAGTAGCTTTACAATCTCTAGAAATCCTCTTCTCGAACTATTGCTAATAGCTTTCTCTGTGAATCCTTCGGTTCTATTTGCCAACAGGAACTGGACGATCTCCAGATGACCATTTCCAGCAGCTTGATCAATCGCATCTGTAGAACAACCCTCTGTCCTATGATTGTGTAACCACAAAACGATGTGCATGTATCCATTGGCACAAGCGGCATCTAATGCTCGTGTTGAACATCCTTCTGTCCGATTGTAATGTAAAAACATTAAGGATTCCATATCTCCTAAATCACAAATATAATCCATTGCCAGCTCCGAGCATCGTGAGATGTCATTGAAGTGTAGGTATTTGATTATATGTAGGTGGCCATTTCTGGCAGCAATGTCAATATAATTACGATTTTTATTGAATAACCTGGGACATCCAACTTTGAAAATGTATTCTAATATTGGGAGCTGTCCATTTTCCAGAGCGGTTTCAGCTATCTGCGGCCAATAAACTTGATTTGGAAGCAATTGCACTAACTTTTCAAAGACCTGTAATTCACCTAGTCTCGCTGCAACATTTATACATTGACTAAAGAAATCTTTGAAATAACCAGTATCCTCTCTTTTGCTATTCTGATCTGTAAATCGATAATCTCTAACCAAAACATCCAATATCCTATTGAATCTATCGATCATATTCAATTGTAGTAGAATCTCTGGAAAGCAAGCTAGATCATTCCAATCCATAATAAGAACTCTTTGTCGCTTACTTAATGCTCTATGGATTTCGTAGACATGTTGAAAAATCTTGTTTCTCAATACAATAGAATTAAATAATCTACTTAGAATTTGATATTTATAATCTATCATTATTATTTATTTACAATTCCTAATATCAATAAAAAAAAAGTTATGCATAAACAATATTGATTAGAATAAACTTATCCTTTAGCCATCCATTCTTTAATGTTTCTGCTTCATTTTTTGACAAGATTTTTTTTTTTTATATATTTAATTTGCAAAGCTTCTCAAAAAGTGATATTTATTGTTTTATTTTATTTTGAAAATAGTAGAATCAAAAAATTGTAGATAATAAAGATTTTATTTTAGATTTTAATTTAATCATTGTTATCTCAAAAATAATTAATGTGTTTTTTGGTATGATCATAAAACAAAGTTGTTTGAAAATTCAAACAAAAAAACAACAAAATACACACTGATACCAGTGTTGTTTTCACCAACAAAATGATTATAATTGTTATTAGACTTTGCATCAATCGGATATTTAATTAAAAAAAATCCGAATATAAAAAAATTCAAAATTTCCCAATTTCGATATTGACGAATTTTTTTTTTTTTTTTTTTTTGTTGGAACAACTGACGTGAGTCTACAAAATCTCAGTTTCCAACCGTAAACAAATAACGTGCGTCATTCACATTCACTTACATATATTTATATTTATATATCTATCTTTTATTTATATATCTATATAATATAACAATATATCATTACAAAATTAAATAAAATAATAATAAATTGTATAACTACAATAAAATATTATTATTATTATTATATTTTTATTTTTTTTACGATTAATTAACATTACAATATCATAAATATTTAATAGATTTTTCATAGTTGTTATCAACTTTACATCTTTCATAATATTTATATTTTTAATTGTTATTTATTTATTTATTTATTTTTTAGTTAATTTTGGTGTTTTGTTTTTTTGTTCTTTAAATAAAAAGATATGGCATCAATTATTATCGGTTCACAATGGGGAGATGAAGGTAAAGGAAAGTTGGTAGATATTCTCTCACAGGAGTTTGATGTAGTCGCTCGTTGTCAAGGTGGTGCCAATGCTGGTCATACCATCGTTGTCGACGGTAAGAAGATTGCACTTCACTTGATTCCATCTGGTATTCTCAATGAGCGTGCCACTTGCATTCTCGGTAATGGTCTCGTCATCCATTTGCCAACCTTCTTCAAGGAAGTCGAAGGTTTGAAAGCAAAGGGTATCAAATACGAAAACAGATTGTTCATCTCTGATCGTGCTCATCTCGTTATGGATGTTCATCAAGTAACTATAAACATAAACAACTATTATTATTTTTAATTACTAATTACTAATAATAATATCTCTATCTCACACTCTCTTCTTTAGATCGTCGATGCTATGAAGGAACAAGAATTACAAAATGGATCATCCAACGACAGTATTGGTACCACCAAGAAGGGTATTGGACCCGCTTACAGCAGCAAGGCATCAAGAGGTGGACTTAGAGTTTGCGATCTTTTCCATTTCGAACAATTCAAGAAGAACTATGCTCGTCTTGTTGAAAACAAGAAGAAGGTAATTACCTTTCTATTAGAATATTAGAGAAAAACATAAAATATCACAGTGATAATAACCATGAATATGTTTATAATATATATATATATATAAATACTACAGAGATTCGGTAACTTTGAATACGATATGGAAGAAGAATTCAAGAGATACGAAAAGTTTGCAGAGATGATTAAACCATTCGTTGTCGACACTGTCTACTTTATCAACAATGCCTTCAAGGAAGGAAAGAAGGTGTTGATCGAGGGTGCTCAATCAACAATGCTCGATCTCGACTTTGGTACCTATCCATACGTCACCTCGTCGGCTTCTTCGGTCGGTGGTGCCTGCACTGGTTTGGGTATCGCACCAAACAAGATCGTCAACCAAATCGGTGTCGTCAAGGCCTACACCACCAGAGTCGGTGCCGGTCCCTTCCCAACTGAGTTGCACGGTGATGAAGCCGAGGCTCTCAGAAAGGAGGGTGGTGAATACGGTACCACCACCGGTCGTCCAAGAAGAATCGGTTGGTTGGATATCGTTGTACTCCGTTACACCGGTCTCATCAACGACTTTACCGAGCTCAACTTGACCAAGTTGGACGTTCTCTCCAATACCGATGAAATCAAGATCGGTGTTGACTATAAATACAATGGTGAAATCATTAAATGTATGTTGTTGTTTGTTGTTGTTTTGAAGAATTTATAGATTAATTACTAATTTTATAATATGTTATTTATTTATTTATTATGTAGCATTCCCATCTTCATTAGAAGTATTGTCACAATGTGAGGTTGTATATGAAACCTTCAAGGGTTGGAAGACCAGTCTTGCTCACTGCAAGACATATGAGGAATTGCCAAGCGAGGCCAAGACATATATTTCTCGTATTGAAGAACTTACCGGTCGTAGAATCAAATGGATCGGTGTTGGACAAGACAGAAGCTCAATGATTACTAAATAAATACTCAGCCATCAATTATATTACAACTTTATTCCAATTCAATGGAACATCGAAATTTTAAAACAAATAAACAAATATTCAAATAATTATTTTATTTTATTTTTTTTATAGGTGCCAAGGAAATGAGATAGGAGCGATGTTCTTTTGTTGATCTATTTTAACTTACAAAAGTAGTATATATATACAAACAGAATAACAAAAAAAAAAAAAGAAATTGTTGAAGAATTCTTCATTGGTATTAGTTAAAGAATTATATATTTTTATTTATTCCAACTGATGATTGAGAGGATTGTGGTTAATCTATAGAATATATTTTTACAATTACTTTTTTTTTTTCTTTTATTATTAAATTATTTTTTAAAAACAAAACATCTTTTCTGTTTTGGTAGTGATAAACATTAATAGATCAATCATCGGTGGTGATTGTTGAATGATTGATTACTTTTTTTTTTTTTTTTTTTTTGTTGTTGTTGTTGTTTGACTGGAGAAATAACAAAGAATGTGAACCGGTTGTTTAAACTGAAGTTGGTTGATGGAGCAGGCTGTAAATTCAAACTCTAAGAAACTGAGTATTTAATCAACTGATATTGGTTGTTTTAGATTCAAATCGTTTTGCTATTGGTTTTTTTTTTTGGGGAGGTGGAGTTTGTTTGTTTGTTTGATTGATTGATTGATTGATTGATTGATTGACGATTTAGTTGTTGAAAATGGTGATGTGGTGTTGTTGTTGTTAATATGAGTAAAATATATCAATATCATTTTGGAGTTTACTTATTTACAGGAACACTCTTTTTGATATTGGCTGCTAGTTGTGTAAATGCATCATCAATTCCCGTTGAGTCTTTCGCACTTGTCTCCAGAATCGGAATATTCAAGTCATCAGAAAATTTCTATATAGAAAATAATAATCGATTGATTAGTCATACTGTATTAAAGAACCGTCACGTAATGATGAATCGATAGGATGATTCATACCTTTGCTACTTTAAAATCAACGGCTCTCTTTGAATTTAGATCACATTTGTTTCCAACAATCAATTTGAGAACAGATGGACTGGCGAATCTGTCGACATCGATCAACCATCTCTTTATACTGTTGAATGATTCCATTGAAGTGATGTCATAAACAATGATAAGACCATGTGCACCTCTATAATAACTGGTAGTGATTGTTTTAAATCTTTCTTGACCTGCAGTGTCCCACTATTAAATTATAATTTGAATATGAATATTAATATCATAAAGATCATTCTATCATTATTTCCACTCCTATAAATCTAATATTTACAATTTGTAATTTAATTCTCTTTCCATCTAATTCGATTGTTCTGATGCACTATAGTTATATTATATTATGAATAATACACAATGATGATAAAGAAAGTGTGAAATTTAAAAATTGAAAAAAAAAATTAAAAAAGTTAGTTTAGGTCAAATAAAATGAGTCCTCATCGATATATGTCCGATCGCTTCAATATTTTTTAATAGAGTGAATGATCGATCATTTCGTATATCGGTGGTGTCACATTTGATCAACTCATCATCCTATCCAATATACATACAAAATCTACACCAATGGTACTTATATAACTGTCGGTGAATCTATTATCGGCGAATCTCAATAACATACATGACTTTCCAACCTAAAAATAATAATATAAATAAATTTTTTGATTTGGTTAAAATTTTTTGTTATTTTTTTTTTTTTTGTCTATGGAATGTTCTGCATAAATATCTTTGCAGCACATGTTTGTCAATGCTTACACCTGAATCACCGATAACCAAAATCTTTAATAACATATCACTGTTGATTGATTGATTAAAAAGTTTTTTTTTTTTTTTTTTGTTAGTTTATTATTATTGTTGTTGTTACTGTGAATGATGATTATACATACTATTCTGGGTGAGACTCTCCATGCATTGAAGTCGATGAAGTAACTGAAAAGGAACCTGATCCCTCTGTTGTGTTATTGATTGAATATAGTAATTTGATAAATAGATGTTAGTAACATTACTCATTTACTCTCTAACCATCGCAATAATCAATGAATTTACCTTTTGAACCACCGCAACCCATTTTATCTATAAATTCTGTATAAGTGTTTGTGATTAATTAAAAACTATTACTATTTATTGTATGTAGTTTGTCTGTGATTGATTTGTTTGACTGATTGATTTTTACAATTAAAAAAATAAAACAAAAATTTGATTTGTTTTGATTTTGATTTGGTGAGGAATATAATGAATGAATGTGATATTTTAATTTACTATGATGCTAAAAAAAAGGTGATAAACTGTTTAAATCTGAACTAAAGAAATTGTTATATAAATAATATAAATAGAATAAATTTAAATTAAATTAAAAAAACAAATAAAACAAAAAATTGACTTAGTTTTTTAAGGTAATTACAAAAAAATAGAAAAAAATAAAAATTAAACTAATTGAAAAAAAATAGAAGAGAGAAGTATTTTCTTTGACCACACAGCAATTTTTTTGTCTATAAAATTTTGACAAAAATAAATAAAAACAAAAAAAATTTAAAGGGTTGTTGTAACTCTTAGTATCAATAATAATTCTCGTTTTATTGATATGATTGAACAAACACAAATTTTTAACTATGTAATATTAAAAAAAAATTCCAATAGATGAGAGATGGTGGTAACTATCGTTGTTGTTATTGTTATGTTATTGATGTTGCTGTAATAAATAATTTATTTATTTATATGTGAAAGCAATTAAAAAAAAAAGAAAGGGAATGGATTATTTAGGATTTTTGATTTATATTAAATTTATATTTATATATATTTGCTAACAATGTCAAAGAAAAGGAATAAATCTTTTAATTAAATTCTTTTAAAAAATAAATTGAATTTTACTTTTACTTTTTTGTTTGTTAAACCATACGATGATGATAATAATAAAAACAACAACAATGCAACTAAACTACTGACTGATAATACTATTTATTAATTGTTATTGTTTGTTTGATGTTGTTTTATTTTCAACGAAAAATTTTCCATAATTTCCTAAAAATCTAATAAAAAAATAAGACAACAAAAACTTATTCATACAATTTCTATTCTGTAATACAATTGTTGGATTAAAGATAAGATCATCGATCTACCTAATCTAATAACACACACTCACATCACACACATCAGTATATCGATATCATTATTATTGAGTTGGTTGTTAGGTCGGAAAACAAAGATGTCGTCTAGTCAGAAGAATAGTAGTGGAAATGGTAGTGTCAACACTATTGTGGTACCAAAAGAGCAACAGACACTCGTCGATAAAGTCAGAACACTACTGTTGGAGACACCCAGTAAAGTGACAAAAGAAGATCAAAAGATTCACTTTAAGACCTTGTTTGAATTGACCGCTAGACTGATCGAAATGGATCCTCTGAACAATCACTACCGTGAACTAAAAGCTGTATCTATCTTTAGTTTTGTAGATCATTGTGCATTACCTCCACAAGTATGTATTTAATACAAAGCTAATCTTAATATATATTAATATTAATCATAATTATAATTTAGATGGCAATTGCAAAGTTAGAGGAAGCCGTTCAGATTGCACCGAATGTCAAGTTTATAAAGGATCGTTTGAATGCATTCAAACAAAATAATAAAATATCTACATTTCCTCCTTCAAGTACCAATGATAACAACAATAACAACAATAATAATAGAAGTAAAGAAGTGGAATCCAATGGAAGCAAGAAACAGATGTCTATTCAACTATTCGCTCGTGCAATTGAATCACATATGAAAGGTGATTTGAACATGTCATTTCACTACAGTGTTGGTATGTGTTATTGTTTATACATCATCAATGTTTTACAATTTAGGAGTTATAATTGATTGATTTGTTATTAACAATTATTATATTATTATTTCAAAACAAAAGCTGCACATGAAAATGATCCAGAGAATAAAGAAGTAAATTTACATCTTGGTACACTCTATGCCAAACAAGGTAAGTTCCCACATGCCAACAAACATATCGATATGGCAATCAAGGGTAAACCAACATTGTACGATGCACACGTGGAGAAAGCAAGTTTGGAACAAAAGGAGGGTGAGACTACCAACGCCATCAAACGACTGAGCGTACTCTTCAAATCGTCGGAAACCACTCAAGACCTAAAGAAACGAGCACTCCTCTTAAAAATATTCTTTATGAACTACGCCGAACAATATAACAACGAAAAAGATATCTACGAAGAATCTATATTATATCATAAATTTCTAAATATAAAACCATATACATTGTAAGTAGTTAGTAACAGTAATAGAATATTAGAAGATACTAATGAACAAAACAAACAACAAACAACAACTCAGTTCTCCTGAAAGTATAAAATCATATAGAAAACAATCATCTATTAAAGTTGCATATTTATCTTCACATTTCTGTGAACATCCGATTGCTTATTTTATGGATGGTATATTGAAGTGTCACAATAAGGAGACATTTGAAATTCATTTGATATCGATGGGTACGCAGTTTGATGATTTCACCAAGAAATTCATTGGCTACGTCGGTGAAAAGAATTTCCATGTGATGCGCGGATCCTGTGAGAAGGTGGCAGCGGCCATCCGTGACATGAAAATTACTATTCTCAATTGTTTGGATGTGCACACCGAGCGTGACGGTGAGATTGCTTCATACCGTCCGGCACCGATCATCGTCAACTACCTCGGATATCCAAATACCAGTGGCATTGCTGACCTGATACAATATCGTATCACCGATCAGTATGCCGATCCGCTCGACACCAAGCAACTCTGGACTGAAAAACTCATCCGTATGCCATCGACCTTCCTCTGTTTCGACGCATCGCATATCATCACACATCCGATCACCGCGCAATCTCCATTCGAAAAGAATGGATACATAACATTCGGTTGCTACAATACACTGTCGAAAGTTCAAAAGGGAACTTGGGCCGTTTGGAAACTCATTCTCGATAGACTGCCAACTGCTCGAATCGCTATTAAAGCACCGCTTTTCATTGTGGAGAGTGCAGCTCAGGCATATCTAAAGAAGCTGGCGGATATCGGTGTAGATACCACCAGGGTGTTGTTAAAGACCTATTCAATGGAGACCGGTAATCACTATGATAGCTACAATGAGATGGATATCAGTTTGGATCCATTCCCATACAATGGAACAACGACATCGTTGGACTCGCTATGGATGGGTGTTCCTTTCGTAAGCATGTCAGGCGTGACACATGTGCATAACGTAGGTCGTTCCATCCTCACCAATGTCGGATTGAAAGAACTGGTCGGCAGCAACCCCGAAGAGTATGTAAATATCGCAGTTCAACTGGCAAGTGACACTGAAAAACTCAAATATCTCAGAACCAACCTCAGAAACATCCTCTCAAAGTCACCAATTTCCAATCCCAAACAATTTACAATCGATCTTGAAGATAAATATATTCTAATGTTTAATGAAGCACTTTAAAATATTTTAATAAACTTTTAGCATTTCATTTTCACTTTCTCTTTAAAGAACAGGTGTTTTATTCTTAATATATTTAATAAACAATGTAGATTTTAACTATTATTATAAGATTTTTTGTGATCAATCTAAAGTATTTAGAAATTTGAATGATCACAAAAAATTGGATAGAGAAGTACAATAAATATATTTTAAAATCATTGATATCAAAGTAATATTTATTCATCTCTTCAAGAATGATTTCCTTTAGCTGATAAAAAAATTCCAAAAAATTTATTTTTTTTTAATTTTTTTCTATTTTTTTGAAACGAACGAAAGTTTATTATTAAAACAATTGATTAAGTTTCTATTACTATTTAAATTATTAATTAAATATGGGTAGATCAAAATCAAAGAAAACAAATCAACCATCATTAGATTTTAAAGTAAAGAAAAAGAAATTAGGAAAGAAACCACCCCCAAATCCAAATGTAACAGTTACAACATTTAAATCAAAGAGTATTTATTATTTGATCTTTACAATTGAATAGAAATAGTCTGTTTACATTTATTATTATTATTTTAGCATTATATATACCAGGACAATCAATTGGTGAAAAAGATGATCCTATAACCAATCAGAGAAATCTTACGTTGAAAGATTTGCTCTCGAAAACCAAACATTATAGTGAACAGATTCGTCGTGATTCTTTGAATGGATTGAAAGATTTGATTCAGATGCATCCTGTGGTCGTAAGTCAACATATTGGTGCGATTATGAATGGAATCGTCGAGTCGGTGAATGACACCGATAAGAATGTCAGACTGGCTGCACACTCGCTCATCGCAAAGGTATTGCCACTGGTCGACCCTATTATGATGTCACCGTTCCTCCCACTCTTTGCCATCTATATCACATCGGGAATGACTCATCTAAAGTCATCGATCCGTATGGATTCACTGCAACTCTTTGAGCTGCTGATCACCCAATTCCCACAGATGATAGGCTTCTCTCACCAGATCCTACCGAACTACTTGGAGCTGTTGAAACGTGTTGGAATACATACAACTTCATCGTTGGTTCTATCGAATACATCGGTAGGATCATCCACATCGCTCTCAGCAATTGCCAGCGCCACAAACACCGGTGGAGGAAATGCCGCTTCCGGTGCAAGTGGAATGAAGAACAATCAACTGGGACAGAGAATTCAAATATTACAAAGTTTATTCAAGTTGTTGGAGCGACTGTTACCTAGTGAACAACAACATCAAAGACTGCTTAGTAAAGTTAAGAGTTCAAATAGTTTGACTAGACAATGGGCAGTGCAGACTCCTCTCGCATCGACATTCACCAACTACACAGAGCGTACTGTATTCACATCATTCTTTAGCCAGACTGGATCATCGACAGGAAAGATATCGTCACGCGCATTGGAATCCGCAACGGAAACACTTGACTTTACCGCTAGCGTTATGCCGATTCTCATTGAATGTTGGTTGGAGTTGACCCCTGGCAATCCAGGATCACACTCGACCCTTCTCGATATGGAGTTAATAGTAAAGATGTTAATGCTTTTAATTACAAAGATCAGAGAAGATCCAAACATCGGTGGTTCAGCATCAAAGAGCAACCCAAACAATGAGAAATTCGATCGTATTCGTCAAGATTATCTCAAGTACTTTGCTGCACACTATCCAGTTTTGGTCGGTAGCTCCGACAACCCCGACTCCAAAGAGTACTCTGCCAGTCAAGAAATCAATGCTATTGTTACACAAACACTTGCATGGTTGTTACCAACATCAATAATTACCAATACTGTTGGTAGTGGTAGTAGTAAATCAATATTACCATCGTGGTTCGAACCAGCTATCGACTTTTTCGAAGATGCATTGGATGGAAAGCTAGTAAAGGAAGGTGAAAGAGGTCAAGCCGTTAGAACATCGATATCATCGTACTTGTGGGTTGTCATTAAGGTGTTACCATCGTTGAGTCAAGAGAGAGCACAAAGTGTACTGGAATCGTTTATCAAATTCGATAATCAATGCAACCCACTCTCCACGGCCAAGAAAGCATGTGTATTCTTCATCAAAGAGCTTATCGATATTCAAGATTCTCTCAAAGATAAATCAATCAAGAAGATCATTGAATGGGGATTATCTTCACTTCCAAAGTTACTTTGGAGAATTGGTGCATCAGATTCAAATACATCATTGGTAAGTTTTAATTAATTAAACAATTATATTTATAAAATAAGATCAACTAACAACATAACTAATAATATTAATATATATAATTATAGATGATTATAACAATTTTGTTATCATTTGGTAAAGATAAGAATAAGAGAGGACAATATGAAAGTATTCAAAACTCATTGGTACCATTTTTATTTACCATTTCAAAGCCAAGTGACAAGTTCCCTCAAGGTAAACATGTCTATGGTCCTTTCATTCACTTACCGATCGACCTACAGATTCAATCATTATATTTAATCTATTACTTTACATCTATCAATTTATTAACTATTAGAGCATTAATTGCAATTTGTAAATGTATGTTTATTATCTTTTTAATTTGTTATATCAAATATATTTATTAATATCTATTTCTTTTTCTTTTAATAATAATAATAGCACCAAAGGTATCGATTGAAGTAAAAGAAAGAATATTCGATATTATCTATTATAAATTTGATCAAGGTTTTGGATTAGATAACTATTTGGCATTCTGTATCTCAATTACTTTGGCAATGATTCATAAGGTTGAAGACAACGGCGATGAACAACAACAAATAGATTTAGATGGTGTTACTGATTTGGATGCTGATAACAATAACAATAATAATAACAATTCATCATTAAAGAGAAAACATGATAAGATTATGAACAATGATAGTTCATCCGTTGATATTCAACATAGAGACAGAGTATTAAATAGAATATTTAGAGATATCAATCATCTTCGATCAACAATCCCAATTAAGAAGGTTTTAAATCCATTATTAGCTTCAGTGTTAAGAGAATTGGTATGTTTATTACATCTAAATTAAATTTATATTTTAATTACATTCATTCTAATATCATTCTAATGATAATAACAACAAACATCAATTAGGATAATCAAACATTGGACGGAAAGAAATATATATTACAATTGATATATTCATGCTTTAATAGTAAAGATCAAGAGGAATGGTCTAGCGTTCCAAAGAGTTTGGTTGATAGCTTACCAGCTATACTATCATCATATCTGTTAACGATCGAACAACAACAACTACAGCAGAAATCATTAATAACCAACTTAAAGGATTCATATATCTCATTAGCTCATCAATATATTCAATTGGATCAATCAACTACTTTATTGGTAAATTTGCTTAAACAAATGTCAAGTATGTAAAAACAAAACAAAATAAGAGAGAGAAAGAGAAAGAGATTTAACAAATACTTTCTAATATTTAATTATAGGCGAGTTGAAGGCTGATAAATCGAAATTGGTTGTTATATCAATCATATTAATGGATATCATTAAGAACAAACAGATGGAATCTTTACTTCATCAACAAGAGGCTAAAGACCAACTACAATTGTTTGTAAATGAAATATCAACACAACCCAACATTCTTGAGGAAGAGAAACCAATCGTCGACAAACTTTTATCAGAGTTTAAAATGTCACACAATAAATTATAATAATAGGGAATATATTCCATTCTCCTACAATGATAACTTGTGTATTTTATTTAATTATATAATAAGATCAAAGTTGAATTGAAAAACAAATGATAGATAACTCTATGAAATCTAATGTTTCATTCAGTGTAACAGTATTTATTATACAAAATCTTTGCTTTATATGATATCATTTTTAAGTGATGATCTTAGCTATTCTTTCATTAATTATATGTCTTTTAAATACTCTGTTATTGATTAAATCTCTCAAGTGTTGAGTTGATTCTATGAATCCACCATTTACAAGATAGTCTCGATTGTAACCAATGAAAATGCTTGATTGGTTATATCTTCGAAGTTCTATATTACCATTGATCCTGATGATTTCAACAGAGATTGGTAGATCTTCCAATGTATTTTCTCTGAAAAATGAGGAATCTACATTCATTGTCAATCTTTGAGGTTGCTGGTGTGCACTATCTTCGCAAACATCTTTAACTAGAATAATCTGGTACAGTATGAGATTCTTTAAGGTCGGTGGTAATGATGAATGTAATAACTGATTATTATTTCCAGTGAGTTTAAGTAATTCCAAATTCGGTGGAAATCTACTTATTTCTTTTTCAGTATCGAATGAAAGTTTCTTGATCGATGGCAGTGAAAGGATACCTAAAAATGCTGATTCCGATTCAGCGCCATCCGAATATTTCGAGAGTTTCAATGACTGAACAGTGTTTGGAATTGATCCAAATGAAATATTACTGAATGACAGAAAAGTATCCAATTCTCTCACACCAATCGGGATGACACCAGGTTCCAAAAAATATCCAAAGTAACCAAGTGATAGCTTTGTGACACTCAATGGAATACTCCCAGGTTTCAATCTGAATAATTTCATTCCACCAAAGTCGAGATTAGTTATTGTCGATGGAATGACACTTGGTTCAATATAAATACCACCTAGAGAGCACTTGGTAAAACGAAGGGTGGTGATCGATGGTGGAAGTGAGGAGAGCCACTCGAAATTGCATTCAATTGTTGTCAGTCTTTGAAACTGAGAGAGAATCGATAGGTTCTCAATGTTATCGACAATTTTATAATCGAGTGTTAAGGTTTCAAGTGATCTAGGTAGTTGTCCAATATCTATCTTTGGAGCAACCATATTGAATGTACAGATATGCAGAACTTTCAGATTGTCAGGCAGTGGGTGTTCCTTCAATGTATTACCGTTGAACAGTAGTGAGAGGCGTTCCAACGACTGTGGGAGTAATCCAGGAGCAAGCTCTTGCTGTCGATAATCGGCGGTCATATATTTAATAGTATTTGGCAGCACATGTGCATTAAATACAGGTCTTTGGTTGGAGTGATTTAGCGTTTCAAGAGTGTTTGGGAGTGAACCTGGTAATATCTTTAGATTATCACATCTGATTTCGAGTTGACTTATTCTACTATCTGAAATGTCAAATGCAAGATTGTCTTGCCATTCGAAAATAGTAACACTCCTTACATTCAAAGGTATTTTGCTGCTAAGATTCTCTGTATTATTAACTTTTGATACTTATAATTGGTAAATATATATATTTTTAGGTTAAAGTTGTATTAACATTAACATAACATACTATCTATTATATAGTCAGAAAATGTTGGACCCATTTTTAGAGAGGCTGAGCTACCACAAATCAATAGACTACAAGATTGAATATCTGATATTCGTTGAAATTGTGTTTGATATGATGTAAGTGTTACATGATTACTTCTATTGTAAATCAATTGTGATTGAGCGTGTGTAAGACCGTTGAATATCAAATATCTATCTCTATTATTATATAACTTTTTACTTGTTAAACTAAAGCATATTGAATCTAAAACTGTCAGTTCTTTGAAACTTAATATTTTAGATAGCAACAGATATGGTAAATCTTGAATGTTATAATTTATGTACATCTAAATTCTATTAAATCAAAAAAATAAAAATGATCTTTAATTTTTTAAACACAAAAAAAAAAAGAAATTGTATTTCTAGTTCATCTCATCTAAATAAGCAACAGGACTTAGCTTTAGTCTTTATCCCGAGACCGCGGTAAATCTATGATCGAATGGTATAAACACATTCGAAACATTTAAATTTGTAAAAAAAAAATCAACCTTCTTTTCATTTTCAATAGAAGCAATCAATTTCATCTTTATCAATACCAAAAAAAAATCAAAAAGTTTGTTCCAATGTATGATTTTTTCCAATCATCAATTTATACTAATTTTTTTAGAGGTTTGAAAACAACCAAAACAAATTTTACAGATTCTCACTAAACTTAGTTTAAGCCCCCTCAAAAAAATAAAAATAAAGTGAAAGCATTAAGTTTGGCGATGGTTGTTGTCAAACCTCTGAAAAAAAAGGATAACTTGATTGCCCAAAAAAACCAAACATCAGAACAACCTTTTTGATTTTTTTAGTTTTTTTAAAATAAAATAATATTCATAGTAATTCTTCAAAAATATCTTTACACCCTTATTCAAGTTTATTATTGATCACTTAATACTTATATTTGTACATTTAAGTAAAAATCACAAACACTTCTTTCATTCAAAAATGATTCATTCTATTTCTTTTATTTTATTTTTATTGTTTTCATTGTTTTTGTTGATGAGAATAGATTCGACAGGTGCTCAACCAACAATACTTTCTTGTGCTGAAGTCAACTTCACATCTATTAGTCTTACCAGTGGTAAATATCTTCAACAATATTATATGGATAGATCACATCTTATAAATGCTATGTTAAAATGTTCTGGTAACGATTATTATGTCTTGGAGTCTCAATCCGAACTATATCCTGGTCAATACAATATTTCTATTCTCAATGCTGAAGTAAGTATTGTTTTCTCAAATAACATAAAAATTTCATTTCTAATACTTAAAACATTAATTGTCAATTTTATAGACAGGCGGATTTACCCCCAAAGCAAGTTTTTATATTCCTGAACAACCAAGGATTATTTGGCAATCCAACAGTATAGATCTTCAAAATGGATTGGCATTTGCAACATACTGTCCTTCTAATACATCATATCTCTCAATTTTCAATATGAATACTGAAACTGTGTAAGTTGAAATCGAAGTACAATCAACAAGCAAAATTGATTTCAAATTATTAACAACCATCAATTCTCTATATCACAACTTGAAACAGTGAAACGATAGAATCATCAAGTTATTGTCAATTGTATGCTTTAGGAGCCTATGATTCAGCGAATCAATTGTATTATCTTTATGGTTTTAATACCGGAACGCTTAAAGCTTTATCATTTGGAGTATATTCGATGATTACCAAGAGTTTCACTTATCACGATATTCCATTCGAGATGCAACATTGGTCATATGTCCAATCAGTATTTGTTTATCAATCAACTGTTTATGTTGGTCTCTTCCAAAATTCTTATTATCAGCTTATTACAGTTGACTGTGATACAAAGACCACACGTAGTATTTTCAAAGCTGATTATTTCCCATTCGAGCAGTATACCCTAGATTTTGTTTTCGATTCCAATGGATATATTGTGATTATTGCAAAAAATCCACCTAATTATTCGATTTTCACAATCGATCTTCAAACAGAACAATACACTAACCACACAATTCCAAACATCGCAGCAGAACTCGCTGTCAATTTCGAAAGCAATAGTTGTTGTGCTCAATAATATCATGAATTTGTCTATTTAAATAAAAATTTATCAGAATCAAAAGAAAATTAAGCAAAAAAAAATTTAATAAAAATACAATTTTGAATTAGAGTATTCCGGGATTTACATTGACTTTGAGGGTTAATAGTGTAAGTGAATTAGAGAAAATGGTTTTTTCTAAACCGCTGAAAAAAAGGATAAGTTGATGATCATGACCCGAAAAATCAAACATCGGAACAAGCTTTTGCGATGTTTTTTGGTTTTTTTCTAAAATTTAACAAATTTAATAAAAAAATACTTAGTAATTTTCAAAAATAGCTTTACTCTTTATATAAGTTTATTATTCATCTTTTGAATTTGTATTTATACAATTAAAAATCAAAAACACACTTTCATTCAAAAATGATTCATTCTATTTCTTTTATTTTATTTTTATTGTTTTCATTGTTTTTGTTGATGAGAATAGATTCGACAGGTGCTCAACCAACAATACTTTCTTGTGCTGAGGTCAACTTCACATCGATTAGTCTTACCAGTGGTAAATATCTTCAACAATATTATACGGAGAAATCACATCTTATAAATGCTATGTTAAAATGTTCTGGTAACGATTATTATGTCTTGGAGTCTCAATCCGAACTATATCCTGGTCAATACAATATTTCTATTCTCAATGATGAAGTATCGTTTTATCAAACAATAACAAACAAATTTCTTCATTTAGATAAGGTTATTTTGATAAACTTTGAGATGGCTACACAGTCACAAAATTCATTCACAATGGCATCATCTTCATCTCTATTTAAACCGATTAATAACTTTAATGCTAGTCCAAAGAAATTGAACCCTCTTATGTCAACCATCAATAACCATAGTATCAATGTTATGAATAACAAAAATAATTATAATAATAATAATAATAATACAGTTCAAAACAACAACTATAATAATAACAATAATAGCAATAACAATGATGTAATCGACTTTCAACAGAGAATAATGATACCTATCAATTTAGAGTTTAAATTAATCAATGAAACAGAGTTCTCTTGTATCGATCCAAAGAATGAAGCAATCAAGAGGATATTCTTACAGATAGAAGGAGCAAAACGTATGTACACATATTGGTGATAAAGTGATGATTGGGTTACTTACTGACTTTCTTGCTTTTGAATGATTATATCAATTTAGAATTTGATGAGAATTGGTGGGTAATACCGGTGTTACAACATAATAAATTTTGTGAGATGCTAATGAGGACTGGGGGTGTAAAAGTTAAACCATTGCCTCGACATATATTATTGGCATTCTCACAACCACCGAAACTAGTACAACCCGACTACTCAAGACTGCCAGCCAATCTATTGAATACACTGTTACCCTTCCAACGAAAGGGTATCGAGTTTGGAATATCAAGAGATGGAAACTGTATTATTGGTGATGAAATGGGTCTTGGAAAGACAATACAGGCAATCGGATTATCATATTACTACAGGAGCGAATGGCCGCTGCTCATTATCACTCCATCCTCTCTTCGCATGGTGTGGGCGGAGCAACTCGAGAAGTTCCTACCCGGTGTCTTCAAGAATGGCGATATCAATCTGGTTATGAATGGACGTTGTGGATTGAATGGTCTGGTCAATATCATCAGCTACGATCTGGTGCGGTATTTATATTTTTTATTTTAAAAAGAAGGAAAATAAAAAATATCGCGATATAAAAATTTACGCGGAAAGTAAAATTTTCACTTTGTTAAATAACTTTATACCAGTGTAGCTTAATTACTGTTACGGGTGTACCTACTTAACCAGACATACTTAAAACCAAACTCTCAAAGAATCTTTGATCTTTTTGTCGTCCCCTCAATATAGTTATACATTTATTTAGAAGAAAATCGATCAATGACTCGAGCTCGACCACATTTAAGTTTGTCAGTAAAGGAAGATACTTTGAAAGTCAATAGCTTCATCGATAATATAGTTAGAGGTACATTCGATATCGTGGTCAAAGATTATGATCCAAACACACCAGATGATTTTCAATTGGTTGTTTGGCTTAAGATTAATCAGATGACCAATGAACAAAAGATATTCGAAGTAAAGTTACTGTTTATCGATAAAGAAATAACAAGACTAAAGGTAAATGTGCCATTCATTGCACCGCTCACCGATGACAATATCATACGTTTAGTTGTCAAGAGTGATAAACTATTCATTAAATACGATATTTATTTATATCGAGACCAAGTCGATGGTTTGCTAAAGATTGAATCGTATTGTTCTAAATTGGCGAGATTACAATCCAAGGTCGGTTTTGGAGCTTACATATACCGAAATGATATTGAATCGGACTATAGTCGTTGGATTGCCCTTGATAGCTATTCAATAGAGAGTCACATTCAAAGATACAATAGTCATAGTTGTAGCTATGGTGAAAACAATATGATTTCTCATAGTTTCGCTTCAGGAGAAAAGTCTTACATACCAAGTTTAGAAGATTTTGCAGAGGTTATATGTCACTTAGCTTTGAAGATGAATGGCGTTAGCGTTGGTGTATCATATCTCGACCAGAATGGTGATCGCAAAGAAATCAATGTGCTTGGTAATGAAATTGGTGATTTCGATACACATCAAATGTTGGATATTCTCAAATTAGGATTTGAACATTGGTTCGATTTGGTTAATCATGATGATGATTCATCATTAGAAGTGTCTAGACTGAATTATGTTTTAGATACTCGTCAGTTTACAGTCAACAGTAGTCATAGTTCCAACGCATTCAATGCGATACCGATTTCTTTATCTTTTCAACATATAATCGATAAATATCTTTTGGAAGAAATGGAGCTATGGTTCAAAAAAAAGAAAGATCAACTATAATAAACAAAACAAATATTTAAAATTTAAACTTTTCTTTATTTATTTTTGTGATTATTACCAACTATCAATTCTCATTGTACCTTTTTCATTGAGGTTGGTATGCATTTTGAAACATTTATCTATTTGGTGTGGCTCGTGTGCACTGCCATTCTTTAGACATATCTCTTGTGATGATTTAAAGTAATCCATAAGGATCGGTTTGTAAACTGGGTGTGCACAGTTTTCAATGATGGAGACTGCTCGCTCAGTTGGCGAGAGACCACGAAGATCTGCCAGACCTTGTTCGGTTACATAGATATCGACGTCATGTTCAGTGTGATCGACGTGTGTACAGAAAGGAACGATTGTTGATACACCGAGTGGATCGGTCTTTGATGGACGAACCGATGGTGCATGCATAATAGCAAGCTTTGAGTTTCTATTGAATTCACCACTTCCACCGATTCCATTCAACATTCTGCTACCGGCAACACAAGTCGAGTTGGCATGTCCATAGATATCAAATTCGACGGGTGTGTTCATTGAAATTACACCGAGACGACGAATCATCTCTGCCGAGTTGGAAATTGATTGATTTCTCAAGACAAACTTGGTACTGTAACTCTTCCAATTGTTGAATAGACGATTGAATCCAGACTGTGAGAAACGAATCGATGTGGTAGAAGCGAAATTCAGCTTTCCACTCTCAAAGAAATCCAAGAAGGTATCTTGGATCACTTCAGTCCAAACATTGATATTATCGAACGGACCATTGTGAATACCACCAATGACTGCATTTGCAATGTTTCCTATTCCTGATTGCAGAGGCAGCAAATTCTTTGGAAGGAATCCTTTGCTGATTTCACGCTTGAGGAACTCGACAATGTGATTGGCAATCGATTTCGATACGGCATCGGCAGGCACTGAAGCTGGAGTGGAATCTGGAAGTTGTGATTCTATGATTGCAACTATCTTCTCTGGATCACAAGGAATCGCTGGATATCCAATACGATCATCTACTCTTGTGATTTGGAATGGTTTGGTGTGGGGAGGTTGATCGATACTCACGATATCGTGTACTCCACGGTAGGACGGCATCGAGGTATTGAGCTCCACAATGATTTTATCTGCCATTTGGATGAGTTCCGGAGCGATTCCAACAGAGGCACCCGGAATGATCCATCCTTGTTCCGTAATCTCGGTTGCTTCGATAATTACAATATCCATACTGTTGCCACCCTTGGGTTTATTCATTGTGTAGTAACCATAGGTGATGTCGTTGGCAAACGTACTGAGATGACCATCGGCGAATTTGATTCTTCCACTGTTGATTCCCTTCTGGATATTCTTTCCGACTTGATGTGGATAGCGACGAGAAATCATATCGAGTGCTGCCCAACGATCCTCTGTTTCCTGACCGGTCGAGGCACCGACAAACAAATTGAATTTCATCTTGCCCTGCAGCTCATTTTGCTCCACGTGATTGGCCAGGGCAATCGGAATAACCTTTGGATAGTTGGTTCCAGCAAAACCTGACCAACCTAAATACTGTCCATTCTGGAACAACGGTATAATGTCATCCAAGTCATTTACAATCTTTCTATGCAAACTCTTTCTACCGATCCTACTTTTCAAAACAGAATTTTTACCTGTATTTATAAAGTTATTCATCATATTTATTTGACTATTCTTCATTTTTTATCTGTATGTATTATATATTATTATTAGATATATTTTTTAAAATAAGATATAAAATAAATAAAAATAGATTATATTGATTTGTTTTTTTTTTTTATTTCATTAATGATTTGTTAAAAAGATAATGCAATGAAATTGAATAAAAATAATAAAAAAATTAATTTGAAGATAAAATATTTTATTTGTGGGTGCTGTGTTTTGTGAAGAGTGATTTGAGTGTGTGTGGGTTGGGTATTTAAATTTTCTTTGTAAATTTTTAGTGGTTTTGATGCCAGTAAAATTTTCATTCACTTGTTTGGCGAATCAAACAGGTTTACCATAAACAGATCAAATTTTCATCTTTCGAATCTTGCCCAAACCGTCCAGTTTTTGGGATTTTTTGGTCAAAAAACAACAAGTGTAAAATTTTTAAGCCATAGATGTCTATTTTGGGTTTTCAAATTTTCAGATTTTTTTACGATTATTTGTAAACAATTAAATATAAACCAATCTTCATCATTTATTACACAAAAAAAAATAATACGTTTTTTATTTTTATTTTTATTTTATTAATTTTTTTTTTTCATTTTTCTTTAAATTGTACAATATTGTTTAATAAGTTGAGAGGCCAATTCCGGATTGTCTTCTTTATAAATAAGTGATAGGTTAAAAGCAGCTTCTTGTTTTAGTGTGTAGTCGCTATCTTCTTCGTCTTTGCAGCCCAGTACTTTCTGATAATAGTCGATTGCCAGATAAAACATACCCAATTGATGTGCTGCTCTACCTAAATTATAATATACTTCTTGAAGTTCTTTATTTTGTCTTATCCTATTTATTTGTTTGTTTAGGTTAGGTTATATTAGATTAGTTTGTCATTTATTCTTATTAATAATAATAATAATATGATAATGATTTGTATTATTATAATTACATTTTATATTTATAAAAGAAAGAGAATGCAGTCAATACGATTTTATGTCTATCTGGATTCTTTCTACCTAAAGATTGACATAGTATGGTAACACTGATGAGTAGATTGACAAGAGGATCTTCTGGTTGACACTTGAATGCTCTCAGATACTCGAGTAGTGCACTCTTTGCGTTACCCGTTGTCTTTTGAGAATTACCAGTGATGATTCTCATTGGTAAACTAGTAGGATTTTCATTTAGTAGCTTTCTTATAAAATCTTTATGTGTAAAGAAGTAATCTCCTTTTGACCTATTTTAATAAACCATTAGTATATTTTATATTGTATAAGATCATATTATTATGTGTTATAATTAGCTTACATTAATACAACTTTATTAAACAAGTTCCATATTCTATTGCTAAAAGGTTTCTTTGTACAAACATATTTAAAGTGTGAGAATGCCAGTAGCGGTCTCGATACATTGAAGGCGATACCAACTAACAAGAAGTTGAGTTGATGTGAATAGGCTTGTGTAACAAACCTAATGTTTCTGAGTGCATATCTAAGAAATGTACTGGCTTCATCATATCTATGAAATAATAATAATACTTTACATGTCTATCAAATAAAATAAAAAGATAAGATTAATAATCAATAAAACTAATAATAAGTATAGTTTTATAACATTACATTTGTCACTAAAAAGAAGTAATCTTTTTCATCTAATCTCTCGGCGAATGGTTGATTACTACGATGTGATACGTGTCGTATATAACGATCGATTCGTCTTGGAACCGATCTCATTGTGAGAGCTCCACCTAGTACCGTCTTTTTCTTCAATCTAACATTGTCACCGGATCCATTCAACAGCGCTCTTGAAATACCTAGAAACTGTGGATACTTTGAAAGATTCATAAAGTCATCGGCAACCTTGAACAATTCCTTAATATCTTGTTGAGTTGCCTTTAAACGTTTGGATTCTAAATCATTAAGAGTTGATTCAAACTTTCCTTTTTCACTATCTACAACATATATATGTTTAATAATAATAATAAAAATAATAAGTATATACATAATATTATTAAATACAATAACTATAATTACCTTCACTTGTATTATTATTATCAGCTTGAGTTAATAATTGTAATGATTTCTCATGATCACCTGTTTCTTTATAGATATCAGATAACAATAGACATGCTTCTTTGTTTGTTGGTTCAGCATCGATAACTAATTGTTGTTGTTGTTGTTATTTTATTAAAATAACAATTAGTAAATAAAACATGTAAACAATACTTAATATTATATAAAAAATACATACAATCTTGTAGATATTTAATTGCTAATTGGTAGTTATTCAATGCTTTATAAATAGTACCTAGTTTTAACCAAATAAATTCATATTCCAACTATATATATATATTATGTATTGCTTTGTTAGTTCAACATTTATGATTGTATAAATAACATTGTTAGTTACATTTTCAGCTTTGTTCAATAGTTCGAGGAATAGAGGAAGTGCTTTCTCATGGTGATCCAACTCGATGAGTCGTGAACCTAGTTTGTAATAGATATCGGGGATATCGTTGACAGGATGCTTGGTAATCTCTTTGATGCAGATGTTTGCCATGGTCGGATCGTTTATCTCGATGTACGCAATGGCAGCACTATACACCAAGTCCGGTGCAATATCGAGATTATTGGGAAACAGTGCTCTCACCTTTTGAAAAGCGGTGATAGTCTTGTCAAAGTATCGCGCACGATTGTAGAGCTCCAGAATCAAATTGAAAGAATCCAAATCCAAATCGTAGAAATCGGCACGCGATCGTTGCAGCTCTTTGTTGATGATCGACTCCATCAGTGATACCGCTTCGTCGAGCTTGTCCATCGCAGTGAGCACCTGCACCAACTGCTGTGTAACATTCGAATCTTGTGGACGCATCTCATGTAGATATCGAAATCCGATCAACGCCAACTTGTAGTTCTTCTCCGACTCGTACACCTGTGAGAGACTGTACAACGATTCCAAATCATCTTTATCCAACTTCAACACTCGCTTATAGCATTTAATTGCACGTTTATAATCTCCTAATTGCCTAACATTGTTTAATTAGTTAGTTAGTTAGCTAGCTAGTTAGTTAATCTTCGAAATCTATAATAATTAGATTATTGATCACATTGTTATTTACTTTGATAGATCAGCACATCTTTTCCAAAGATCCGGTAAATTCTCACCGATTTCAGCGGCAATATAAAGGAAATCACATTCTCCATATGGATCACCTTCATCTTTCTTGATCAGTGACATCATAGTGTAGGTACGCGGGTATCTTGGAGAAACACGAATCACCTCTTGGAAAGTAAGAAACGCTTCTTTCAACTCTCCATTCGTATATTGATTCATACCACGTGAAATCAAATCTTTTGTTTCTTTTGGTAATCTTGATAACTATGGCGAGAGAATATAAAGATTAGTAATTTATAACAATATATATATATATATATATATGTTAATATTGTACTTACATCTCTTGATCTTGCACTTGTTCTAACTTGTTTCTTCTTTTGATCAGCATCAGCATCACCACCACTACCACCAGCTGATGACGATTTCGATTTCTTTGAATTGGCAGCTTTCGATAGTTTTGATATTCTATCGATATCAAACTGTTCATCTTCTTTGTTTAATATTTTATCTTGTTTCTGTTGTGATAGATTCTTAAACTGTGAGAGAGTGGAATCTAGTTTTTTGGCAGAGGTTGCTGTTGCTGTTGTCGTTGTGGTGGTAGAGGGAGTGGATGTTGTTGGTTCTTCATTGTCATCATTATCATCGTCATCTTCTAGTTCACTGTCATCATCAGTAAAACTATCATCATCGTCATCATCTTCAGTTTCATCATCTTCATTGATGACATCTTCCAAATCCATCATCTGCTCTTGAAAGTTGGCATTTGGCATCAACGATGAAACATCGATATCGAAATCCAATTTGAAACTCTCATCTTCCTCTTGACCATCTCCATCGAAATCACCGACATCACCGGCATCCACCTGCAAATCATCCATGATATCATCTATAAACTCTTTTGCTGAAGAATCCATTCTTATTTAACTCTATTATAACAACATATAAATATAAATGAATATAATATATATTTGATTTCAATATTACATTTAAAAAACAAAACAAAAACAAATGTTATATTATAAGTATAAATTGAACTGACAAATGTTTAATACATATTTTTTTAATTTTTTTAACGGATAGATTTTTAAAAAAATGAGATCATAAAGTTTAAGAAAACATCATTCGACTACTTTAATAACATCCAATTGAATATATAATTATATGAAATAATGCTTTACACATGTAAATATGATAATTGTTCAAAATCATATTATACATATGGTGCTTTGAAGTCACATTGTAATAAATCTCATCAGTGTAATGAACGACGCGAACAGTTCATTAAAGATCAAAAGAAGAAACAAGAGACAACAAATACTTATAGTACCGATGTCTATACATGTACAAATGAAGTATGTATATATTAATTAATAAATATTTTGATATTTATTTGTTGGATTTAATAATAATTAATAAAAAACAAAAGATATTTTATAGATCAAAAGAATTGAAATTAAGTTCACATCTTAAAGAGATAAAAGAAGAGTTGAATAATGATTTGGGTGTGATTGTAGATGCACAATCACAATCGAAGGGTGCTGATAACATCAAGATCTTCCAATGTCTACATGATAACTGTCAGAGAGAGTACAAAACCGCAAGAAATGTAAGACGTCATTGTAAGGACTTTCATGGATGTAAAGGCACATTTGAAGTGTGTCCGAATGACAGAAGCTACCGACTACGTGGTACATTCGTTTCTAAAGAAAAAATTGTAGGTCGTATCGAATGTGTGCACACTGATTGTAACGTGCAACTTACAGACACCAGTCTATTGAAGAGACACTTGAAGAAAGTTCACCATTCATGTGATTCGGAATGTAGTTATTGTACTGATAAAGATAAAGTCGATGAAAAAGAGGAAGAAACTGGTGATGGAGATAAGGAAAAAAAGAAGAGTAATATGGAAATTGAAGAAAAGAAAGAAATAGCCTTAAAAGATAATAATAATAATAATAATGATATACCAACCTCAACCACTACAACATCAAATCAATTGAATATAGAAAAGATAAAACAGGTTAGAAAAAAGAGAAAGGAGAAAGAGATAGAGATAGTGAGAGAAAAAGAAAAGGAAAAGGAATTTGCAAAGAGAAGAGAAGAAGAGAAGGAAAACAAAGAGAAAAACAAAGCCAAAGCCAAAGACAATGAGAAAGAGAAGAAAGATAAAGAGAAAGAGAAAGAAAAAGAAAAAGAAAAAGAGAAAGAGAAAGAGAAAGAGAAAGAGAAAGAGAAAGAGAAAGAGAAAGAGAAAGAGAAAGAGAAAGAGAAAGAGAAAGAGAAAGAGAAAGAGAAAGAGAAAGGAAAGGAAAGCTCAAAGAGAAAAGAAAAAAGATGATGAAAAAGAGAAAGAGACAGTTAAGCAAAAGGATAGAACAGACAGAAAAGAGAAAGAAAAAGAAGAAAGAAAGGAAAAGGAAAGGGCAAAGAGAAAAGAAGAAGAGAAGGAGAAGGAGAAAGAGAAGGAAAAGGTAAAAGAAAAGGTGAGATCAAAGAGAAAAGAAAAAGATGGTGAAATAGAGAAAGAGAAGGAAAAGGAAAAGGAAAAGGAAAGAACAAAGAGAAAAGGAGAAGAGAAAGAGAAAGAAAAAGAGAAGGAGAAGGAAAGGAAAGAGAAAGAACAAAGAGAAATGAAAAAGATACAGAAAGAGTAAAAGGTAGAAAAATCAATACAACCACAACAGATATTTCAGAAGCAGAGGAAGAAGAGAATGACAATTCAAATAAGAAAAGAAAAGGTAGCATTCGATCATCTAGATCTTCGACAACAAAGAAATCAAGAACAAAGAAATAAATCGAATTTTAAAATATTTTTATACTATATGTTTATATTACAATTAATTATGTTTATTGATTATTTAATATCGTTAAAAATAATTTCTCAATTATTTAACTATTTACAATCCTATTATTATTTTCGTCACTACTAGTAATAATTTTTTGATTTATATTATGATTGATATTATTATTATTATTGGTATTTATAAATGAGTTTGGCGATTGATTTGGTGATTGTGATTGCGATGATGAGGTTGATGAAGATGACGATGATGATGAAGCTGATGATGATGATTTATTATTTCTATTGGGTGATTGACGATTTCCATTGGGAGAGTTTGGAATGGAGGTTGGTGAAGATGAAGTTGGATAGTGGTGTTGTTGTTGGTAGACAGGTCGCCAATTTTGGTTGGGAATATTATATGGCATTGACTGTGCAGTGCGTTGCATTCCGTAGCCTGCGTAGTACGGATAGGGTTGAGACTGTTGTCCGTAGATCACAGGATTACCGGAAACATCATAGTAAAAATAGTAAACTGGAGTGTAGCCATTGCCAAGTGCAGCTGCACCATTATCGTAGGCACCGGTGTCGATCGGAATACCGGCAGTATGATAGACAACACTATCGTCTGGCACCAACATACTCGCTTTCGCTCCATTTATACTACCTAAACTATAATGTTGTTGTTGTTGCTGCTGTTGTAGCTGTTGTTGTTGAATTTGTGGTTGTTGTGGTACCACACCATTATTTACAATGAATCCATCGGATTTACGCATTGCATCTCCAACATTCATCTGCAAAAATTTGAAATTTCACATGATTGTGGGAAATTGGAATTAATTAATTTGTCAATTTGAAAAATCAACACACTCTCTCCCTAACCTCTTTTAAAAACACTTACATTTTTACCCATGAATGATAATGTAGATGCATTCTTAACTTTGCTTACACTCTCTTCATCTTCGAATGTGATGAATCCATAACCCTTTGATTTAAGTGTGTTTCTATCCATTATGATTTTACACTCCAACACATTGCCAAATGTAGAGAAAAACTTTGCTAGACCTGCTTCATCAGCCTGTTTGGTTTTTACGAATATTTAAATTAAAAATTAGTGTCTCAATTTATTATTTCAATTCTAAATCTATAATTTTTTACTTACCCTCCAACTTATTCCACCAACAAATAATTTGTTTGGAGATGGATGCATTTGATGATTAACCAGCATATAAAATGGTGGAGGTGATGAGATCAATGATGGTGAAGAATCAATTGATGACATGATTGATGGTTGATAAAACTATCTATTTTATAGATTTTTATTGTATAAAACTTTATCTAGAAATATAATTATTTATTTTTTAAAAATTTACTAATCTATAAATTAAAAAATAATTTTGTTAATAACTAATGCTAATTTATGTATTATGACTTAAAATTATGTGTATGTGATTATGTTTTACAAAGTAATTATAAAACCATAAAAAAAAAAAATAATAAAAAAAGTGTAAATCAATTTTAATTTATAATAGGCAATTAAAAATTATTTTTTAACAAAAAACAAAAAAGATTGGAAATATTATAAATATTATTGTTGATCTAATTAGATCTTAAATAAATTAAATTACTTGGATTATTTTGTTGATTGCTGATTGAATGAATGAATGTAGGAAGGAATGTTTTTTTTTTGTTTTTAAATTTGATAAATAGATTTTATTACTTGTTGTTTGCGAAGAATTTGATTTTTGCAAAAAATAAAGAAAAAAGTGATAATTGAAAAACTTGTATTGTTTAGTTTAGTCTTTTTTTGGGGTTGGTTTTTATTGTATTTATTAAATATTTATTGATTCTGTTTTTATTTTATTTGATTTTAAGAAATTTAAAATAAACATATATTGGAATAAAAGTATGATTTTTATATTTTTGTATGAAATTGATTTAGTTTTAAAATAACGTTTAAAGATCAGGGTTAGATAAAAAGTAGATGGAATTGGATGATATTGTGTGAATGAATCCAAATGATGTTTTTATTATCAATGTTTGATACTACCTATTTTTAATTTTTACTATCTACTTTATTTTGTTTTATTGTTTTGTTTTAAAAAAGTTATTGATACCAACCACTAAACACTAAAACACACGATAATAGTGACAACAACAACACTCTTTTAAGGTGTGAATAAATGGGAATCACTTATAAAAAAAAAAACTAAAGTAAAATTAATTTACAAATAAATATAAAAATATTAAGCAATTACACACATGCTTTAAAAACATTGTAATTATTTGCATGTCATACCCTGTTCTGTTTATTACTTTTTCTATTTATTTTCCTTTTTAAAACAACAGCAACAACAACAAAAAATTGCAATATTAATAAATTAAAAAACAAAAAAAAGTAAGAAATAAATAAAAAGATTTTTGATGATTTTATGAGTAGGTTTTCTTTTTCTTTTTTTTTTTTTTTTTTTGTTTTTCTTTTGATTGTTTATATTTATAAGATAGATAGATATGTATTTTTATTAAAAAACAATGTGTGTGTTAATGTGATTGTAAATAAGGAATGAATGATAGATAGTCAGATGATTTTAAAATTTACATTAATGTTTAATTTAGTATCTACTACTACTTTTTTTGATTGGTTGGGTGATTGATAATAATTTTCTTTTTCTACAATAGTTATTGTTTTTTATTGCCTTAATTAATAATATTTAAGTAAATTGGTAATAAAAAAAAGATTATTAGATTGTTTACTCTACGCCACGCTCACTATTATCAACCTGATTATTATTATTATTATTTTATTTTATTTTTTAAAATGGTAATTTTTTTTTTTATTAATATAAATATTTTTTATTATTTTACTTCTTTTTGCTTTGTTGTTCCTCTACAATCGAGCACTGGTTTCATTTGGGGTAATAATAAAAAATATAAATTGTTTTTTTAATTTAAGAAATTTTGTGATTTTTATTTATTTTTTTTCGAATTAATATTTTGATTAAAAATTCTCAAAAAATTTGGAAACTCAAAAATCAGGCTGATTCCGCATAAATTTTTCAAATATTTTCTTTTTTTGAAATTTTTTCTGCTTTTTTATTTAAATATTTTGATTTGGTTTTCTCTCACAATCAAAAATAGTAGGAAGTTGTAGTGTTGGTTTTTTTGTTAAAATGGGGTGTGCAACAACAAAGAGACGTGTGTTTTGCTTGGCTGTTGTAATTGCTCATCAATCATCATCTCATTTTGATTTTTAATTTCTCTTTTCTGTTTATGAATGTGATTCTCTATTCGTTCAACAACGTTTTTTTTTCTTTTAATATCATTATCATATCATATTGAATTGTTGTTGTTCTTTTTTTTTTTTTTTTTGCAAAATAAAATCACAACCAGGTTTTTAATAAACAAGAGTTGGGGGTGATATGCAGATGATTCCACCAAAACTTGTTCATTAAGATGTAAAAAAAAAACATAACCACATCATCAATTCACATTTCGAGTTCCCTCCCCACTACACACTGCAGTTACAAAAGTTTCAACTTCACTTTCCATTTGCAAATATTTAATATTGGAATAGGCAAATCAATCGGAATTCAATTTGATAATGATGATTGTACTTTTGTGTAGAGTGAGTGGTGAATGCCATCATCTCATAATCATAGATGATTGTGGTGTATGGTATTTGTAGTTATTGTTATTGTTTGTTCATTTATTGATTTGGCTATTATGTTTTAAAATATTCATTCCTCATTCCTAACTATTACACGCAATAACAACTAGTAACACTTATACTATACACACAGAGAGAGTGTGTGTGTGGTATTGATGATCTTGATATTAAATGATATCATCTAAATTGGTGTTGGTTGATTTGTATCTCTGATTTAGATTCTTCTTTCTATCGCTCAATAAGGAGTGTTGTTCTTCGTTTGATGGTACAAGCTTGATATAATCGATCTTCAAATCGAAAGGGCCCTCTCTTCGTTCACTCTGTATGAAACCAATTCTATCGATGCCACCTAGATCGAACGGATGAAAATCTAATGCAACATTGCCTTTAAACACTCTAAAAAAGTCTGTAAATGGTATCTGTTTGTTTTGTTTAGTTAGATACATGTTAGATTCTAATCTCAACCTATCTAATCTAAATCTAATTATAAATCTTCTAAATCAATATATATTGATATAAATAACATACTTCGATGTCTTCCCATGTATTTGGATTTGTAGTGAACATTGCCTTATAAACCATCTTATTATCATCCTTTTTCAATATACCTATACCATATGATCTACCTTCCTACATAAATAAATAGATAGATATGAATATAGAAAAGTCAGTAATTCATTGAATAAACCTCTCTAAATCTAATCTTTGATTCTTTAATATCTAGTTATTTTAAATACATACTGTACATGCTCTGAATACAACAGATTTATATTTATCTTGTAAATCGAAATTAAAAGTATCACTCTTGTATTTGATAATCGATCATTTTAGTTAATGAATTGTATTGAATTTAATGAACAGCTATATATATAATTTTAATAGTTACAGGTGAAAATACACCAATATAGCCAGATTGTTTTACATCTGGAGTGTTCTCTGGTAGTTTCATTGATAGATTTCCTCTAAAGTTTGCATAACCATCTTCCATACTAATGTTATCGTTATTATTGTTATTACTATTATCTGCTTGTTGTTGTTGTTGTTGTTGCTGTACAATGTTATTACTTGAAGGTCTCCAAATGAATTCACCAGTTGAATGTCCTTTAATCTGTAGTTTATCCGATATCAATGTCCATCCATTTATAGATGATCTATTTCTAAATGAATATAACAATCTATCCTCTGATGGCTTTAGAAAATCGAGTGAAACAACTATCAATCAAACATTTTAATATACATTATTAATTTCTTATGCTTAACTTATCTAAATCAATAAATATATACCATTTCTTAAAAGTGTAGATACTTCTTTAAATATCATTTTTATTTAACAAGTAAATTGAATTTTTATTCAATTAAATAAATTAAGAATCGTTTCGTTTTTGTGTTTTTTTTGAACAAAGATTTGTGGAGTTTGATTTGTTTTTTTTTATATTATCGACATCATCATGATTCATTGTCATTATATTATTTATTTGTTTATTTTATTTATTATATGTGTTGAGATAAATACTTTAATTCATCTCTAATATTCTCTGCAATATTTAAGACTTTTGAATCTGGTAGATTCAAATCGATATCTTTAATTTCCAGTATATAGTTCTTTCTGCGATGTCTATTCAAACCACTGCTACTCAAGATCAGACTATCGAAATCGGAAACCAAAGGATTCAATCTAGGCGAATCACTTACCAACGATATATTTGGTTTCAACTGCGAATTCAACTCTACATTCAAGGTTTGAAACTGTTTCTTTGATCTCTTTAGCCAATCGTTAAACACAACAGACGAAACTCTCTTTGAATTTGCAATATATTCTAGAATAATTTAAGTTAATATCTTAACATTTCATGAAATTGATATATATGTAGATATATCTGAGATTACTTACCATAGTTTGAATCTTTTTTATTATTATTGTTGTTGGTTGAGAATTGATTGTTATTGGAGGATGACGATGACGATGAGGAACGGACTTCGTACGATGCTTCCAGTGGTATGGACAGTCCTTTGTGCGAGGCGAGTGAGTATGGTTGGAGATGGTTGGCAGCGGCCGTGTAGTTGTAGAGCGTTGGATTCTCAATGGGGAAGAGCAGGATATCGAGGTTGTCCAATGGCTGATAGGAGAACAACGCACCCAGGTACAAACACAGTGAGATGGTAGACCACTGGTTTGGCTCCTTGCCAGCGACGATCACCAGCCAAGAACGCTCCGTGTTGAAACCATAGAGTTTCAAACCTTTGATCGATCGGATCTCACGCTCCGCCGACAAGAACGATATCCTGATATTCTCAGAGGCAAACGGTGAGTGTGCACTCAACTCTGAGAGATAGCTATTCACCTCATTAATAGAGGTCGGTTGTTTCTTTATCAAATCGAAATTTAAACTATTAATTTGTGTTGATATGAATGTCCTTTTACTATTATTATTATTACAATTATTATTTTTAAATAAAAAAGATTTTGAATATAAATTTGTTGTTTTTAAACAATTACTACTATTATTTCTATAACTATTCTGTAAATTACATTGTTGTCGATATTGTTGTTGTTGCTGATGTCCAAATGAACCATTTGTAGTTAAAAATCTGTTTTTTATACACTTCATAATAAACTAAAAATTATTTCTAATCTAAAAACTAATAGTAAAAGTATTATTACTTTTAATAAAATTTGATTAAAATACAAAAGATAACGATAACGATAATAATAATTATTTATTTTTATACAAAAAATAACAAAAAATAGAATAAAATAAAAATTGATTGATATTTATTTATTTATATTTGCTGAATACAAATTATGTTGATAAAATAATATAAAATTTCGAACGTTTTTAAATAAATAGATAAAAATGTAATCTGTTTTACTTCTCTTGTCTTACGTGTTTGTGTTTGTGTAAAGTCTACAAAAAAAACTAAATGCAAACAACAACATTAAACAAACAAACACTAAAAAAAACATTAAACAGCAAACACTAAAAAAACAACCAGAAATTATATTAAACAATTAAAAAAACAGCTACATTATATTTTATACCAATTATAGATTTGAATGGATTGTGATTTACTTTACTTTTTGAGTACTAGAACAAAAAAACCATTTAAATTAAATTAAATTTTTAATTTAACAAAAAACTTTTTTTGGTGAAGTGTTTTTTCACCAATACACAAAAAAATATTCAAAAAAATACAAAAATAAAATTATTTTTTTATTTATTTAATAATTATTAATTTGTCATCTTTTTAATGTTTTATATTTTTTATTGTTGTTTTTTAAGAATCCAAGATTACCACGTTTTATATAAGCAATAATTAGAGAAAAGAAAGAGAGAGAAAAAGGGAAAAAAGAAGCAAAAAAGACAGCCTATCGTATATTGATATCCTGTCATTGTTTAGTTAAAAACAACAATTTTATTATTTTTATTTTTATTTTTTGGTATAAAAGTATTGGGGAAAAATTAATATTTATATATTTTAGATTTAAACATTTTAACATTTCACAGACTCAATATAATCAACAATTAATTAAAGAGAGAGAGAATATTATTAGAAGAGTAGATAGATACATAAATATATATATATAATTATACATACATAAGAATGAATTTGTTGAAAAATAAAAAGCAAAAAAAAAATTATAAAGAAATATGGAATTTGTTGAACAAGAAATATTATTAAAGTATGATTAATTACTGTAAAAATCAACAATCAATGGTTAATTTTGTTGTTGATTGATTGATTAAATGATTTGTGATCGATTTAGATTATTAATAATCAATTTGTTATACTTATTAATATTATTATTATAGTTCGAATAGTCGTGGTGATAGAGGAGATCATTCATTTGGAGCGAATGAGTTTGGATATCTAGTTGTGGGTCGTAAGACTCCAAGAAGATTTTGGTTAGGTTTATCAATTATATTATGTACAAATATTGCACTTTCAATCATATCCGTTACGATTTGGCCTTATCTTACTTTGGTATGCATATATATATAATAAACATTAGGATATTTGATTATTCTTGACAACACTTGTTAACCAATAGTTATAACATTTATATGTATATATTAGAACCGACAAAGTATTTATATATTAGCTGTTTCAATAGCTGCTTTTCATACTGGTTCAACGTTGGGAAGAAAGTTGTTTTCATATCTGGGCGATAACTATGATAATCTATGGTCGCAGTTGATGCTTGCCACTGCGTTGTCGTTGGTCGGTGACTTGGTGTATGCGATCATTCCCGAGCAATTTGCAATTATCACATCGAGATTTGTGGTTGGTGTCGGTGCAGGTTCTGGTGTGGTTCTGCAGAACCTGCTGGCAAAGGGCAACGACCATGCCACACAGAAGAGCAGAATCGCATCGATCGGAATCGTCACTTCTCTCGCCTATATATTCGGTCCTGCACTAATAGCTGCATTCTCAAAGCTGCAGGTCGATAGCCAACTCAATGTATTCCAAGATGTCGGTAACATCACTATCTACGGTTGGCTAGCTTCCACCTTCTCTTTGATCGCATTGCTACTTTCACTACTTGGAAAGATCATTGATAAAGCAGAACATAAAACATCAAACTATGATAGTGATTTCAGTTTTAATGGTAATTATTATAACAGTTGTTTATTTGTATACATATGTTCAATTATTAACAAACAAACAAACAAATTAACAATATAGATGGATTCCCAAGAGGTGTATCATCATATAGATCACAACAATCTTGTATATTCCCACCAAAAGTTACATTGGTTCTCTTATGTTTTATTCATTTTATGATTTTCAATAGCGGTATGATTTTGGAAACAGTGTTCATACCTTATATAATTGATGCAGGTGGATACAGTGCTTACAATTGGAGTTTGACGAATATCGCACTTTTCTTTGTGGGTCTTGGTGTGTCTTGTGCAGTGACAGCACATCTTAGCAAGAAGATAACAAACAACAATATACTACTGTACAGTTCACTCGCATTGATGTGCGCAGGTTATGCGTTCATGACCATCTGGAAGTTATCCACTCCCGATACCGTACCAACGTCACCATCACCTCCACTCTTTAGATTCCTGATGGGTGTCATCATGGTTGCCATCGGATTCCCAACTGCTATTTCAAGTTCAATCACTTTATTCTTTGAGTTAATGTCGACCGTTTATATTGTAAGTAAAAGAATATTTATTAATGTATTGTTATTTGTATTAACAAACTATTTAAATCTCTACTTTAGAAATATGCTTCTACTTTATTCCAATTCTCAAGTAACTTTGGAAGATTGATGGGACCAATCTGGGCAGCCTTAATCTTTGATAAAACAGGTGTAAATTATAGTTTTTTGTTTGGTTTCGTACTTAGTTTGTTTTCTATCATACTTTTGATTGCACTCGGGAGATCACTAAAGTATATTTCATCAGTATCAAACATTCAAAGAAATGTTCCAATACTGACAACTGATGATGAAGATGGTGCCTTTAGATAATAGAAACCTTTTTTCATTAGTAAATAATAATAATAATAACAACACTTACTTTTATTTAATAACAAAACATAAAAAACAAAAAAAAAATAATCATTTTATTTAAAATAAAAAAATATATATAATATTTATTACTGTTTATTGTTTATTTATTTATCTTTATTCTCTTGGAACCATTTTAAATATGCTTTTGCTTCACTTTTAGGTATACCTTCTCGTATTAACATATTCAATTGTTCTTCGTACCAACGTTCTTCGAATTGTTCGTCATCCAAGTGAGAAGGTCTCAATAGATTTAGTTGTATTTGTACGATCGACATTTTCTTTGGTCTTCTTCTCTTTACGTATATGATTACACCAATCGAGATGAGTGCAAATACAATAACAACAATCGGTATAATATAAATTAATTTAAATCCATCACTTGTATTTGCTAAAAAAATAGATTTGTAATTACAAACAAATAAAATAAAAAAATAAAATAAAAAAAAAAAGATAATTAATTAACATTTCCTTGTTATTTTGTTAAAGATGATTTACCATCCTTTACAATGATTATTTATATTTGTAGTCTTACTGAATTTATATAAAAGTGCAGTTCCACTGAGACCATCGACCGTTACATTTCCCATTAGCAATGTATCGGCAGGTAGATTCGAGAGTTTGCTAGCAGAGATATCACAGAGCACCATTGTATCGTTGACATAGGTTGACTTGTCACAAGTCTGATTTCCAAGTGAAATATTTAGTTTATTTGCAAAGTTGGCACCTATCAGAGTAACGACACCACCTTTAGAACTACCTTCACTTATATCAACAATAACTGGATCTAAATTTAAAAGAATAAAAAGTAATAGAGTTTAAAATATTAGTATTCTTCTTTATGAATCTATCAACATTATAATTACTTTGATATTGGAATTTATAATTATCTGGTCTGTCAACGACACTTCCATTCAATTGGAGTTGAATCGATTGGTTTAGACCGGTACCGGGTGGCATGAAACATCGGATGGCAGCGGGTGATGGTGGACTGCTGAGTGGACACGCTTTGCCTCCGATGGTTACCTTGATGGAGGTCTGTGGTGTATCGGCGTTCCAGAATCTACCAAACAGCGTTACCAAACCACCTTGAACCGGTGCATGTGTTGACGACACAATGATCGGTTTAATATTTACAGTGACATAGTTTGATCTAATATTATTTGCATTTATATAGACTTTACTGTAACTACCACTCGCTATATTGTAAGGTATGGAATCAACATCGAATGTTATCAGCGTATCATTGTTGTTGGTGTTGTTCGACAGACTATCGGGACGAAGCGATGTGTCCTTATCAAAGAATACAACGACCATACTGGAGAGAGCAATGTTTCTTCCTGTAATGACAATGTTATCGACGATCTGTTTCGAACTGACGAGTGTTGGTCGGTCGTAGGAGAACACCGTATCATCTTGAGCGATAGATGAAGCACCGTCGATTGTAACTACCAACTCCAGGTTACTCAACACCATATCTTTAGGTTTAGGTGGTACAGCGAATGTAATCAGAGTATTATTGACTATCTTTATATCAGTAGGTACAATCGCACCATTTCCAATTGAAACCGAAACATTCGTACTAGCTTTACTATTATTTAGAATAGATGCAAACAGTTCACCATTTATTGAAACTGTACCACCTGTATTTGATGCGACTGTTGATATTTGATTAACAATAGGTCCTATATAATTAAATAAATAAGAAAATTATGTTAGATTTATATATATATATATTTATAAACAATAATATTGTTTTAATAGTTAACTTACTATTTATATAATCAAATGAAGATGGATTATTATTTACATCAACAACCAACTTTTTAATACCAGCAATTGATAGACTTGAGTAATATAATAACGGATTATCAGCAAAACTACATGTAATATTGTAATGACTTATTAACTGTGTGATATTCAATGGTACACCATCTAGTTTTACAGAGAGTAAAGAAACATCCGATCCAAAACTCTGTCCATTTATATGTAAACTTGAGTTTATTACTTCAACCAATTCAAATACAGGACCTAATAATAATGATAATAGTTATTAATAAAAGTTATATATATTTATAAATTATAAATTTAAAACTTACTTTTAAATGAATATGATCTTTTTAATATTGAATCTTTAATTTGTATGTCAATAGTTACATTACTACCGGATGGTTGTGGTTGTTGTTTCGGTGTTGATAGTGGTGGTGGTGGTTGATATTGAACTACGATCATACTGATGTTGTTAAAGACGGTCGGTGGTGTGATAGACCACTTGGTAAAGGTGAGCGAGTTGTTCAGTTGAGGAAATGGCAAGAGGTAGTAACCGTTGATCGTAATGTTACCACCCTGTGTTGGTACCATCGATATACTGTCGATGACTATTGGATTCCACTGGTGTCTTGCACACACACTACTACACAGCTCAATGGTACCATAGTAGACATCGGTGCCATCGAAATTCACTTGCAATACACTGTCATTCGATGAAATCGATACGAAATGCAACAGATCCGAACTCGAACTACCTAGTTTCGTCACAGTTACATTCGCAACACTATTCATGTTCGATCCATAAACCAATGCACTACCAACATCATATTTTATATCATTTATTATTGGAATATCTTTAAATATTAATAACAAAAGTTAATATTAGAAAAAAAAAAAAGGTAAATTTGTTTTTTTTTTTATTTTTTTTATTTTTTTAAGAAATAACTTACTTGATGAATTTAAAAAGTTTGTTTTATTTATAAAGAGAATCAACAATAAATAAATATATAAAGTAGACATTTCAACTAATTAAAAAAGATATTTATTATGGATTGATAGAAATTAAAATAAAGTTGCAATGTTAGTTCAATATACAATTCAATCAATTGTTCTCTAAAAATATTGATTTAAATTAAATTATAGATAGAGGTATTAACATTTTTTGTTTTTATTCATTAAATGTGTTAAACACATATTAAAACTTTTTATAGTAGGTGTTCAATCATTGTTTTTCACACCATGCTCAATCAGCCAAACAAACAAAAGGTTTACACCCATGATTAATAATAAAAATAATATTGTCAATTTTAGTTGGTAACAAAACAATTTATTTACAAAGATTGGTTTATGTAATTGTTATCAAAATACACAAATAATATGCATCACGCGGTATTGCATAAAGTGTTGGTTATTTTGAAATCATTCTTCGAAATTACTCTACAATTAGCTAACAAAAACCATTTATTTAAACAAAAATCTTATAAATAGATTTCTAAACCAAAATTATTTAAAATCATGATAATATTGTTGATGTTATCTTATTAATCATTTAAAAATTTAAAGATCAAATGTCATGGTGTCGAATTTTTATTTTTGAGAATTTTGGCATTGGTTTTTTCCAAATTAGTAAAAATATGTTTTTTGTTTGGGATTCGCATGTCGATATAAATTGGCATGCATCATAATCTTGAAATAAAAGAATATTTCATTTCCAAACGAAATTTAGAATCAGTTTTTTAACTTCTTATTTTTAATTTATTTTTTATCTTGTCCTTTTTTTAAACTATAAAAACAAAATTATTTTATTTTTTTAGATTCTATCAAATCTATTCATTGTATATTATATTTATTCTTTTATTTTTTTTATTTATAAAATGTCAGAAATTAAATTATATTTTAATAATAATCAAGAAAATCTTGAAAGATTAAAGAAATGTCCTAGTTTGTATCAAGAGAAAGATGGTGAACCATACCAATCAAATGATTCACCATCTATTTTGAATGCTGCCACTTACGATCCACCTTACTATTTATATAATTCACATATTATGAATTATTATGTAACATTTAAAATGAAAAGATTACATTTGAAAAGAGATAGGTAAATAATTTTTAATAAATAATTTGTTTTTTAATAAATAATTTAATTAATTTATTTGTATTTTTTTAGAGATGAATTAGTTAATGAAGAAGATGGAGGAACTGTATCTTTAGATTGGTATAATTTCGGAAATGAATTTGATGCCAAAACTCCAACAATTGTTATCTGTCATGGTTTGACTGGTGGTTCACACGAACCTTATATCCAATACTTTGCAAAGTATGCCTACGATACCAAGGGATTCAGATCAGTGGTATTCAATAATAGAGGTTGTGCTGGTAACAAGATCACAGCAGATACTGGTTACTGTGGAATCAAGGTAGACGATTTGGAAATGTGTATAAGAAAGATTCAAGAGAAATATCCTGAAGCTCCATTGTTTTTGGCTGGATTCTCGTTGGGTTCTGTAATATTGGTAAACTACCTGAATAAACATCAAGAAGACTCTCCATTTTTGGCACATCTCTGTATTTCTAATCCAATGGATATGAACAAGAGTATGGAGAATCTAATGTCAACATACTTGAATTCCTATTTGTATGGAAAAGGTTTGGCTGTCAATATCAAAAAGCTGTTATACAAGTTTGGTGACCGTCTTGATAAGTATGCCACCAAAGAGCAAATCAAGAATGCAGCATCGATCAAGGATCTCGATGATCTGGTGACATCAAAGATGTTTGGTTTCGAAGATGGCGACCACTACTATCGTGAGGCAAGCAGTTCCAATCATATCGAGAAGCTACAAAAGCCAATATTGTTTATCAATGCATCGGACGACACTATCTCGCCACCTCAAGGAATGGCTTCGGTCTATGAAAAGTTTAAAAACAATCCCAACACAATGCTAGCACTTACCAAGCGTGGTGGTCATCTAGGATTCATTTCCTATCGTGACTGGACATCGTGGGCAGACAAAGCAGGTGTTGAATATTTCTCAACATTTTTAGAAAATAAATAAATATATTTAAATTTATCTTAACTTTAATTTGTAATTTTATTTTGTTATAGAATTGGTACTTCAACCTTTCGATACTTTGATTTAATATTATCAATATGATCATACAAAAGACCTCTATGTGTGGTGCACAAGCTGTACACAACAACAAAGCAAATACATTTATTCTTAATATTATGCTTTGAACAATTTTTGTCCTATTAAATACTAATTTATAAGCATACAAGATTTCAATCAAATTAGTGTTGATGATATCTCGCGTTTAAACATATGTATCATTATGGACATAAATTCAATACCATTTTTTCATTTTTTTTTTAATCTGTAGTTTTATTATTATTAATTTTATTTCCTTAATGGTTTATCGTTAAGAGTTGCATCGAAATCCCAAGCATTGGAATCCAATTCCTGTCGAAGAGAAGACAAGTCGAAGCTGTTACTTCTTCGCTTGGTAACCACTTGACTGAGAGAACCTTTGCTTCCGACAGTCGGTGATTTCGAGTAGAATCCAAGTTTCAAACCGTTGTATGCAGCACCAAAAGTAGTTGATTTCCTCTTGAAATCCTGCTCGACAATGAAAGCACTCGAATTGACTGTGTGAGTGTTGGCTAGCGATCCTGTAAAGACGGTATCCTTGATTGTCTCTGCCATCTCACTGATTAGATCTTTAGAGAACTCTATAGTTTCTCCTTGTGGAATTGGTACAATAAATGTTTGATATATATAATCTTTTATCTCTGATGCATTTAATTGTGTATGACTATTACTATTATTGTTGTTATTATTATTATTGCTATCAAGATGAACACCTATATCAGGTGAAGATGAACTAAAATTTGAATGAATGGAAATTGGTGTTGATGTTGTTGAATTTGTTATATATGTATTGATATTATTATTTTCTTTTTCTTTTTCTCTTTCTGCTCTTTCTCTTTCCTTTGATTTCTTGGCTGATGACTTTGAATTCTCATAGTAGATTCTCATACCATAAGATGCTTTCTTTCCTCCTTCAGTCAAAATCGAACCCTTCTGTATTCTTCTAGTGGCATTAACAGCATACTTCTTATAGTGTACTATTCTATTGTCATTGAAATTGTATTTGCATCTCACTAAATGTGTAGGTGTCAATAATAAAATTCTTTCTTGTTCTTGATTTCTCCTGTAAATAAATAAATTAATAAATAGTAATTGTTAGTACATACTATCCAAAATAATAAATTATTATTATTTAATATTATCTTACTTGTTTATACTAATAACAATCCAGGCATTAACAAATCCATGTTGATCATCTTTTTCACACATTAAAAAGTGATCAACACAATTGCTAATTGCATTCATTCTTGATTCACCCTAGAAATAATTATTGTATTTTATATTATTAATATTTTGATTTATATTAATTTTTGATTAATAACACTAACTTACCCAATCTGATTCAGTTTGGTTCTCTATGATGTTGGTTCGGTTTGTTTCAACGGTGATATTTCCTAAAAATAAATCAATGGAAATCTGTCTGAGCTTATCGAGAAAAGTGTTGATGTAGTAACGAGAGAGTGAATTAACACCATCTCTAAACACACCCTTAGTATTTCTCTTTCCAGTTCTGGTGAAATCACCTTTCAACGCACTGGTTCCAGCGTATTGCTGACTGATAGCATCACCATTGTTTGCCCATGCCAACTTGACCTGTTTCAACAATGACATTGAATCCTTGCTATTAAGATCATATCCAACCGATGCAATTTGTTTTTCAAGTATTTTCAAACCAATCATTGACTATTATTATTATTAATAAAAATATAAATCAATCCAAAAAAACAACAACAACAAAAAGTAATTAATAAATTATTTTAAACATCAATCTAATCTAATATTAAAAAAAAACAATACATACTTGAACTAAATTTGTACGATCTAAACAATCTAGACAATTGGTTCTAACAGTACCATTTTGATAGGATTTGTATCCAGTCAAGTCTTTCTCGAGATATCCAATCGATTTGATTTTCTCTTCTAAATTATCAATCAAAATATCAACTCTTTCAAATCTATTACCCTGACAGAAATGATGGAAATCGAATGCAATGTATCTAATTTTAAAAAAATATCAATAAAAAAAAACCGGTTAGTTATTGTTACTATTAATAAAAAAATAATAATAACCTACTCAATATCACTTTGATAATCTTCGCAAATCTGTAAGGTTTGTTGATATGAATCACCTAAAAATGACTCTGATCCTTTTTGATCTAAAAGTGTTACAAGTGTTTGAGGACCATATAATGATATTTGTTCTTTAAAATGTGATTTGAATGTTGATAACTAAAAATGAGAATATTAAATAAACATTATTATTATTATTAGTAATTATGATAAGAGTTTAATAAATATAATTACATTTAATGATTGATCTGGATTTATCCTTATTACAGGTTTAATTCTTCTACCATTTTGTTCCCAAACCAATGGAATTGAACCTCTTGTCTGCACGAATGAAAATGACTTTGGATTATTTGGTGATAGTACTTGTAATACTTGTTCGGTCTCTACGTAATTGGCAACATTTCCATTTAAATCGGAACCTCTTGTATTGTATCTTGTACCTGCTCTAAACTTACTTCTTCTTGAAATAATAGAATATATATAACTGTCTCCATTCATAAAAAATTGATATATCTCCACATCTATAGAAATGAAAATGAAAATAAAGTGATTAATACTCTGTCTTTACTTATTGTTTTGTTGTTTTTGTTGGTGTAATTTCAACATACATCCTCTAATAATTGGTAAAATCCAATTAGTCAATTCTTTTTCAATCAATGGTTGTTGAATTGATTTATTCCAATAGAATCTATCTTCAAACTAATAAAAATAATATTAATAAGTTTAGTTTAGTTTGAGTTTAGTTTGGAATAATTTACTTACCAATTGATATAAATGATTGATTGGTTCATATTGATTCATAACAGAGTTTCTTTGTGCAGAATTTGAAATATCCATATCGTATGCGAAATAAAAGTCGGATCGCAGAAGATTGTTGAGTGAGCGCTTGTAGGTTGATTCCAGACGTTTGTCATGTTCACCGAGCTCGACAGAGTTGTTGATCGGCACGAATTGAATGGCATCGATCTCGTAGATCTGTTTGCCTTTTAGGCTGCCTCTCAGAGTACGCGAGGTGATCAACACCAAGTGAGGACCACTCAGTAGATTGAGAATACCAACGATACCGTATGCAGTAAAACTATTATTACCTGCCAACAACGATGATGTCTGTGTTGCAATCGAACTTCCACTGCCAGTCATACTAAAACTTCCACTACCACCATTTCCCAGGACATTGCTCAGCATCGGTAATTCCGCTGCACTACCACATTGAATACTACTGAAACTCTGAAGTGACAAAGAACATGTTTGTCTATCGATAACTAAACATTCTGCATTATTATTATTATTATTATTATTTGATAGCTGTGAAGGTGGTGGTGATGATAATGGTGATGGTGATGATGATAATATCGGTGAACTTGGTGGTGATGTTGATGAACCTGTTGAGGTTGTTGAAGTTGGGGTTGAGTTATTATTATTACTACTAATTATCGGTCTACATATAATTTTATCTTTATATAATACAACAGTCATTTCTTGATGTAGTTCTAAAGAAAAACAGATCCCAAACATTAATATGTTTGATTTTAAATAGAATAATAATAGTATTAATTACTTACCATGATAATTAGGTATAATATCAACAGTGGATTGTGTTCTTTCTGCTCTGGTTTGTGATTGGTTAGGTGATGAATTGGGTGAAGATGAAATTTCGGACATTTGCAAAAAATTATAAATTGGTTCGTCCAAAGTGAATGATGAAGATAGTTGTGAATTGTTATTAATAACAGTTGTTGTTTTTGTTTCTAATTCATCTTCTTTATTATGCTTATTGGAATTTTTGTTGTTGTTGTTATGATTGTTATTATGATTGTTATTATCATTATATGCATAATCTTCAACTATCGTAGTATTACAAAGATATTGAAATACGATCGAGTCGGCTGCGGTGGTGTATCTCTGAACTTCATCGTCTTCATTGTCGTTCAAATTCTTTATTATATCATTTCTACTGTTTTCACCACTACCACCACTTGTTGATGTCGTATTGGTAAAAGAACTAAGTGAACTCTGATTACTTCCACCTCCACCACTACTATTTCCGATTGTACTATTACTATTACTACTCTCTGTTATACTATCTTCACTACTAATACCACCACCACCAAAAACAACAACATTATTATAGTTATTTCTACAAACTACAATCGGTTCATCTAAATCAACTAATTTAATAACATTTTCATTAATATTACTATTTTGATTATTGTTGCTATTCGTATTTGTGGTTGTAGTATTATTATTATTATTACTCTGATTACTGTTGTTGTTGTTGTTATTATTATTTATATAAGAATTACTTCTTTGGCCAATCTTTACAACTGGTGAATCAGGTCTAGTTTGTGGTGGTGTCAAAGGCGATGAGATATTTATAAAACTCATCTCTCCTTTCTTCTAATAATCAATATTGCGATTTTTGTTAATTATTTGAAGAGTGATGTCTGATTTATCTAATACTATCTAGTTTTGAACAACAACATAAATAAACAAAAAAAAACAAACTTATTTTCGAATACTGAATATATAATAATATCTTTGATTTTTAGTTGATTAAAAAAAAATAACATATGCTAAGAGTTTTCGTATATACTTAAAACAACTTTTTTTTTTTTAAGTTTCAAAAAAAAAAAAAAAACTAATCATCATTGCAATTGTTTAAAATTTGCACTCAAAAACTATAATATCTAAAAAAGTGAGATTATTGGGGGTATGAAAATAGTGAGATTTTTTTTCAAAATTACTGGGGTGCAAAAAAAAACACTCACTACAACATTTCAAAAAATCAATCATTTTTATGATTGTTTGAATGAAAAAAATAAGGTAAAGAGAAAATATATATTTTTACTTTTAAAATTTTAAGTTATAATTATTATTGTTTTTGTTTTTAAAAAATAAATTAAATTTATCACATTTGTTTTAAATCAGCTTCTAAAGTTTTGATGATGGCATTTAGATCTTGAATGTTTGCATTCAATTTGATGTTTTCCGATTTGAGGTTTTCGATCTCCGAGATTAGTTTCTGGTTGTCGTTGACGATCTTATCGACTTTGCTGTCTTTTTCGTCGAGTTGTTGCTGGAAGATTTCGGATTTCTCACGAATCTCTGAGAGGAGTTCAGAGTTTTTCTCGGTGGTGGCACTCTGTTGCTCTTTGAGCTTCGAGTTTTCAATCTTGAATCGCTGCATACGCGAGTTGAAATCACGGGTCAGTCGGTCACTGTTGGACTCCAACTCTTGCTGAAGAGCTGTCACTCTTTCCGCCGATTGAAGCACACTCTTTTTGAGTTCGGAGTTCTCGAGGTTGCCTTGTGCCAACTGCTCCTCGAATTGTTTCTTCAACTGCGCCAACTCCTCGACTTGTCCCTGCTGATTGGCCACCGATTGCTTGGTGTTTGCCAGCTGTTGTCTCAACTCGGCCAACTCTCGCTCCTTCTCGCTGGCAGTCTGTTCCGCTTGTTGTTTAACTACGGCAATCTGTTGTTGTAAACCCTCCAACTCTTCCTTGTAGTTGGGTGATAATGGTGGCGATGAAGAAGCAACTACTGGTGCAGCAGGAGTTGCAGCAGTCACATTGTTTTTCAACAACTTTTGATTCTCCAACTTTAGTTCCTCAAGTTGTTTCTTGAGTTGATTGATTTCATTCTCTTTCGATAGGTTCTTGTTATTGAGTAGGTCAACTTGTTTCTTGAGACCAATGTATTCATACTCTTGCTCCTCTTCACAGCCAGTGGCAAATGCATCGGCATCAACATATCTATTGCTACCGTTATTACTTCCATTATTATTGGCTTGTTGTTTCAAATTGACAACAGAAACTTGATCAACAGATACACTACTTTCATTATTACTGTTACTATTACCATTGCCAACAACAGTTCTAGATCCATCACCATCACCATCGCCATCACCACCACCACTGTTCATAGTACTATTGTTATTGTTATTGTTATTGTTATTGTTATTGTTATAGAAATGAACTTGATTGATTTCACTTCCAAAGGCAAAACTATCACTGATTGCAGAGAATCCAAGTAGATCCTCCAACGAATGTTTCACCTGTCGGATTGCACCGATGTTGGCTACACCTGCATTGTCGGCCAACAAGTAGCTGGACAGAGGATTGTCTAGTCCGTCGCCTTCGATCAGCTCGATCGGCACAAAGTGCTTGGGTGGTGTCAACTTTTTGAATTTCTCACGATGTGCCAACTCCTCCTCGATTGCACCATTCAGCTGCGACGCAAGTCTAGCCTTGAGTTGGTTGTGCGCAACGAGTTGGTCTTCCCTTCGTTTCAACTCGCGTTTGTAGTGTGTCAGATAGACCGGGATACTCTTGATTTCGTCGAGGAGTTCGGCGTCGTTCTGCTGTGAGCTGTTGGCGTAGTGAACGATCGATTCGACGTTGATCAACGCCTTTACCAACTCGTTGTAGTGGTCGGACACCGCTATGAGTTTGCCATTGAGACGACTGTACAGGCCGACATACCACTTGTAGCAATCTTCAATGTACGCCTTGCAGGCATTGATCATCGAGCTAGTATCAAAGATGAAACCAAACGATGCATTCTTTAGTCTCGCTTGTTCCATCATTCTATGATTATGTTTCATATCCTCAAGAGTCTTATCGAATTGCTGTGATAACTTTGATGCTTCCGGATATTCTGATGTTATACTTTTTGATTATTAATAATGTTAGAAATACAGTTTATCTAATCTATATATATATATATATAACTATTAGTTATACTTACTTCTTTTGCATTTCATTATATGATAGTTGAGCGTTTGCCAATTTTATTTTGGAGTTGATTATGTTGTCATTACCGACTTTAATGTTATTATTGAATGTCTTTAGGAATGGAATACGTTCAATGAGTAGACTATCGATATCATTACCATATTTATCGATATCCTTCAATGACTTTACACTTTCAATGATCTGATTAACCAAAATATTGTTCTTTGAATCTATTTTTTGAATACATTCTTTAAATGCTGGTTGATTACTATAGTTTTAGATTGTTTTATTAGTTAGTTTGTTTTAATTAGTTCAATAGTTTGTTAATTTAATTAATAAAACCAATCTTACATATGATTTATATAATATTCAGATAATAGTTTAAAATGTTTAATATGTTCTTCTGTCTTTGTTAATACATTATTTGCTTGTTTTTGTACAACTCTTGCATCATTCATCTTTTCCTAAATATATATAAATGAACATGAATTTGTTAATAATACTTAATAATATATTTATGATTAATATATATTTACAGTTATTAAATTGAATTGATTACCAATATCACTTAGATCTTGGATATAGTTTTGCATTGACCAAACAGTCTTATTCTTATCGGATTGATAATGTTTCGATACATGTTCAATAGGTGGGAATAAGAATGGATTCATCATTGTCATTTTATCAATTAGATATACTTTTTCCTAAATATTAATAATAAAGATTATAGATATATTAGATAAAGTACTACTTATTGTATACTAACAAACTAATAAACTAATAAACAAATTAACTTACAACAGTATATAATGGTCTAATACTTGTATTAATGATAGGATGTATTTGATCGCTATCGTAGTAGGATACCAGTAGTATTTTGTTGTTTGGTCTGGCAACGTTGTGCATGTGATAGAGATCTTTCAGGGTCATCGTGGTGGTATCGAGACCCGGTTGAATGACGGTGATCAACTTGCTCTGTACCCACGAGGAATGCACGATGTCCTTGATCGACTTACGCTTCTCAGGTTCGAATGCCATCATCTCTTGAATTAGATCCTTGAGGTCCTTCGAGAACGGATGTAGTAGAGCCGCTGCATTCTTTCCGTCGGTAGGCTTCACCGGATTGCCAATACTGGTACGCGCCAAGTAATAAACGATGACACCAAGCGAATAGATATCGACAGACAGATCATAGTTCTTATAACCAATCTCTGGTGCCATGAAATACTTTGATCCTACATTAGACATGAATTCAGAGATAGACTGTGATGATTTTGCAAAACCAAAATCAGATACTAAAATTATGTTTTTAGTTTGTTTAAAACAGTAACTTAATTAGTATATATATTACATCTAAAGATATCTTTATAGTTATAACAAACATACTTTTAAATATATATCTATTGTTGGTGAAATGTACAAGAATATTAGCTGGTTTTAAGTCACGATGGATAATTGGTTTCTCACGGTCATGAAGGAATTGAAGTGCAGAGAGAACTTGCAGGAATATGGTCTTTAGATTCTCCTCGGGAATCGGTTTCTTTGATTCCATTGTTATCTCTTGAATGTGTTTACGCAATGAATCATTATTACAGAATTCAAATACATATGTTAAATCATCCTAAATTGTTAGTTATTGGTTATTGGTTATTAGTTATTAGTTAGTTATAAACAAAGAAGTGATCTAATAAGATAACAATTGATAATAGTATCAATACTACTACTAAAGATTCCTTACTAAAACATCATGAATATTAACTATATGTGGATGTTGTGGACCGTCTTTCAAGGTCTTTAAGATATTCGATTCCGTTCCAATGTATTTGAGAGCTCTCGGATTCTTTTCGTACTCGGCTACGGTCAGAAGTTTGAGAGCATACCGTGCCTTGGAGTCTTCACACTCGACTTCGAAGACCTTTCCGAAACTACCACTTCCCAGCTCACGAAGTCGCTTGTATCCACCGGCTTGCTGATCGAGCTTTCTAAAGTGTGTCACTTGATCGGTGTTCTGTGTTAGTGAACGTGTTGCATTCTTTTGTAACTGATATGCATCTTGATTGGGTGCTCTAAATGCCATCCTGTTTTGCTTTTTGTTTTGTTTGTTTGAATCAAACCAAAAAAACTTTAATCAATCGATTTGATTTGACTGTCTAGACAATTGTAATAATAATAATAATATAATATACAATGAAACAAATATGAATGGATTATTTATTGTTATTATTTTAACAACAAAACTAAAAAAGTTTGCAAGACACAAAAAAAAAACACACAACTCAAATTGTTGAGAATCTTGATCAAATAAATGGGGGTAAAATGAAATTAAATTTTCAATTTTTTGGTAGAAATAGATATTTTTTTTTTTTAACTAAATCTTTGTCATTTTTAAAATCGATATTATTATTTTTTTTATAATAAGAATTTTAATTTTAAAAATTTGTGTTCTTTTTACCAATAGATTAAAAAAAAAAAAAATTCCTATTCTCAAAATTAATAATATATTCTTTTATTAGCTATAATTAGTTATTAATTTTGACAATCATATATATATATCCTCATTAGCTTTTCGACCTCCATATGTATTGATTCTATATATAAACTTGAGAACTCTCTATCTTTCATGATTTGAATGACCACTTCTCCAGTCTGTTGTAGTTGCATAGATATAATATCTTAATGACATCTAAGACTAACTGCTAGTAGTTATGATTCTAATATAGTATTGTATTTATTATTACTAATGTTATTATGTTTACTATTATTCTTATTCTTTTTATTCTTTTACTTTGAGTAGCATTCTACAACTTGTTCTTCTCTTAACTTGCTTCAATTATAAATATTCTTCTTTCTAGCACGCCAACTGATGATGATTGTTTGTTTTAGGATCTATTCTTGTTTGCTTCTTTCTCTTTTAGATTACTGACGGAGCTAAATGTATTTGCCAGAGAGATCACGACTTAATCTAGGTTTTCATGAGTTGGTTCCTGTTTGGTATCTGCCAATGCTACAACCAATTAGAAAAAGATTGTCAATCACCGTAGTTCACAAATACCTTATCCAATGTACTGTGAAGGTTATGAACGCTCCTCGTCCACACACGGGAACACCAGGATGACCTCACGCACTGTCTAGACAGAGTTTGGAACAACTTTCATACAAACTATCAACCAAACAATTGTTCAATCTCAACTACTACAGAAAGTAAAAAACACTACTCCAGTGATCATAGTAAATGCATTCCAAGTGGCAAAACGAGATTACAGCGGCGAATCAACCAAATCATTAAATCACATATCATGTAATAATCGTTTGATATACGATTTTATAAATATTTATTTCCTGTTGTTTTACTTTGACTGAATCGAGTGTTCAATTGACCGGATTCCGATACGATCTGTGATAGTCTTGAACGGTCGACACCACCCACTTGCATGTCACGATCTCTATCCCATGTATGTGATTGTTTTTGTTGTTTCTTATCTTTTTGTTGTTGCTGTTCTTGCTCTCTTTCCTTTCGTTTGTGTTGTTCCAACAGTGATTCCGATCGATACTTCTTATTGTAACTCGACATTGATTCTTCTATTTCCTTTTCACGTTTCAATGCAAACATCTCTTTGGAAGTGAGTGACTTACTATCGTTCTTACCATCTGCGGCAGCAGCCATAGCTTCTCTTTGTTTTCTTTCTCTTTCCTCCGGTGTCTCTGTCCAACCAGATGTGTCGACACCACCATTTATATGTACATTTTGATTTAAACTGAATTTTCTATTTTGTAATTGTGCTATAACACAAAACAAACAACAAACATTAATATATTAATGGTTGTATAGTTTAATTAAATAGTTTAATGTTAACAACATTAATGATAATACATACAACCTGCTTTTCTATCAGTTGGTAATGATTTCATCCAATCTTCTCTAACACTACCACTTGATGATTGTTGTTGTTGTTGTTGTTGTTGTTGTTGTTGATTCTGTTGTGTTGTATTTCCTCTTACTCTATTCCATTGATCTTCTTTACTTTCTTCATTATCATCATCATCATCACTACTACTACTATCGTCATTATAATTATTTGAAGAGGTAGTGGGTCTTGGTGGTCCAACAACAGGTCTTGGTGGTCCAACAGTAGGTCCTATTATTGGTCTACTACTACTAACAACTTTGTCATCATCATCGTCATCATCTAATCTAGGTCCCATTACTCTCTTTGGTTGTTGATGTTGCCTAGGTGGTAATACTGGACCTATAGATTTACTATTACTATTTTTATTATTATCATTATCAATATTATTATTATCATCTAATGTAGGTCCCATTACTCTCCTTGGTTGTTGTTGTTGTTGTGGTGGTTTAGGTTTAATATCATCTTCATCTAAACTTGGACCTAACACTCTCTTTGGTGGAGGTGATGGGCCTAATACAACAGATTTACTGTTATCTCTATCTTTATCATCGTCATCATCTCTATTAGACGATGCTGCTGGTGGTCTTGCTGGTCCGATGAAAGACATCGTTTTAAAATTTTAATTTAAAAAAAATAAAAAAAAAAAAAAGTAGATTTGTTTTGTTGTTTTTTTTTATCTTTTTTGTAATCTTTTTTTTCATATGAATAAAAAAAGATTCTTTTTTGTTGCGGGGGTAGATCGGAGAATATATATTTAAGATATCATCTAATGCCAATACATTTTAAAAGATAGTTAGATTTATGTGCAAATTTTCTTTTTTTGGGAAGATAAAATGAAGTATCTATAAATGATAATAGTCTAGCTAATTAAATATTGCTTTAGTTTATAGTTTTTGGATTTTCCAATCTTTTACAGAGTGTAAATAATATTTACTTGTCTGATAGAGTAGATATATAATATCTTTTTTTTTTTTTTTTTTTTTTAAGATTTCAAAGGTGTGAAAAAGTAAGTAAAAAAACTTAACTAAAAATCTACTTTACATTGTTTCTAGAAATTAAATTAAGATTATTTCTAAATCATATCTTAAGATAAATTTATAGTAACAATAAAACTATAATAATATAATAAACTATGTAACTGTAATAATAAAAATCTTATATAATAATTTGAATCGAATTACATCTTTTTCTTTAACAATCAATACTAAATAGTATAAAATAGTTGAATAAACTCTTTATTATTTTTATTTTTAAAAGTTTATTTTATCATTTAGAAAGTTGAACATGTTGGTCCAGTTGCTGGAGGGATGCAGGTGCAAGATAAAATATTACCATTCTTGTCAATTGTTGCATAACCATTTTTACAAGTTCCTTTTACACCATATGCTTTCCACTTTAAATATAAATTGATCGAATCCATTAGTAAAGTTTTATAAAAGTTTAGAGTATTTAAATACTACATACATATACGAATGGCTCTTCATCGAAAATAGGTACATTGTAATATGGTAGATTGATATTTGTAAAGTTGGCAATATTGATAGAATCTAGAGAACTGGAAAGGAAAGTACCAGAACCTGATTCAGTACTCTTGGATCCAACGAATATTCCTCCTTTGAAAGTATTTGGTGGTTGCGAAAAGTAGATACCACCAGCATAACTTGCAGTATTACTATCAAACATCGATCCTGAAAAGTCCAAATTAAATGGAAGGGATGAATCTTTTTTTAGACACTTTTCGATGAATAAAACTGTGAGTATATAAATGGTTGGATCAAATTCAAACTATTTAAAACTTACAATTGCACCTCCATAGAGTGGAGCTTGATTGAAACTGATAGATGAATTTTGGATGGTAATGTAACCTCCTCTTTCAGAGTTTTCGAAAAATAGAGCACCTCCAGAAATCATTACATTGTTTTGATCGAATAGAGAATCTACAATTGTCACGTTTGAGAAGGTTGAAAATACCGCACCTCCAGAAGCAGAAGCAAAGTTGTTTGTGAATGATGAATTGGAAATAGCTAACTCTCCATAATTATTAATTGCTCCACCAAGTCCTTGTTCGTAATTTGCATATGCTTGATTGGAATCGAAGACACTGTCGACTACATTAATGTTAAATCCAAATATGCATCCTCCACTTCCAGCTGAATTTTGTTCGAATATTGAATTAACAACTGAAACTCTACCGTATGTATAGACGACACCACCACTACCTATTTTGGCAGCATTATTGTTCTTGAATGAAGAATCTGAAATTTCAACTGCACCAGTGGCATAGAACACTCCACCAGTTTGAGCAATGTTGTCTTCGAAAATAGAATTTGAAACATAAATATTTTTAGCCGTGACAACACCACCATGAGAAATAGTAGCATTGTTGTTGTAGAATTTGGAATTTACAAGATATATATCAGACTCTGCAGCTGAAATGACACCTCCAATAGATGCATGGCTGTTAGTGATGATACTGTTATTAACCACTACGTTGGCATAGTTTGTGTACAGGAGTCCACCATAATTATCGGCTATACAACCGTTGAGACCAATAGATACATTGTTTAAGTAGATAGAAGTATCTTTCTCATCAATAAAACTTTCAATTAAAATACAACCACCACTCTGATCTGATCCTCCTGATAAAACTAAATCGTTGAATGTTATAGTTGGATTGGAACTCTCCTTATGTAAAGAGAGTTGAATAAATGGGTTCTATATTGTTTGAAGTATTACAATATTAATATCACTACAGAATTAAAAAAAAACATAAGAAGATAATAATCAACAAATATTGTTGATTTCTCTCTTCAAAAGAAAATTTACTTACTAATCCACAATTAAAAATTGCTACGCCATAAATTGAAGTGAAAATAACTTCACCAGTCAAGTTGAAGAATGGAACTAGACCCGGACAAGCAGATCCTTCATAGATTCCAGCTGGGATCATAATAACATTGACATCACTGACTTTTTGGTCTAGAAGATACAATAGACAATCAGAAACGGATGGACATTCACTAATAAACGATAGTAAAGTTTTTATTAATTAAAATATTTTATTTTTATATCTAGAGTATAATGATTATATTACCTTACACCTGGTGTAGATGGTTCACATTTCTCATTGGATTTAGCTACAATACAACCTAGATAGCTTGGTTCAGATTCCGATTGAGAATTTCCAAATGGATAGTCCAATGAATTAGCATTTGAAAAGGATATCAATAATATAATTGATAATAAGAATATTTGTTTAAACATTTTGAATTGTCTGGTTATTTACAAAGTAAATCAACAGTTGTTGTATGTTATATTAGATTTCAAATTTGTCCTATTTATATACTTTTTGCCCTTTTGATTTTTTAAAGATATTTGATTAAAATTTTAATCAAATCTAGTCTTTATTTTTAAAGCTCATCAATTTCTTTTTGGTTTAAATTTTAAAAAAATCTGACTTAATATCTATGTTTTTATGTTTTTTTTTGAAGATCATGATTTTTTGGTCATTGGATAAAACCGCAACTCCGTTTTGATGATATCATCCACCTTAAAAAGTAGGTAATAGAAATTTACTTTGATTTTGACAATCAGAATTTAAGTTAGCAAATTCCAACAAAAAAAATTAGAAAACTGAGAAAATCGCAAAGATGGTATAGAGGTTATTTGAAATTTGTTTTTTTTTTTTTTTTATTTAATATACATTTTTTTGATATATATAATGATTACTATTATTATTATTTTATTCTATTAAATTGTATTCTATTCTTGCGTAGATGTTGTTGTGATTTCAGTTATTTTTATGGATTCTTCGGGTGTGAATAATAAATAGGGGGTGAATGCTTGGCGGACTTGATCTTTGAGTGTGTCGGCAGTCTCTGTGGTGAATGTGATCGAGACAATCTTGATCTCCATCGATTTGATCGACTTGCAGTTGGTGCTGTCGAGGTTTACCTGGAGAGTCCACTCGAAATCAAAGTAATCTTTGGGCAGATTGGAACGTGCCTTTTGTTTTCTGATGTGTTTGACATAGGTGGTACCGGCTTCGGCGTTGTTGCCAATCTCGATTCGCCATGCACCCTGGGCATCCATGAATTGCAGATTCTTGGCGATGCTCAATGTCAACTCGATGACGGCCGGCGCAATAATACCTTGGTTGCAACACTTGAGCACCTGCGAAACCTTGCTTTCAGCGCCACACACCTCGTCGAGGAAACGGAAGATGTCACGCTTCAAATCGGAATCGGGCGATGTTGTGAATGGAATGTAGTTTTGATATTTCTGGCTGATATTTTCGAGGTGGTCGGCGAGTGAGGCGGTACCTTCGGGAACGTCTTGCTCCACCAGCAGCAACTTACTGAGATTGGTAATGACAGCGTGGATATCTGTGATCTTACCGCCAGTCGAAACGGATTGTCCGCCGATGGTAAAGTAGCATGCAAGTCGCGGAAGATCGATACCGGTCGATGTTTGGGCGAGTTGACGATCGAATGTCTTTCCGACTTGATCTTGCCATGAGACGTTGGGTTCGTCGACTGGTGCAGTGTAGCGCTTGTTCTTGGCGGCGGGCGGTGCCTCTATCTTTAGCGAGAGTTCAGCCAGATCTTCCATAGATGGAGCTGAGAGTTCTTGGAATTGGAAGTAGAGTTTCGATGCCTTCATATTGTACTGACGTTGTTGGAGACGTTGAAGCTCGACAACCATCGAGAATGTCTGACGGAGTTTGTCGACGTTGACACGAGCACCATCGGAAGTCTTGGTGGGGACGGCCGCTTCAAATTGCTGGAGAATAGTACGAAGTGTTGTAAAGTGTGGTACGCATGCAGAGCTAATCGATTGCGAGATCTGAGTGAATGAATTGGCGTTCAAGTTGAACCAAGCCGAGAGAGAAGCGGTGAGGTTGTTCATCTTGGTCATTGTTTCCTTGGGAACTGCTTCCCATGTCGCTGCCAAACGTTTGATATGGTGGTTGGACAGGGCATTGAGAATAGCGATGGCAGTGTTGAAATTAGCCAAGTCCTTGCAGCACCCAGCAATGTCCACCATCAAACTGATGATCAAAACACGTTGTGCTTTGTCTTCCACTTGGAGAATCTCGCCCATTGCCCATTGTGTCCAGGTAGTCGAACGCTTGAGTGCGTTGGACAGACATGGACAGAGAGCAGGATCGACGCTTCCCTGCATCAAACGAACCCAGTCGGTGACACGAACATTGCTGAACAACTGATAGTCTACGAGTGTCGCCTGTTCGGCAATCTCATTGGCAACCATCGATGGATCCTTACTGAATGCACCGCTACTCAGAACGGTATCGGCGAACGACGCCGATCTATTACGTGTGTGAGTGTGTTGGAATGGTTTTGGAACCTTGAGAATATCGGACAATGCGAATCTGTGAGTGAGACGACTGGACAATGCAGTCTCGAGATGTGGGAATCCCTTGAGTATTCTCTGTGCCAATTTCTTGTCCTCACGCAACTCACGGTAGCAGTAGTCGACCCAGAGTTTGACGGCGTCGGATATCTTGGCTTCTCTCTTGGAGGAACGATTCTTCTTCCACTTCTTCTTGGACGAGTCATCCAAGTGATTCTCCTTGTAGAGCGCAATCAGCTTCTCAACGAGATCGCTCGGTGACATAAAGAGATTGTGGGTGATGAAGAAGACCAAACTGAAATAGGCGTCGGTGTGGTGATAGTAGAGATCGGTTGCTTTGTCTATGAGTTTATCGACCGACGCTTCACTTATCAGTAGTTTGCCTTCGACTGTCTTGTAGATCAGATCGGTATCTCGCATCTCGTCAAAGAGGTACTCGTGATTCTCGATCACCAGACGCAAGATATCTTCGCGTTGCGACAAGTGCAGAGCGGCAAACTTGACATCCAGTGAACGGAAGAACGACGGTCCAAACGTCGATGCCAGCACACCGATGGTGTTCGACTTGTTCTGCGACTTGTTGACATACTTTTGTGTTAAAAACGTTACAAACAACTGGAGGAGGTTTCTTCGGAGATGCGAGAGTGTCCAGATGAGCGAACGCAGATCCTTCAGCTTGATCTCTGGCTTGTCGATCTCGCTTATCTCCAGCAGGTCATCGTAGAACTTTGTGTTGAACAGCGGTTGTGGTAACTCTGAGAAGAACACCTTTAGCAATCCACCGACCACTCTTGGACTGGTAATCTTTGATACATCGATTGGTTCGTTCTCTGCCGACGATCTCAGGTTCTTCACGGCCGGATCGTTGTGAGCATCCAAGAACACAAAAGAAACATCGACATTCTCTGAATTCGAAAGATAAGTAATCGAAGAAGTAATAAAACTTGGTAGATTACCATCATTACTTGCAACCAATTTAGATAATCTAACTCTAAATATTTCTGAAAAAAAAAAAAAAAGCAAAAAGGTTAGTTTTTGTTTTCAGAAAACAATAATAACTGCTAAACACTTCAACAACTTACTCAATAATTCTTTTTCTTTTGGTGATTTTTGTTTCATATCTGTAATACTTAAACTCTTTTTAAGGTTCTTACTCTTGCTCTTCTTCTTTTGCTCTTTATCTTTACGCTTCTTTTCACGCTTCTCTTGTTTGCGTAACTCCTTCTCGGCCTTGTCCATCTTGACCTTTTCTTTCTTTGGTTGTTTGTTTTGGCCGGACAGTGGAGAACCGCCGATTGGTGTGGTTTGAGATGGATCTTTGTTGCCAAAGGTCTTGGTCATGGTTCTGGTGAGAGTTGCACCGATCGAACGTTTGGGTGATGCTTTGTTTTGTTGTCCGGTTGGACGTGGTGGTGTGATTGGAACATTCGATGGGTGATTGACATTGAGATGTTCGTTGTAATCGATACGGATCGATTGGTCGGTACGAATTTGTGATGCCGATGGCATAGTTGACAGTTGTTGAGGTTGATGTTGAAGTTCCACTTGTTGAACGAATGGAAGTTGACCTGGTGCAGCATGTTGTTGTTGAGCTGTTGGAGTAGCTTGTTGTTGATCAACTTTTTGTTGTTGTTGTTGTTCAACTTGTTGTTGTGTCATTATCGATGCTTGATCAACAACCATCATGTTTCCAGTGGAATCGTCCAACTCTGTCTGTTGATCCAACTCTGTGATATCCTTAACTACATCCTCAGAGTAGTCGGCATCCGAAATATCTTCGTAGCTATCCAATGAGCTGGTATCTGAATCTTCGACCGAACCAGTCGATGAATCATCGTCGTCGTCATCCACTTTGGCGTCATCCGGTCTCTGCTCTTGATCTTGTTCATCACTTGACTTTATATCAACAACCTGCTGCTGTTGTTGTGATGGTTTCACCAACTCTGCATCTTCATCAACCGATGTAAAACTTGAATGAATTGGAATATTCTCACAACTAATCGATCTTGATCTTCTCATATCTTTCAAAGGTGATGTAACAATCTTTTCCTCTTCAACCACAGTTGTTGTTGCCACTGCAGCAATTAGTTGATCAACTTGTTGTTCAACTTTTTCATTTTGCTTTTCTCCTTTTTGCTCTGCTTCAGGTTGTACTGTTACTGGTGATGGTGAAGCAGATGTTGTTGTTGCAGCTGCTGCAGCTGTTGTAGTTGTCGTTGTAGTGGTTGTTGTTGTAGTTGTTGTGGTTGGTGTTGTTGGAGTGGTTGGTGTGGTCGGTGTCAGCGGTGAACTCGGCGAGAGTAACGACTCTTGAGAATCTGTTTTCTGAAGCATGTTCGATAGATCTATTGTTCCTGCACGAGTACTGCGTCTAGAGTTGTAGCGATCGGTCTCCTCTTTAATTTCGATCGCCTTCTTCTTCCAAAAGTCAAATGCACCAGTGACATTCTGCTCGTCCCACTCTATCTTTTGTGCTGAGAGCAATTCATCTTCCTCGGGTGCAGGTGGTGGCTTCAGCATTGGAAAAGCAAGTTTCTTTGGTGGCTGCGGTTTATTCTCTCTACTACTCTCTTTCGGTGCAGAGAAATTCGTCGATATATTCTTCTTTTCCACTGCCTTCCAAAACTGCAAAGCAGAGAAATTCTCTGTTACCTCTGCCATTTCTATATATATATATTATATATTATCTATCTAAAAGATTCATTACCAAATAAAATTAATATGACAATTCCAACACTCTTTTTTTTTTATTCTGGAAGTTTTTTTAATTATTGTTTTTCCAAACTTACAATTTTTTTTATTTGTTTTGTTTTGTTTGGTTTTGTTTTACTTTATTCTATGATTTTTATACTGTTACAAGATGTAAAAGTACACTAATGATACAACTATATTATATTTTATTTATTTATATATGGTTATTATTTTATTATTATTATTATTAATTTGATATATGATTAGATTTGATATTATACAATATTATATATAAAGGTTTGATTGATAAAACAATGTAATACGATTACTATATAAATAAATATGATTTGATGGATGACTCTGACCTAAAAACAAAAACCAATTTTAAAAGAAAAAAAACAAAAAAAAATGTGTGATTAATGTTTTTTTGGTTTTGATGGTTGATTAATGGTTTGTGTTTTTTTTTTTGTTTTGGTTGGTTTTCAAATAATCTCGAGATTATTAAGTCAATCTTATCTATTTATCTATCTATCTCTTTTTTTCTTATTCTCTCTATCTCTTTATCAAACTTATGATATTATATAATTATCCTCCTTGTTATTTATTTCAAACAACAATCATTAATCTTTGTTTGTTTGCTATCAATGATTTCTTGTTGTTCACTAGTCTACAGTTTTCCTTTTTCCTACTTTAGTCACTGCTATTGCTACTACTATTTCAAATTAATTAACTAATTTTATTTTATTTGAAATTAATAAATAAATATAAATATAAATATAAAATCAAAGCAACGTTGTAATAATAATTATTGTTATACTATTATATTATTATTATTCTGTTTTGCTTTATTTTGGATTTATGATTTGATTTGCTTAAAATAGTGTTGTTGTGGGTGAGTGTGTTGCGAGTGTAGTGATGGTGTTGTTGATGTTGTTAGTGTAGTGGTGGTGAAGTCAATGTTTATGTGTTGGTGTTTTGAATTCCTTTTCTTATCTATAACAACTAAAAAACTAAAACTAAAAAAAACTGTTGATAATCACTATAACTAAATTATTTTTATTTCAAATCTTTCTATAAATATAAATTATAATTATAGATATCTTTTCCTTTTAAAATAATAATAATAATAATAACTATTGAAAAAACAAAAAACAATAATAAAGTTACAGTTACTACTACTAGTAATACAGAATAAGAAGTGGTGTGTGATGGATGGGTTTATAAAGATAAATGATTGTTGGTGGGTTAAGTTTTAGCGGGGGAAATCATTACATTGTATTAAAAAAAAAAAAAAAACAAAAACACTTTATTTTGATTATTTTCAAAAAAAAAAAATTGAAAACAAAAAAAACTTTTCAAATAATTTGGTTTTTTTTTTCTTTCTTGTGGATTGATCATTTTTAATTTTTATCATAAAATGACCAAATTTTTAATTTTATAATAATTTTTTTTTTCATAACAAATTAAATATTTTTTTCATTATTATTAATTATTTTTTTTGATTTTTTTTATTATTTATTTTAAATATTTTTTCAAGTCGTCCAAAAACAAATTCAAACTTATAAGTTGTTATCAAACTTGTCTTGGCTTTATAAATATATATTTTCCCATTCCACCCAAAACAAAAAAAAAAAAAAAAAGTCAATATTCAAGCGAGATCTAGATAATCATTAATCATACAATGATTCAATTTTGTTCGGGATATTATTTTTTGTTTTTGAAAAAAAAAAAAAAAACCGGAAATTATTAAAAGAATATAGATGTTATGTTATAAATAAACATTTAATTTAAAAATGATTTCATGCAAATCAATAAATATTTATAACAAATGTAAATATAAACATTGTATGTTCTTTTTTTTTGTGTGTGTTTTTTATTTTTGGCAAAAGCGAAAATAAATTGTTGAATTTCCAATTCCATTTGAATCTGCAAAGGATTGTTAAAAAATTTTAATTGATAAAACGCGAACCCGATTCCTGGTCAACTGAATTTTCTAAACAACAATTTCCTTTTTTCTTTTTTTTTTTTATTAGTATTTTTAAATATCATATAAAGTAATTATTATTGTTGGTTTACATCTCACACCAATAATAATCATATATACATTATTATCTTCATTTTTTTTTAAAAAAAGAAGAAGATTTTTTTGGTTTTTTTTTTAAAATTTTATTTTTGTTTTTATTTTCTGTTATAAGCAAAAAACAACATTTGTTTTGTTTATTTGTATTTAATTTGTTGTATAATTATTAAGTATTATCATTATTATTATTGTTTTTAGTATAGATATTATAGATATATAGATATGATAGAATCAATAAAGATATTATCAGGTACTGCACATCGTGATTTTGCAGAACAGATTGCCAAACACTTGAATGTGGTTATCGGTAAATGCGATTGTACGAAATTCTCGAATGGCGAAACATCGGTTATCATTGCAGAGTCGATTCGTTCAAAGGATGTCTATATTGTGCAACCGACATGCTCACCGAATGTCAATGACAACATCATGGAGTTGCTGGTGTTAATCGATGCCGTGAAGCGTGCATCTGCCAACCAGGTGACCGCTGTCATTCCATACTACGGCTATGGCAAGCAGAATAAGAAGGAGCGTTCGCGTGAGCCGATCACCGGTAAGCTGATCGCCAACATGCTCGAGACTGCTGGTGTCAATCGTGTCATCTCGATGGACTTGGAGGCCAGTCAGATCCAGGGATTCTTTAATATTCCAGTCGATAACCTCTATGCCGAGCCACTCATTGTAAAGTACATAGAAAAGCACATCAAAGGTGAACGTGTAGTCATTTCGCCAGCGGTCGACGGTGTTAAGCGTGCCAAACTCGTTGCCGACAAACTGAATTGCGACTTGGCAATTCTCGATCGTCAAACCAAAGATGAAAGTGTCGACGACATGCTGCTAGTAGGTGACGTCACCGATAAGATAGCTGTAATCATAGGAAGTGTTGCTGATACATGTGGTATGTAATAATTCATTCATTAAAAAAAAAACATTTAATCGATCATACTTATTATTTATATCCTCATATTTTTATCTCTAGATACATTGGCATTGGCAGCAAAAGTATTAAAGAGAAGAGGTGCTTCAAAGGTTTATGCGTTGGTATCGCATGGTGAATTGAGTGGAAATGCAATAGAAACACTGAATGCATCAGAGTTGGAGGAGTTGGTTATTACAAACTCGATTCCAACAATGTCAAAGCTGGAACAAAGTCCAAAAATTAAAGTGATCAATGTAGCACCAATGTTTGCAGAGGCAATCCGAAGAATCGTACATGGTGAATCAGTGACTGCTCATTCATCTAAATTTGTTATTCTATAAAACAATTAATTAATTTTAATTATAAAAATAATAATAATAATATCAATACAACTTAATACAATCATTCAATCAATCAATAATCAAGTCAATCAATCCAAATCTATTCAAATCAACAAAATTATGTTTCATAATCAATTTATCACAAGAATACTATAAATTATTATTTGGTTATTCAACAAAGCAAAGCAAAAAAGAAACAAAGAAAAAAACTTTATAACTATAAAAAAAATTAAGTAAACTTTTTACTGTTCTTTATAAAACTATAAAAAAAAAACAAACAAACTTGTTATTATTTTTGTTCATCAATAATAATGAATTTCCAATTTATTATTAACAACTTTCAAAATGGATTGAGAATGGTTAATTGGTTGACAGTCGAGAGGTCGAGTTTGTTTTAAAGATTAAAGTGAAAAGGGTACTAGTTGATTGTGTTGTTGGATGAACATGACAACAAAGCAAAGGCAAATGGCAATTCACTTATAGCTCATAGGACAGGAAAACTTCCCAGGTCTGTTGATTGTTGCACACTTGACAGAGATCTTTAATCAGCAACTTAAACTTTGTAATATCCTTGCTCTTGCCCATGATAAGTGATACAAGTCTATCTTTCTCCTCCTGAGGTGTATCGGCAGGCAACCACTTGGCATTCAGAATCGACTCTTTTATATTCGATTGAATCGTTTCATTTGGATATTTATTAACTAAGTTGTTATAATTATAAGTTAGTCAACAAATTTGTTGTTATTTCTTCATAATTTATATTTTTATACATACTCCAATCAAAAAGTGATTTAGATAGATATACTGTTAGAGTTTGTCTTGAATCGTTGACAATGGCAGCTAATAAATTGGAAATAATATGCAGACTGTAATTGGTAAAGAGTGTTTCGTGTGGAGTAGACTTGATAAAGAGTTGGTCGAGGAATTCCAGTGAGGCTTGTACGGAATCCTTCTCGATATTCAAAAGCGATATGATGGAACGCTCCACAATCAAGACGACATCCTTTAGATTGTAAAATATATTGGCATTCACTTCCAACAGTTTTGTCAACACCCTATAGTATTTATCGATAACCGGTATACTATGATTGTCATCTATAAGAAGAACAATAAAAAAACAATAATAACAATTAGTTTCCACAAACAGATCTTCTGAATTATTAATGTTCAACTAATAAACAAACTTACTATTTGAGATGATTGGAAGTGAACTCGATGAAAGGACATTAAATAGATTTGTGAAATGAGTAGTATATTTTGGATCGGTGGCGAGTGTCATTGTGAGGAGGTTGATCGTTTCGTAGGACGATGTGGTGAGTGTGTGGAATGTGGTGATGTCGGCAGTCAGATAGGTAAAGAGCTGCTCGATATTCACTGCACTCTTGTCCATCTCCATTTGAATTCGCCAAAGTATTTTCCAAACGACTTCCAGTACCTCTAAATCTCTGTTTGTAATTGAAAACTCGTGTACTCTTTCGCAGAGAGGCAACACATTATTGGTGAAATCTTTGAAAACATGGAAATATTCTTCTGGTATTCTAATAATAACAATAACAATAATAATTATAATAGTGTTTTGTTTAAATTAGATAATTATTACTATTATTACTAATACTATTATTATTACTTACTTTAAACTTGATTCTAAAACCAATAGTCTATCAATGAGTTGTAGACTCTTTTCATTCGGAGGGATTTCAGCAATGATTGTCGAGTTCAAATTTACAATAATAGGGGATAAGAGTCTTTGAAAAACATTATTTGCTTGACTATCGCTTGTAATATAAGATGATAATAATAGTATTGATTCTACAAAGTTCTTTTGGTCACCAACCTAAAAAGTATTATAATGTAATCAATTATAATAGATTTGTTAGTATATTACCTATCTTAATACTTTAGTTATCAGTTAGATGGTTACCTTAAATGATTTAAATATATTTTCTAATGTATTGAGTGTAGTTTCTGTGTTGTTATAGAGTTTATCTGCATACTTTGCACAGAATGTATATAATGTTCGTACTGTTTATTATAAGCCATAAAAAAAAAAAACGTAGATATAATTATGTTAATTACAATTGTGATTGTGTTATTATATATATGATATGATACATACGTGCATATGATCGTGTTTCTGGATGATTGATTAATGATATAATATATTGATATGATGATTGCAATAGGTCGTTCTTCTCTGCGATATACCCACCATAGTCTTCCAACATTAATAAAACAGTATTCGAAAAGATTGGATGTGCAGGTAATGTTAAACTAAGTGAAATGATGCTTGTTACATAATGATTCTCTTCTTCTATTGATTGATAAATACATCTAAATACATAGATAACCTAATAATAATAATAGTAGTAATGATAATAGTAATAGTAATAGTAATATAAGTATATATATTTTGTTCGAACTTATTATTATTATTATTTTAACAATACTTACAACTTCATAAGATTGCCATGTTTTACATTCATTTCTTAATAAATTATCGATATATTGTACAAATGGATTCTCTTGGATGGTCTCGAAACATGCCATTATGATATCACAGACGTTGTTACGATAGGATGAGATGTCTTCGATGAGCTCTTCGCTTGGGCTATCGTTGTTTGAGGGATACGATGATTTCTGAATGAGAATCTGTAGTAGTTTCGCGTAGATCTGTTGAAATCGCTCCTGGAAAAGCTGTCCCTTCTCCTCGATTATATCGTTGATGTGATCGGCCAAATAAGACCACGCATCAAACGTCAGCTCTGACATCTCCTTGTCGGGATGCGAACACACATCGATCATGAACGAAAGCAACTGCTGATTCTCTGATTTCGTAATATCCATAATTATCGGTGTATAACACTCTGCAATCTGTGACAATATCTCTGCGAATGCTCTTGTAATATGTATCGATTCATCTATATATATACAAATAAGTAAGTAATAAGTAATAGATAAGTAAGTAAAAAGTGTAATACAACCATAGTTATTAATTATTAATACAAACTTTGTACTGATTGATTATAAATTGGTTTAAGTGATACTAATTTACGAATGATTGGTATAATGAATCTCTCATAGTTGATTTCATCGCTGCTGTGAATGTTTTTGTTACCAACTGGTTCACCGAATGATAGAGGTGCTCGATAGGTATGAAAGTTAATCAAATCTCCAATGATACTCAATGACTCTGCCAACAATACGCCACAATCGATCACTTTGAACAAATTATTTAAAACATTTCCTTTAATCATTGCTCTTTTTGATGTGTTTGCATTTTAGTTAGTATCGACATGATGTTTATTATTAATATTAATACATACTTTGCATCACCATGATAGATCCATTGTCTAAAACAAAGAAGTAGTTGGGCATTAAGTTGATCGGTTGGGTTGGCATCGAGTGACGTTGAGATCATAAAGATGACGGCTTCACAGTTGCGAGTGAGATGCTCTTTTATAGCCATTCTTCTGCTGGCCGATAATACTACATTGTTGAACTCCTGTGGCATCAGTGTGAGAATGTCGACGGCAACACGCTTTAGTATCGCGTTCTTTGTGGCGATCAACTGTAGCAGGTCGGCAACCGGCTCCTCCCAGAGTCGCGGAATCGAATGTGTAATCACCGCTGCAATGACAGCAGCCAGCTTCGCTAGAAACACTGGACTCACCGACTCGGCATCGTTTATCACCGCGAGGAACCTGTTGAACACCATCGTCTTGACGGCGAAGCGCAACTCGTCGGACCAGCGCGACTCCCAATCCTGGTGAATCTTGGTGTAGAGTGTCTGCAGCCCGTAGAACTGCGAGAAGAACGGACGCTCCGGCTTGACCAACTCCAAACAGACACTGACAATCTGCACGTTGTTCTGAAGATCCAACAGCCAGCGATTCGCCTCGTTCTGGAGAGTGGCAACCTCACTACTTCCAGTGGGATTGAAAAGAGTCTGTAAGACCTGTTCGATCTGTTCCAACGATGGCAGAACCTGAGATGGCAATTGTTGTTGAAGTACCATCTCCTTTTGTTTCTCTATCTAACTAACTAATTATTGATGTTTAATTATTATTATTTTTATTTTTTCGATTGTTATTATTATTTCTTCTTAATTATGAGCTAATTTCCTGATTCATTAAAAAAAAAAAACCAAAAAAAAACCAGTCACACACACTTAATTATTACGAGTTCCAAGCTTGAATTGATTAATGAGCTATGTTACTATCTGTCCTGATTTAGATTGTTTGAAATTTCACTTTTTTGTTTTTGATTTTTTTTGAAAAAAAAGTGTAAGTAGTATCTACGCTTCTTCTTTTTCCTGTATTCTCTATCTTATATTCTTCTGTATTTGTTCCTCTCTCTGTTTGGTTTAATTGAATGATTGATTGTTAATGATTTGTTAGATATATATTTAATTGATTGCTAACATATATGGATTGATGATGATGATATAAATTATAGTTTATGATGATGTTGTGTTGTTATTGTTATTTTTGTGTGACACTACTTATGATGAAGAAACTGCTTATTATTGTGTTAATACATCAATAAAACCAAATAAATTAACAAAAAATTAACACCAAAACTGATTTTGGTTTGGCAATGATTAAAAAAAATGATAAGTGTCTTGAGGTGTTTCAACTTCAAAAAAAAAAAAAACAAAAAAACAAAAAAAAATATTAAAAAAATATTAATTTGTTTTTTTTTTTTGTTTTTTTAAAATGATAGTTATAAATATTCCTATTTGGGTATATCATTTTATTTGTGATTTTCTGATGTTTTTATTTTTGTGGTTCTATTTGATCAAAAAATATGAATTTACCAACCTTTCTTCTTTGTATTTGTATTTTGATTTCAACTTTATCTCTATATTTATTTTTTATTTATTTTATATTATTTATTTTAATCTTATCTATCTATCTATCTATATCTATTTTTAAAATCAACCAAACTACACACTACTTTTACATTTACATAACACTATTAAATTTAAAAATATCAAAACCATGAAAGGTATCTTTTCGTTTTAATTTTTTTTTTTATTGGTCTTGAATTTTTTCATCTAATATTTTGTTTTTTTGAATAAAAAACCTTGGAAAAACACATTTCAAGAGTCAAAACTAAAAATATCTTTTTTGATCACGCAATTAATGTGGTTTGTTTGTGTTTTTTATTTTAATATAAGAGTAAGTTTTTTCGGGTATGCCTAAAACAAAACCTAAGGTTACAACACGACACTCTAATCAGGTGTCGAAATTGAAATATAATTATACCATTGCCCACAAGGAAAACCGTGAACTTCATGCACCAGTTGAGACACAAACAGCCTCATTCGCACCAGACATAAAGTGCACAAAAAAAAAAAAAAAAAAGTTATTATTATTTTAATAAAAATAACAAACAAACAAGTTCGATCAGAGTAACAATGAAATACTCTGATCGAACTTGACTCAACTTGATTTGTTTGTTTGTTTGTTGTTTATTGTTGTCATTGTTTTCGTTGTTATTGTTGTTGTGAGAATGAGTAAAATGTGGATGATTGTTTGGTGGTTTAGGTTTTGTTTTGTTAATAGTTAATCATGTTTTGTTTTGTTTTGATAGTGGTTTATAAACAACATTGTTAATTTGATATGATTTGATTTGTTTTTGATTGATGGATTGATGAGATGAGTAGAAGGTTGTATATTTTTATGATTCTCTTTACTACTAATCGTCAACCCATTAAAATCAAACCAGGTTCGAAACAAACAATTGGTTTGTTCTTGTTTTATTATATTATATTTATATTTATATTTATAGTTCATATTGTTTATATTATAGTTTAAACTTTCTGAACTAATTCATAAACCATGAAACCAGCAGCGTTTGCGGGGAAAGATTTAACAAGCGTAGTAAAGTAACCTCTAAATAAACCTCTGATACCTTCGCGTCGTACCAGTTGATTGAGACAGTCGAATGTGCCACGATACTTGGGTGTACCAACCTGTGTTTGAATCAACGTCTTTGCAATATCGAAACAATGTGTACTGCTATGGTATGCACTTCCCGCCAGACCACCCGCCAATAAAATCTTTAGAAAATCACTACCCTTACTACTACTATTACTACTACTACTATTTACATTATTATTGTCGTTTTTGTTGCTATTATTATTACTACTACTACCATGTTCACTTTCAACACCTAATACATCTTTTAAACCTTCGTAGGTCGTAAAGAATACAGCTAGACCTGGTACATCTCTGAGTAATGTGGCGGACATACCAGTGTAGAAACCTTTTAGACCATCCTGGGCCATGATTGCTCTTGCCATTTGAAGAGTTCCAACACCGGCACCACCACCGCCAGCACTACCACCATGCCCCATTCCACTAATCATCATCCTACTCTTTACTACGTCAACAGGACATATGATGAACGATTGCAACAGACCTGCAGTACCACCAGAGATCATATATCTATAGGGATCGGGCATTCTGTACTCCTCGTGTAGAAAATGATTGGTTTTCTCAAACGATGTGAATTGAATAGCACTGATCATTGCCGATGCAACCAACGGTGAACTCAATCCTCTAAACATGCCAACAACCTATATACTTATTCATTAGTCCTTAATAAAAAGATAACAAACTAATTAGTAATATTACAAACAACTTACACCTTCTTTTTGATAAACTTCACGAACTACATTTAAGAAACTTATGTTTGGATTTGAATGTACTTGAAGTCTAGTTTTAACAAGTTCCAATGGGTATCCAGCAGTCTCCTCTGCCATTCCAGAGAATGATCCCGCAATTCCACCTCTAGATATACTGTAATGTCATTTGTCATTGATCGAGTCGATTGATATAAAACAATCTAACTATTAGTTAAATAGTTATGAGAAATAGAGGTAATACAATCATCAAGTAATCAACAACACATACCTTCCAATGACTCTTGTTAAACTACGTGAAATTCCTGCCAAAGCACCAGCCAATGGATCTGCATCTTCATCAGTTGCATTTTCAATCAATGCTGATGATGAACTACTTTCCATTTTCTTATCTGTCATATCTATCTAAACTAATAATAGATATATATATATATATATTTATAAATATAAGGAGATCTAAATCGGTTTTAAATCAAAATGAATGTATACAATGAAAAATGAATTGAATTGATTCGATTGATATTTAAATAAAATTTGTTTTAAATATTTAAAAAACTAAAAAGATAATAATTAAGTGTCATTTATATAACTTGGAAAGAGTCATTCAAAAATTGTTGTTGAAAATAAATTAATTTATTTAGTCATTTCCAATTTTGGGAAGATCAAAAATAAAAATTAAAAAGGTAATAATAATAAAAATAATATATTTATTATATTTGATTTTCTTCTTTGTTTGTGGAGTTTGAATATTGCTTCCAAAGATAACATTGAAAGATACAATACTTTAGAATATACTGAACGATGGTTGTTAGTTTTGATACTTTTTTAGTAGAGATTGTCTGATCAGTCCATTTACATTTGAAGAGAACATTGTAATAATAGCAAATTACTTTAAAAAATTACGCTTTACCAAAAAATATAATAATTTCTCGAAACAATATTCTAAGAATTCTTAGACTTTATATTAATAACTAACAAAACTTAGATTCAACAAGTGATTCAAAAAAAATAAAACAACAACATATACAAATATTGATATTTTTATTAGATCATCAATATAACAGGTTTAATGATTATTATATATATACAATCGACTATATTTTTTTAAAAGTATTATTGTTTGCTATTATTGTTATTGTTGCTATTATTATTATTATTATATAATGTAAACTTTTCAATATCAAATTGATCGTTAATCTTCTGAAATTCAGGATCGTAGGCTTTCTTTAATGTTCTATATTTATGAAATCTGTGCATTGCTTCAACTTCCTTGATTACATATCTTGTTCTCTCTATACATTGATTGATTTCATTCAAATCCTAAATTGAATAGCAAATAGTAATTATTAAAACCAAGTTGTTTTATTCAACAATTCAATTATTAATACTAACAGTGAGATGTGCATTCGCCATGAATTGAGGTTTAGCTTTATTCCTAACATTCTCAACACCCAAGAATGATATTCTTCCTAAATATAACAACTATTCATTCATATATATTCATTAATTTCAAAGAGGGAGCGCAATTAATGTCATTACAAACTGATAAATGATATTCTTACTTGTTTATATAGATTCTTTACAATATATCTTGTCTCTGTTAATGATGTCATTATTATTAAATATTCAAAAACATATAATCATAATAAAATAAAATAATGAAACCTTAAATGATGATCATCACAAAAATTTAGTTTTTTTTAAAAAAAATAAATTAAACATGTTTTGTTTATTTCTTTCTACATTCACTACTGTTACACAATAGTGAATGATCTTGATGCTACTATAGTAGTAGTTTAATTGTTGGTTATTTGTTTGTTTGTTTGTTTGTTTGTTTGTTTGTTTGTTTGTTGTATCACTGTGAGATCATCTACAGTTAGTGTGTTTGAGATTGTTTGGTTGGTTGGTTGATTTGGGTTTGGGTTGGAGCTGATTATTTTTATATGTACACAATGAATGATGGATGAATCGACTAAGATCTATAGTTTTTTTAGTTTGAATTGAAATCAACTGACTATACTAAGCTAAGCTGACTCTATTCTATTCTATATGCGATCTCTGTTCTATTCCATTCTCTATTCTATTCTATTATATTATATTCTTTTCTTTTCTTTTCTTTTCTATTCAATACCAAACTTTTGTTTCATTAATTCCAATTCTTGTCTCTTCTTTGTTTGATCGAGTTTTCTAGCTTGTTTAGCAGGTTGATGATATAGTACCACTAGATATCTACCACCGAAATTGTAACCCGATAGATGTTCACATGCATTTCTAGCATCAAAGATATCGTCGTACACTACAAATGCAGTACCCATTGTATCGCTTGCATTTCCCAATCTAACCTGTCTGATTCCACCGTAAGCACCAAACAACTCATAGATCTCTGCTGATGTTATTTTAAATGGTAGATTTCTATATATAGAAAAGTATTATAGACTTATTGTTAGTTAAACTATCTATCTATCTTTTAAATTAATGATAATAAATAATACATGCTTTACAAATAAAATTCTATTTACTTCTGGTGGTAGTCTTTGATTCTTTAGAGTTGCCATTATCTATCTATGTATTATTTAAATGTGTATTTATATGTATGTATTTATATTTGTTTAATATAAATTATAATAATAGAAATGATATAAAATATTTTAATTAATTGACGAAAATCGCTAAGTGGGAGAATTTGAATATTTTTTTTTAAATTTTTATTAAATGATTTTTTTGATCATTGCAAATTGCAACAACTAAACACAGGTTAATATTAGATGAGTGAAGGTTCAGAGAGTGGTGAAGATACAGCAGTATCTTTGACATCTCAACAATTGACACAACCGCCTACATGGGATTTAAAATCGAGAATACTACTGTTGGACACGATCAGTCAGTGTCTACCTCTGGGTGTCAACAAGTATTTCTCTCTTATCAATACATTTGTACTTTTAAAACAACAGTTACCAGATAGAGTGTTTACACCTGAAATAATATTAAAAGAGATTGAAGAGTTTTATAATTTAGAGTTATTGGTATGTTGAATCAATCTAATTAGACATGCATATACAACACAAAATAATAAGCAACTAAACCTTTTAATTTTCATTATCATTATCTTAACTACTTTTAGGATGATCATATTATAGATGATGAAGAAATAATACCATTTGAATTACCTGAAGAATATAGATCTTTAATGGAAGAGAAATCATATGTAAATAAAAAACAAAAAAGTTAGATTAATTAATTAATTAAACTTTATGTAAATAAAATAAAATAAAAATAGTAGTATTCTTTATGATAATAAATTAAGCTAAACAAAACCAATAAAATTTTCTTTATTTTTTTTTTTTGGTTTTAGATTTGTGGGGGTATGGATAAAAAAAGATTGATTGTTTTTTTTGTTTTTTTTTAATTAATTCCTATTTTTCCAAAATTTTAATTTAATTATCATATTGAGCACGAACAACAGTTGGTTGAACATCAGTTTGTTGTTGTTGTTGGACGAATGCCGGTTGGCTGTAGGCTTGTTTGAGATGGTAGTCGAGTGCATTCTGTTGTGGCTCGTAACCGTAGCTGATTTCACGTTGAACACCGGTGACAACGGCGACTGGTGCGTGGTGTGGTGCTGGTGGACCGGCAATCAACTGGAAGTTACCGGCAATGATTCTGGCGATCGATCCACCCTGACCTACGATGGTGTGTGCCAAACTGGAGAAGAGACCTCCTATGGTACGCGCGAGTGTACCGGTTGGACCGGAAATAACGTGACCGACACTCTGCACGGCGTTGTTACCAATTACCTCAGCGACGGAACCAGCCGACGACGACGAACCAGTTTTGGCACCGGCGAGGAGACCGGCGATGGAAATGGCAATGGTATTCTGGTTGGTACCAATGGATTGACCTACGGAACCAGTGTTTCCACCGGCAATAACCTGACCGACTGTGAAATCCAGTACGTTACCGACGGATTTGGCGATTGAAGAAGCACTGGTACGACCACCCAAAACACCTGCGACGGAGGCAACACCTGTTCCTTGTGCAGATACGATGGTTTGACCGATGAGACCGTCGTTTTGATTACCGGTTGGCTTTACTGTGAGAATTGTGAAACCACCGACTGGTGGTGGCACAACGGAGAGGGTCGACACTGGGGTGGTCAAAATGACGTTGGGATTGGCTGTAACTGGCACGGTGAGTTGGATACCGTTGACAGTTTGTAGCTGGGTGGCTTGTGCACCGGTGGAATCACCTAGATTGGCACCGAGTACACCCTGTAGAGCACCGTAGGTGGCACCGATTGCCTCCTGACCTGGAGTTGGATTTCCAGTTTGGAATCCAGAGGTTTGGGTACCACCGTATCCCGAGAAGAGTCCTCCGATGAATCCACCCAAAAATCCGGCATTGAGCTTTCTAGTTGGTGGTGGCGATGCTCTGTTCAATCTGGTGGCCATCTCTTGGAGAATGTTCATGGCTTCCAATACAACTTTCTCTCCTTGCTCGGCTGGAGAATCGATTTGTTGTACAACTTTTCTCGACTCTTCGGTGGCTGCCTTTAGAATTCTCTCCTCCTCGGCATAAGAAGGGTACAATTGGTTGATAATGTTCTTAATGGCATCCATTCTTATGGAATCTTGAATATATTGTAGAAAATGAAAGTTCTGAGCACTCTCTTCCAACTGAGAGATTTCTTCCTCTGCCTAAAAATGATCAATATTTGATTTGTTAATATCTAAAATATCAAATTTTAATAATTTCTTGATTGATTTACCAAACCACCTGGCACTAAACTTCCAATTATAATTACTATCAGGAAAAGTGATAGTTGTTTCTTTTGCATTTTTTTATTTACAATATTTATAACTACTACTATTATTAAATGAAATTTTTAAATTAATTAATCTTTATGATAAGATCAATTTTGTATTATTATAAATAAATTATATAAAATTGGATCAAAAATACAAAAAAAAAGACTTTGAACTATGAAAATGAAATATTTGGATTTCCTCAATATTCAACTTGAAGAGTGAGTGAACAACAAGAATAATATTAATAATGATAATTTAATTAATATATTTTTTTAAATAATAATATTATTATTTTAATTCAATTGGAGTTTCACTAACATCATTGCCATAACCATAGTACATTGCATATGCATTAATTTTTAATACAGAAAAAACATAACAAATAATAAAAAAAATAAATTAAAAATAATAATAAAGCAAATGCGAGATGATGATGTTGTTGTTGTTTTTTATTGATAATGATAATTCATAGTGGAGTAACAATATCTATCCGATTAAAATATCATTATAAAAGAATTGCATATGCTAGCGCACCTTTTGAATGATCCTTATTAAAACACCCAACTACTTTACTTTATTTTAATTTTATTATATGTTTGTTGTTCACCAACCCAATAATCGATGAGTGGAAATGAAATGTAAATGAACCACAATCTATATAGCAATGGATGAATAATAATACAAATGTATTTTTAATTATTATAAAAAAAAACACTAAAATTAATTTTCATTGTATAATGTATCAATAGCACTCTTTTCACTCGCGATCACAAAGTGGAATGGAAGGAAGTAATATAAAATGAATGAATGAAAAAACAGTGGTGATGAGTTAGTGTGTTTTTGTTTTGCTATCAGTGTGTGATCTAGTTGATTGATTGTCATGATGTGTGGTTTAGTTTCATATGCAAAATGTTTTGCATTCACGTGATTTGATTTGATTTGATTTTGAGAGTTTATAAATATTGAAAGAAAATGTAAGATTTTAAGAGATGTTACAATCTATTTACTATTGACCAAAAAACTAAAACAACAATAACAATAACTCTTAAAAACACTACAATTAACTATATTATTTTATTCATGAATTGTTCTTACTCTCTTTATTTTATTTTTTAGGAACTTGCAATGGAAGTACCAATATCTATTTTTAGCTGTTCATCTTGCTTCTCTTGTTTTAATTTCTGTTGTTGTTCTTGTTTCTTCTTTTGAAGTGCAAAGAATCGTTCCATTTTCATAAAGAATTGCATTGGATCTTCGTTTTCGTCTGATGTCAGCAGAGGCTCGTCCGGTAGGTTAGGGTTAATCTCTTTCATCTTCAAGTTGTATTGTTCCAACTCATCGAAATAGCTATCCCAAACGCAATGTGCACACCCATTACCACAACAATTCGTTGGTATCACTGGTTGTAAGGGTAATTGTTGTTGTGAATCTATATTATTACTTATACTACTATTGCTACTACTATTGCTACTACTAAAAGGTCTTTGATAATATTCGAAATTTAAAAAACTATTACTATTTACATTATTACGATTACTATCAATAGCTATTGTTATATTATTACTATTGATGAAACTACTTTTATTATATATACATGTCGATCGACGTAAACGTTTACTATTAATATTATCTTTAAATTCAATAATGTTTTTATTTTTTAATATATGATGGTGTGCATGTGAAGATTGTTGTAACAATCGACTCAGACAACCACTAACAGGAATTATCATTATTATTAATCCAAGCAAAAAGGATAAAGAAATCTGCTTTTAAAAAAATTTTTGAAAAAAAAAAAAATCAAAAATCAATTGAAATAAATTCATTATGTAATTGTTTGTTGGATACTGATAATCAATAGGTCACTCATTCTACACCGAAATACATTGCAATAGAATAGATAATTCTATTTTATTACTTTATGAATAAACTATCTATCTATCTTAAACAAAATAAAATAAAAATATTAATAATTTAATTTCTTTTTCGACCACACGAGAATCTCTTTTCTTCTTCTTCAAAAAAAAAAAGAATATTAAGTTTAAATTTAATACTTTGAAGTTGAACTTTGCAAACAATGTTTAAAAACAATCAAGATTTAACCAGCAAACATTCTTTTTTAAGAAAGATCAGAATTTGATTATTTTGATTAAAAGATCCAAAGTGAACGACATGGTTACATTAAGGTAATGATCACTTAAGTGTGGTTGATTTTGGGATCAAACTTGTCATTAAAATCATGCCATTTAATAAATTTCAACGAAGCTGTTTATTTCGTCTACCAATAAATTCATTCATTCTGTGAAAAATCAAAATATATTTTTTTTTGAGTTTATTTTTGAAATTTTTTTTGAATTGATTTATTCTTGTTCGACCCGTCGATCCAAATCTAAGAGATTTTTGAAACGTTAGTTCTAAAAATACTGATAATATCAAAATCATTTCGATCAAAAACAAAAAAAAAAGACATTTATATATTAAATTAATTTTTATTTTTGATTTGTAAAGACTTGTTCGAAAACAATCATTGGGGAAGCTCTCTCAGGACAGTAACCTTGCAAGGTTAAATTTACTTTTCTTTCCTTTTTGTTTTTTTTTTTGTAATAAAAAATAAATAAATATTTATTAAAAAAGAAATAATTATTAAAATAATAATTGAAAATGATAAAATTAAATTTAATCATTATTTTAATTTGTATTTTACAATTTACTACTGGATCTCTTGCTCAGGTATTTGGCACCCAATATATCAAACAATTGAGAGAGATTGATGGTACACCAATTCCCGGTATTGCCAAGGCAGAGTTCTCACCCGATTATTATTCTGGCGTTTTGAGATCGCTACTTGTTCTCACCAACACCACCAGAATCAGTATGTTCAATAGTATCCCGACACCTCTGAGCACTGATCCAATAGTAAGCACACTCTATCCAATGAGTGATGGATTCGGTACCAACCAATCGATAGCAACTTTTTTAGCTTCCAACACCGTCTATACGGAAGCTTCCACCAGCGCTATTTATTTCACTCAGAGAGTTACCACCGTTGGTAGTAATTCTTATCCAACCAACATCAACACAGTCAACAAGAACAATGCAATCTTAAGATGGGTACAAACTTCAGCAAGTTCCGGTTATTACACAGCCTTTACTTTGTTCCCACCCGGTTCGGCAACAATGTCCATTCTCCTCACTCCATGGATCTACAGTCCTACCTACCAAACCTATTCGGCATCATCTCAAACCACATCGATTGCCACACCAATTTCCTCAAGTTCGGAAGTAGATTTTATGGTCTACGAAGCCCAGACGTTATTTGATCTCTTTGTACATGCCGACGGAGTACTCTACCAATACTCAATTGGAGGCTTAAAGTCCACCAATGTTTTTAATTATACCGCCTCAAAGACTGCAATTGCTTATGGAAGTACGCTTATGGCTTGTACATCCGATATCAACGGAGCATACATTGAAAAATTCAACTTTGTTAACGGCCAACACAGTGTTTACAATCTCACCACCGACTTTTCCGCTTGTTTGAACATGAACATGGACCAAAACTATCAACAACTTTTCGTGTCCATCGCCGACAGTCAAGGTAATTTGGCATTGATCACCACCTCCTTTACCGGTTTGCATCCAACCACCTTTAAATTCACCCCAAGCGAAAAAGTTAACACCGTCAACCTCAACTCATATTCCTATGCAGTTGGAGTTGATAATTCCATCAATGTTGTCAGAGTTGCTTCTGGCATTGGTCAGATCTACACAATGACCTACAAGAACCTCTGTCCAAACCAATGTAACAACCACGGTCAATGCTTTTCCGGTGCTTGTATCTGCAGTTCCAGTTGGTTAGGTGACGATTGCTCCGTACCCAAACCTTTTATCTACACTGGTGGAACCGCACAAGTTGCCTACCTCGGAACAACCGTGGTAACCATCACAGGTGAGAGTTTTGTCAACACACCAAACAACAAAATCACAATTTGTGGTGGACAATGTCTATCAATGGTTTTCGTATCTGCGCAATCGATCATCTGTACTCTCACTCTCTACGGTAACCAAACAAACTCTCCCTTCGATAACTGTGATATCACCGTTTCATTCAACGGTTATTCATCTGACACTGAATACATCATTACCTACGCCACACCAACACTCTCTGAACAATACTTCCAAGTTAACGACACCCTTGTTTTCAACGGTACCAACATGTACAACGCCGCTAACTTCCAGGTCCGTATCAACCAACAAACTCCGGTTAGTGATTTAATTGCCGATCCATATTCATTATCCTTTAAGATTCCAGCTGGCTCACATAATTTTAATTTGGATATTTTTACTACTAATACTTGGTTGTACTCAGGTATCGTTAAACTCGTTCCATATTTGACTTCGATTAATCCATCTTCTCTCCAAACCGCCTCTGGTTACAACATTACATTATCTGGTGATTTCTTCCAAAGTAACGACCTCACAGAGATGAGAATCTACATAGGTGATGATTATGTCAATGGTACTGTTGTCGACATGAACACCGTCATCTTCCCAAACATGGAAGGTATCATTGCGAAAAAAATTATCCGTGCCTACGATGATGCAACTTACCAACTATATTCCAACTCACTTGCTTTCGTATACAGTCCTCCAACTATTGTAAGCACCAATATCAATCAAACAGATAACACAATCATCTCCATTCAAGGTAACAACTTTGGTAGTTCCGGTACCTTAATTTCCTTCGCCATCTCCAACAGCGAACCAATTGCCGTCACCTTTATTTCCGTCACCCACAATATTATTATTTTCAAAGCTCCATCAACAATCTTCACCGCCTTCTATCATTTGACAGTCGACGATCAAGCAGCTGCCACTGAAATTCCCCTTCTCTTCAAACCAACCATCCAATCGGTTTCAAATCCACATGTAACCGGAGGAAATCTTACAATTGTCGGTAACTACATCATAAACTCTGAAATTTATTTCAGCAATATTCGAGCTAGTGAACAATTGATTTCTCCATGCGTTGCACAATCTAGTAACAACATACCAGCCACTATCATTTGTCAAGTTGAAGGAGGTGCTGGTGATATGGACGTTGTTGCTGTTTCTAATCTACCAGATGTAGGTACTTTATATACCCCTCCATTCGAATCGAAATATCAAGCCCCATCTATCTCCAACATCAGTCCAGCTGTATACTTTGCAAATAGAACCGCTCAATTTACAATCTTTGGTGACAATTTCTACAATTCCAATATCATTGTAAAGATCAACGACGAAGAGTGTAACATCACTGCTACCTTTACCAACAATATTACCTGTGAGATTACCTCGCTGAAACTTGCAAATGAAACCACCAATCCAGTTCCAGTCTTTGTTTCAGTGGAATCTCAAAATGTCTTTGCCAACAACACTGTCGCTTACTATGGAAAATGGTGTTTGAATGATTGTTCACAACATGGTACATGTAACTACGAGACTACAGTGTGCAAGTGTGATATAGGATGGAGAGGTAATGATTGTTCAGAAGAGATTCCAGTACCATCAACCACAACTTCAACACCAACTGGTGGAGCAACTACTGATGCCACAACAGGAGGTGCAACTACCACAGGTTCAACAACATCTGACCTTAATTCATCCAGTCAACTATCAATTAACATTTTAGCCGCATTGTTATCATTCTTTGTAATAGTATTATTGCTCTAAAATAAAATTTTAAAGTAATTTATTTATATTAAATTTCACCGATTTAATTATTAAATCTTGATGTTCAAAAGTGTTTATGTATATCTTCCTCTTTATTCAAATTCTGTTCTTAATTAATTCTTGATTTCCTTTTCTCTACTTAGATTTGTGACAAATCAAATCCAAAAGACATCAAAATTTCTTAAAATGATAGAAAGATATAAAGATTACAATATTCAATGGATTACCATATCCTTTTCAGTTAGCAATATTTTCAATTGGGATAATTAAATAAAAATATCTTTTGTAAATATTAACTAAAATTACCAAGACATGACAAAAAATTTTGTTGTACCACATTTAAATTTGATCGTAAAAAAAATTTCAAAATTGGTGAAATTTGTTTGAATGCTGTTGGCAACAACATTTTTACCATGTCCTATGAAATTTTTCCAAAAAGTCGTCTGCGTGACTGAGAAAGATATTATTTAGATTCATCAATTAAATATATTCTTATCTTTCTAATTAGATCACATATATATAGAAATAAACAACATTTATACTTTTTCATTTTTATCTATTATAACGATTTTTTTATTAAATAATTACATTTTTCTCTATTTCTAACTAGCAATCGTTGAGCTCACAAAACAATTTAGAGAGAAGGCGTTAGAGAAGGAGAGACTCATCGAAGAAAGGAAGAACGACACCGAATTTAAAATAGAATCAAAAGCAAGCTAGAGAAGATGACAGAACAAAAGAAACATCTAGAGAAACTAAGAGGAAGCCGAGATACAATTGTCCTGTGGAGAATGCTTTAAACGAATTCCTAGCTCAGAAGCAACAACACAGCAACTTAATGGATTCAACAACTTCCATCACCTACTCGCCAACCAAGAAGCGTTATCAAGATATGGATAGTCAGTCTAGTAGTAGCATAGTGCAACATCAACAAGAGAAACTAATTGACCAGAATAGTGTACAAGGGGAATCTCCGCTCTCTATCACCGACATCAAGACATATATCCAGACGTCCAAATTCCCGACCAGTCCTTACTACATATCTGTTGGCACGTAGGATCGATCTTCCCAGCTTGGCTTTGGCGAAACAGTCACTCTCTACTATCACGGGAGTGCTCGCACCGAAAACAACGATTGTCATTATGCAACTTCTTGATTACATCGGTGGATTTATCAAACTTCTCTGCCATTTGCACATACTTCTCACGAGTTCATCTCTTTGCCTTCTTGGTTTAGTTGGATTGGTGCTACTGTCTCCACTGAGAGAACTTCTATATATATGTGATCTAATTAGAAAGATAAAGAATATATTTAATTGATGAATCTAAATAATATAATAATGATTTTATTTTTAATGTTTTCGTATTTTTTATGATTTCTAAAAAATGAGTTTTTATGAATTGTAACGATTATGTTCCAGTGATCGAGGTAGGTGTCTAATGTCAACAGTGGCATTTAATGTAGTGAGACATAGTGATTTCAAATTTTGTGGCAGAGAGTGTTCATCCAATGGAATATCATACAAACTTAGAGTGAGTGATTCCAATGACTGAGGGAACAATCCAGAAATAAATTCTTGGTCTTCATTATCCACGATCATAGTTGCTGATTTCGACAATCGAATTTCATAATTCTAACGCTATATGGTAACACATTCGCATTGAAAGTGTTTTAGATAGTTATCTTTTCAAGAGTGTTTGGAAGTGAACCTAATATCTTTAGATTGTTTTCAGTACTATCTGAAATATTAAATATACAATTGTGATTCCAACTTAAAACAGGTTAAACTTGTTTAATTCCATGGAAAAACAGAAGCAAATTAAAAAAATTTGAGTGGTTTACCCCCAAATTTTAATTTTTTCAATCTGGTTAATGAAAATTTTTCATTTTTTATTGATCGTTTTTAAAAAAAATGTTATGAAATTATTTATTAGATGAAGCTTGTTATTTTATCATTAGTTATATTTCTTTTCAATACCTTGTTTTCAATTAAATCTCTCAATTGTTCAGTTGATTCTATAAATCCTCCATTGACAGGATAATCTCGATTGTAACCAATGAAGATGCTGCTCGATCTGTTAATACTTCGAAGTTCTACATTCTCGTCGATTCTTATGATTTCAACAGAGACTGGAATATCCTCCAATTTGTTGAATTCGAAACTGTAGAAATATGAGTGCAATACTTTCAATATCAGTCTTTTCGGTTGGTGGAGGTGTGAACTGTTGTCATTCAAAGTACCTTTGACGAGATTGGTACTCTCTAGTCTGAGTTTCTTTAAGGTCGGTGGTAATGATGAATACAATATTTGATTACTTTCAATGAGTGTAAGTGATTCCAAGCTTGGTGGAAATCTCCTTATCTTTATACTTCCATAGATAGAAAGTTTCTTAATCAAAGGTAGTTCATGAAAATCTAAAGACTTTGATTGTAATCGAAATGAAGATATTGTCAATTTTTCCATAGTGTTTGGTATGCATTCAACTGAAAGGCCACCCACCTCCAAAGTGATGTCCAATTGCTTCACACCAATCGGTATGACACCAGCTTCTAAACGATGTCGATAGTCAGGAATAGATAGGTTTATGACACTCGATGGTATACTTCCAGGTTTCAATTTGTAAGATCCCATTTCACCAAAGTCAAGATTGGTGATTGTCGATGGAATGACACCTGGTTCAATATAGTTATTATCTAGATTATCAAAACTAAAGATTTCGATTCGGGCGAATTTAAGGCTGGTGACCGATGGTGGAAGTGAATCCAACCATTCTAAGTGGCATCCTTTGATGGTTGTCAGTCTTTGGAATTGAGAAAGAATCGATAGGTTCTCAATTTGAGCATCAAAGTTATCATCGAATTCCAGAGTTTCCAGTGATCGAGGTAGGTGTCTAAGGTCAATAATGGTTTCGTGATAGGATGAATCCAAATAGAGTGATTTCAGATTTGGTGGCAGACAGTGTTCCACCAATGGATTTTCATGCAAAACTAGTTCGAGTGATTCCAATGACTGAGGGAATAATCCAGTTGTAAACTCTTGGTCTTCACAATCGACTGTCATAGTTCTAACACTATTTGGCAGCACATTCGCATTGAAAGTGTTATTAATACATAGCGTTTCAAGAGTGTTTGGAAGTGAGCCTGATAATATCTTTGTATTGTTTTCAGTGCTGAGCTCGAGTTCACATATACTACTGTCTGAAATATTAAATATACAATTGTCCTGCCATTTTATTATAGAAAGACACTTTACATTCAAAGGTATTTTCTCTGAAAGATTATCTGTTTTATTCATTTGAGAAACTTTTGTTTATAATGATAGATGATGTTTTTAGGTTAATTAAAGTTATATATTTTGAGATTATTAATATTATTAACATACTATCTATTATATAATCATATAATTTTATATATTTCTTGTTAAGATTGGCTTTATGATCACATATCAATAGATTACAAGATTGAATATCCGATATTTGTTGAAATTGTTTGGTGTATGATCTAAGTGTTACATGATTACTTCTGTTGTAAATCAATTGAACTTGGGCATATGTAAGATCATTGAATACCAAATATCTATCTCTATTATTATATAACTTTTTACTTGTTAAACTAAAACATATTGAATCTAAAACTGTCAGTTCTTTGAAACTTAATATTTTAGATAGCAACAGATATGGTAAATCTTGAATGTTATTATTTATGTTCATCTATTTATTTCTATGAAATCAAAAATATAAAGAAAAAATAAAAATGATCAAACGAGATAAAAATAAAATAAAATTTATAATATTTTTTATTAACCATTTTAGTTTTTTAAGATCATCTTCAAGAAACTTTATCTCAGAGACAAGATTTTCATTTAATTTTTTTATTATTATTTTTATTATTTGTTTTGATAGAAATAATACATAAACATATCATAAACTATATTTAATACTATTCTAAAACGATTATTAACTTAATAATTTGAAACAGATATCATAGTTAATTATTTTAATTATTATTAATTATTATTTATAGCATAGATTTTTATGATTTCAACAGAGACTGGAAGATCTTCCAATGTCTTATTGTTGAAAAAAGCGATATCTACTTTCATCATCAATCTTTTAGGTTGGGGGTGGTGTCGACTGTTGTCATTCAAAGTTATGATCCAATCTGAGTTTCTTTAAGGTCGGTGGTAATAATGAATATAATAATTCACCAGTATTTTCAATGAGTATAAGTGATTCCAAGCTTGGTGGAAATCTACTAATCTTTATTTCTCCTATTACCGAAAGTTTCTTGATCGATCGTAGTCCAAATATCTATCTCTATTATTATATAACTTTTTACTTGTTAAACTAAAACATATTGAATCTAAAACTGTTAGTTCTTTGAAACTTAATATCTTAGATATCAATATATATGGTAAATCCTGGATATTATTGTTTATGTTCATCTATATCTATGAAATAAAAAAAGTTTTTTTAACAATAAAAAAAGGTATCACTAAAAAATAGTGTTCAAATTTTTGGCATATCAGTCGATCATTTAATAGAAATAGATAGTTAAATATTTAGATATTATTATATTATTAAAAATATTTATTTATGTAATGATACTCGATATTTTATCAAATCTTATATTTCTTTCCAATACTTTGGAGTGAATTAAATCTCTCAATTGTTTGGTTGATTCTATGAATCCACCATTCACAGGATACTCTCGATTGTAACCAATGAAGATGCTGCTCGATCCGTTATACCTTCTAAGTTCTACATTTTGATCGATTTTTATGATTTCAACAGAGATTGGAATATCTTCCAATGTATTTTTTTTGAAATAAGAGTGCATTACTTTCATTATCAATCTTTTAGGTTGGTGGTGTCGACTGTTGTCATCCAAAGTATCGTTGACGAGATTAGACCTATTTAGTTTGAGTTTCTTTAAGGTCGGTGGTAATGATGAATATATTAATTCACCATTATCAATGAGTCTTAGTGATTCCAAATTCGGTGGAAATATACTTATCTTTATATCACCAAAGAAGGAAAGTTTCTTTATCGATGATAGTGAATGAAAATCTAAAGACTTTGATTGTATATTATATGAATAAATTCTCAATGTTTCCACGGTGTTTGGAATGCATTCAACTGAAAAATCATCCAATTCCAAAGTCATCTCCAATTGCTTGACACCAATCGGTATGACATCGGCTTCCATACGATGTCTATAACCAATAATAGTTAAGTTTCTGACACTCGATGGTATACTGCTAGGTTTCAATTTGAAATCTGCCGTTTCACCAAAGTCAAGACTGGTGATTGTCGATGGAATGACACCAGGTTCAATATAGTTATTATTCAGTATGATATTGTAAATTTTCAGGCTGGTTACTGATTGTGGAAGTAAAAAGATCCACTCGAAACTGCATCCATCTATTGTTGTCAGACTTTGGAATTGAGAGAGCATCCGCAGGTTCCTAATTCGACGAACAAGATCATAATCTACTTTAAGGGTTTCAAGTGATCTAGGGAGGTGTCCAACATCAATTCTGGAGGGGCGATCGGATGAAGCTAAATGCAATGATTTCAAATTTGGTGGCAAAGAGTATTCGCCCAATGGTTTGTCATACATAACAAGTTCCAGTGATTCCAATGACTGAGGGAATAATCCAGGAATAAATTCTTGATCTGCACTATCGACGATCATAGTTTTAATACTGCTTGGTAGCACATTCGCATTGAAAGTGGTAAAGATAGATATATTTTCAAGAGTGTTTGGAAGTGAACCTGCCAATATCTTTAAGTTGCTTCTATATTTGATATCCAGTTCTCTTATACTACTATCTGAAATATTAAATATACAATTGTCTTTCCAATCTATTATAGAAACACTCTTTACATTCAAAGGTATTTTCTCTGAAAGATTATCTGCTTTATTCATTTGAGAAACTTTTATTTAGGTTAATAAAAGTTATCTATATATATTGAGATTATTAATATTATTAACATACTATCTATTATATAATCACAGTATTTTATATAATTCTTGTTAAGATTGTAATGAGCATTACAAATCAATAGATTACAAGATCTGTTGCTATCTGATATTCGTTGAAATTGTGTTTGATATGATCTAAGTGTTACATGATTACTTCTGTTGTAAATCAATTGTGCTTTAGCATGTGTAAAGTTGGTGATCATTGAATATCAAATATCTATCTCTATTATTATATAACTTTTTTAGATGTTAAACTAAAACATATTGAATCTAAAACTGTCAGTTCTTTGAAACTTAATATTTTAGATATCAATAGATATGGTAAATCTTTGAATGCTATTATTTATGTTCATCTATTAATATTTCTTAATCGAACGCAAACATTTGAATAATTTAAATAATAAAAAAAATGATCACGTGCATGTCACCGATCATTTATCGATAAAACAATAATATTTATTTATGTAATGAATCTTGTTATTTTATCATTATCTATATTTCTTTCCAATACTTTGTTGCGAATTAAATCTCTCAATTGTTCAGTTGATTCTATGAATCCACCATTCACAGGATACTCTCGATTGTAACCAATGAAGATGCTGCTCGATCCGTTGAATCTTCGAAGTTCTACATTCCTATCTATTTGGATGATCTCAACAGAGAACGGAAGATCTTCCAACCTGTTTTCATTGAAATAAAAGCTATCTACTTTCATTATCAATCTTTTCGGTTGGTGGTGGTGTCGACTATTGTCATTCAAAGTATCGTTGATGAGATAAGTACAATCTAGTTTGAGTTTCTTTAAGGTCGGTGGTAATGATGAATATAATAATTTACCATCTCCAGCTAGTCTAAGTGATTCCAAATTGGGTGGGAATCTGCTTATCTTTCTTTCTCCTATTACCAAAAGTATCTTAATCGATGGTAGTACATAAAAATCTAATAACTTTGGTTTTGAGTTATCTGAACCGAAATAAATGGAAATTTTCAATGATTCCACAGTGTTTGGTATGCATTCAACTGAAAAATCATCCAATTCCACTGTGATATCCAATAGCTTCACACCAATCGGTATGATACCAGCTTCCATACGATGTTGATAGTCAGGTAAAGTTAGGCTTATGACACTCGATGGTATACTACCAGGTTTCAATTTGAAATCTGTCATGCCACCAAAGTCAAGACTGGTGATTGTCGATGGAATGACACCAGGTTCAATATAACCATCATCTAGAATCATGCAGCTAAATGTAAGGTTGGTGACCGATGGTGGAAGTGAATCGATCCATTCTAAACTACATCCATCTATTGTTGTCAGACTTTGGAATTGAGAGAGCATCGATAGGTTCTCAGTTTGACCAGCAAAATCATAATCTAAATGAAGCGTTTCAAGTGATCTAGGTAGGTGTCCGACATCAATAATATAGTCATCGGGTTTATGGAATGTACCAATATTCAATAATTTCAGATTATGTGGTAGACAGTGTTCCGCCAATGTATTACGATATAGAGATAGATAGAGTGATTCCAATGACTGAGGGAACAATCCAGGAATAAAATCTTGCTCTTCACGATCGACTGTCATAGTTCTAATACTATTTGGCAGCACATTCGCATTGAAAGTATTATAGATAGATATCTTTTCAAGAGTGTTTGGAAGTGAACCTGCTAATATCTTCAAGTTTTCAGAGAAGCATTTTAGTTCAATTATACTACTATCTGAAATATTAAATTTGTAATTGTCTAGCCAAATTAATCTGATATAAACACTCTTTACATTCAAAAGTATTTTCTCTGAAAGATTATCTGTATTCTTCATTTGAGAAACTGTTTGTATCAAGATATTCTTTAGGTTAATCAAAGCTATCTATAGATTATTAATATTATTAACATACTATCTATTATATAATCATAGAATTTGGTAGTTGACTTGTCAAGAGCTTTACTATGATCACAAATCATTAGATTACATGATTGAATATCTGATATTTGTTGAAATTGTAATTGATAGGATCTAAGTGTTACATGATTACTTCTGTTGTAAATCAATTGTGATTGAGCGTGTGTAAGACCGTTGAATATCAAATATCTATCTCTATTATTATATAACTTTTTACTTGTTAAACTAAAACATATTGAATCTAAAACTGTCAGTTCTTTGAAACTTAATATCTTAGATATCAATAGATATGGTAAATCTTGAATGCTATTATTTATGTTCATCTATTAATATTTCTTAATGTGGTAATCGAATGCAAACATTTGAATAAAAATAAAATAATAAAAAAAATGATCGTGTGATCACATGACTAAATAAATCATTTAATAGAAATCTTTTTATTTTTTATTTAAGGAATGATTGTTGGTATTAAATCATTATTAATATTTCTTTTCAAACTATCGAATGAAGTAAATCTCTTAATTTTTCAGTCGATTCTATGAAACAGGATACTCTCGATTGTAACCAACGAAAATACCTGATCGATTATATCTTTGAAGTTCTACAATCCCAAAGATTTTGATGATTTCAACAGAGACTAGAATATCCTCCAATCTGTTGTATTCGAAATAATTGATATCTACTTTCATTATCAATCTATTCAGGTGGTTGTGCTGTCTGTTGTCATTCAAAGTATCATTGATGAGAGCAGTGATAATTAGTGTCAGCTTCGTTAAGGTTGGTGGTATTGATAAATATAATTCACCTTCTCCAATCAGTTTAAGTGATTCCAAACTCGGTGGTAATCCAGTTATCTATATCTCTTAGCCCGAAAGTTACTTGATCGACGGTAGTCCACTAAGATCTAAAAAACTGAAGACTTTGGTAACCTGATAAAAAATTGGAAATTTCTAATGATTCCACAGTGTTTGGTATGCACTCCACTGGAAAAGTAGTGGATCTCAAAAAGATATCGATTTTCTTCACACCAATCGGGATGACACCAGTACTTATAGCCAAGAATAGTTGGTTTTCTGACACTCGATCGTATACTACCAGGTTGTAATTTAGATCTCCCATGTCAGTAAAGCTCAGCTTGGTGATTGTCGATGGAATGGCACCTGGTTCAATACTATTAATATCTTGAAAGCAGTCGGAAAATTTGAGGCTGGTGACAGATGGTGGAAGTGAAGCGATCCACTCGAATGTGCATCCATTGATTGTCGTCAGTCTTTGAAATTGGGAGATAGCAGATATGTTCTCAATTCAACCAACATAATCATACTCGAATTCAAGGGTTTCCAATGATGGAGGTGGGCGTGAAATATCGATAGTGGAATAGGAATTGTATGAAGTTAGTTGCAGTGATTTCAGATTTGGTGGTAGACAGTGTTCCACCATTGGATTAAGATGCATAACTAGTTCGAGTGATTCCAATGACTGAGGGAACAATCCAGTTGTAAATCGAGGAATAAATTGCTGTTCATCTCAATTGAAGTACATAGTTCTGCTTTGTAGGACATAGTCTTTGAGACGATTGTAGATAGTTATCTTTTCAAGAGTGTTTGGAAGTGATCCTAGCAATATCTTTAGACTGTTGTCAGTGGCGATAAAGAGTTCTCTTATACTACTATCGGAAATATTAAATATACAATTGTCATTCCAATTTAATCTTGAATGTTATTGTTTATGTTCATCTATAAATTTCTATAATTTACGAAAAAATATAAATAAATAATAAAAATGATCATATGACAAGTAGATCATAATTATTTGATTGTCTTTAACCCAAAATTTAACTTTTTTTTGTCATATCATTATGATAATAAATAAACACACTATACACTAAAAAAAATTAAACAGGAGTGTGTTTATTTTTTATCATAATCATATGATAATAAAAAATTGGTTACCTTTCCTTAAGTGTTCAACTAATATAGCGACCTTATTTAACTTTATAAGATTTTCTATTAAATTAATTGTTTTATTATTAGAATTTATTATTAATTTATTTATTTATGTAATGAAACTTGATATTAAATGATTATTTATATTTCTTTCCAATACTTTATAGTAAAGTAAATCTCTCAATTGTTCAGTTGATTCTATGAATCCACCATTCACAGGATACTCTCGATTGTGACCAATGAATAGACATGAACTATTACATCTTCGAAATTCTGCATTAGAGATTTTGACGATTTCAACAGAGATTGGAAGATCTTCCAACCTGTTTTCGTTGAAATAAAAGCTATCTACTTTCATTATCAATCTTTTCGGTTGGTGGTGTGCACCGACATTCCATGAATCGATGATGAGTTTAGTGTAAATGAGTGTTAGTTCCTTTAAGGTCGATGGTAATGATGAATATAATAATTCAGCATCTCCAGAGAGTTTAAACTTAAGTGATTCCAAATTCGGTGGAAATTTGCTTATCTTGGTATTTCTTATTCCCAAAGAAAGTTTCTTGATCGATGGTAGTGAATGAAGATCTACAGACTTAAATCGATGGCAATTTAAAAATATGGTAATTTTGAGTGATTCCACAGTGCTTGGTATACATTCAACTGTGAAAATAGCAGATCTCAAAAGGATATAGAATTCTTTCACACCAATCGGGATGACACCAGCTTCCAGATCGTATTTATAGCCCAGAATAGTTAGTTTTCTGACACTCGATGGTATACTCCCGGATTGTAATTTTACTTTTCCAATGTCTGCAAAGTAGAGGTTGGTGATTGTCGATGGAATGACACCGGGTTCAATATTATTAGTATCTTGAAAGCAAGCGGAAAATTTGAGGCTGGTGACAGATGGTGGAAGTGAAGCGACCCACTCTAAACGGCATCCTTCTATTGTTGTCAGTCTTTGAAATTGGGAGATAGCAGATATGTTCTCAATTCGACCAAAATAACCATACTCGAATACCAGAGTTTGAAGTGATGTAGGTAGGTTTCCAATATTAACAATTGAAGTGGGATTGTACGAACTTAGATGGAGGGATTTCAGATTTGGTAGAGAGTTTTCAACCAATGGATGAAGATGCATAGCTAGTTCGAGTGATTCCAATGACTGAGGGAACAATCCTGAAATAAATTGCTGATTTCGACAATCGAATTTCATAGTTCTAACACTATTAGGCAACACATAGTCATTGAGACGATTATAGATAGTTATCTTTTCAAGAGTGTTTGGAAGTGAACCTGATATTATCTTTAGCTTGTTGCCAGTGACGATAAAGAGTTCACTTATACTACTATCTGAAATATTAAATATACAATCGTCACTCCAATTTAATACGTGAATACACTTTACATTCAAAGGTATTTTCTCTGAAAGATTATCTGTATTCTTCATGTTGGTAACTTTTTAAAATGATAAAAGTTTTTAGTTTGATAAAAGTTAAATATTTTGAAATATTAATATTATTAACATACTATCTATTGTATAATCATATAAATTTGTATATTCTTTCTTAAGGGAGGTTTGATGATCACAAATCAATAGTTTACAAGATTGAATATCCGATATTTGTTGAAATTGTTTGGTGTATGATCTAAGTGTTACATGATTACTTCTGTTGTAAATCAATTGTGCTTTAGCATGTGTAAGTTGATGATCATTGAATATCAAATATTTATCTCTATTATTATATAACTTTTTAGATGTTAAACTAAAACATATTGAATCTAAAACTGTCAGTTCTTTGAAACTTAATATTTTAGATATCAATAGATATGGTAAATCTTGAATATTATTATTTATGTTCATCTAATCAGACAATATCAATTAATTGGTCAGTGTCAGTAATGCATGCGAGATGTAATAATGGTTTGTTAAGTAAGTTATGATGTGATTAGGTGAGTAAAAATCTGAATAAACAAAATGAAAAATTTAAGAAAAAATAGAAAAAAAAAAGATGTCAAAACAAAACTGGCTCTTGCTTCATAAATCGATTAAAATAAAAAAAAACCACTCTGATCACATTAAGCCCTTTAATTTTTAATTTTTATATTTTTTTTAAAATTAATGCGCAGGCGAAAGTTGTTGGGAGCCAGTTTTGTTTTGTGATCAGACAATCTCTCTTTTAAAATTGGTCGACTATGATCTTTTCAAATAATAATGAACAATCAACCAAATATAATAGTGAATCTATCACATTTAATATTAAATAAAATAATAAGTCATTTGGATGACAACGTTGATATCATTTGTTTCAGTTTAGTTTGTAAAAGATGGTACGATGAGAGAGATAAATATTTAATATTCAACATCGATCGTATCGACCTATTTGCTCTTAATACTTTTGATATTAAACAAAATAATGAACATTTTAAACTACCGTCATATCACAATAACTTTTTGAAATCGATTCAATCAAAGACAAATTGTAAACTGGCTATTGGTGATTTCGTAAGTGATAGCTATGATTATCATTGTGGTATGATATTTTCAATTAAATATATAAAGATAATCGATTATCTCATCTAATCATTTTTACCTTTTCCAAATAAAAAAGATGATGCTACAAGTTTAAATAGTATACCCAGTAATGTTTCAACTATTTATATTTCCTCTAGATATTCATATCATCATGATAACTTGGAGTATCTCCACAAACTAATATCAGAGTCACATTCGGTAACAACGTTCGATGGATGTAGCACTTTGAAATATGGATTATCGAATTCAATGAAAACTCTTCGATTCGATCACACTTTCGATGAGCCACTTGTGAAAGGATCTCTACCCGCTTCTTTGGAAGAGTTGGATTTCGAAGAGGATTTCAATCTAGAGATTCCACCGGGTGTTCTTCCAGATGGTTTGCGCAAACTTACTCTGAACAACTATCAATTCGAACTTCAACCAGGTGTACTCCCATCATCTCTCACCTATTTGAATCTTACAAGTTTTAATGATCCGTTCAATGAAGATTTACAAAGCTATTGTTCAAATGAATCTACAACTGGTGAAAATAGTTTATTAGAGAAATCGTGTGTGCCAATTTCATGGTTACAGGAAATACAATCACTTCGCAATCTTAAAACACTTTACATTTATCTTCCTCATCGAGTTGGAGGAGAAGTCACCATATTCAATCTCAAATACCTCCCTCCAAATTTAGAGACACTTGATATCACCTTACTTAGACAAGAGTGCTTCTTGAGAGGAACAATGCCAACATCTCTGAAAAGAATCTATATTCAGGACTGTCATTTTAAGTTCAACGAAATATTCCCAGAAACATTGAAATATCACCTTGATGTGCTCGAATATGAAAATAACATTACACTTCCAATTCCTTCAAATATAAAAATCGATACATTGGCAATTCGTGGAACATTAAAAGAATCAACTATATCTCTGCCATCTGGCGTTAGATCAATCAGCTTCTTAACGGCTCCATTTGATCCAATTACAAATCTATTTGACTTTGGTGAAAAGTCTGCTACCGATCAATCATGTTCTCTAAGAGATCTGCGTCTGCCAACCTTCAGAACCAAACCACCTCCCAATACAGTTATACTTCCAAGCTCCATTGAATCTCTGGATCTTGGCTGGAATAATCCCAATGAAACATTTCATTTGATACCACCAACACTCAAAACTCTAGTCCTCGAAAAAACATCGAAAATCAACATCACCATTCCGGATACCATCAAATCAATCACCAATATCACTCTTAAATTCGAGTTATTTTACACACAATCTATTAGAAAGTTAGATGAAAATTATTATTTAATATTTGGTGAATGCTCAGGAGTTTCCGGAAGAGTAATTGCTAAAATATTTCATCACTCCAAGCTAGAACTAATTTTAAATAATGTACAATAAATTAAAAGGAAGATAGATGTCCTAAAGAAACTGTAAACATTTATTTAATTAATTAATCATCATCCATTTGTTTTTGCTTTGTTAAATGGGTGGAGAGTAATGAATTCATTACTGATAAAGCACAAGAGGAGTGAGACGGAGCACTCGAAGGTGATATAATCAGAGATTGTGAAAGTTGTTGTAGTAATTGGTCATATGACTTGCCAATAAAGTGAATTCCTCTTGAGAATGCAATATCCTGAAGATCTTCAATCGAAAGATTCTGTATACCCTCTCTTAAAATCACTTTGTTATCATGAATAATCTCTTTCTCCCATTGTATAATGTTTTCTATAATATTATCTGTTGAAGTCATAGTAAAGCTAAATCCAATACATCTATTGTTTTTTAGTATAGTTAAAAGTAATTAATTAATACATGATGTTCACTTGATGATGTAAATCATAATGCAAAACTTACTTGTATAGTAAAACTAAATCACCTCTATTCAAATTTGAAAGAGTGATCTTTTGGTTTGGAAGGATATCGTCACGTGACTTTAGTCTTTCATATAATGAATTTGCATGTTTAGTTCTCTTTTTCAATTTGTTCAAATATCTTTTCACCTAATTTAATTGAATCAATGTTATTTGTTTTGTCCATTTCCAATAGATTAATACAGAATTTAAACTTACTATCATTTCTCTTGTTGAAAAAGTACTTGGTAATATTGCTGAGAGATATTTAATGTAGATAGGCAATCCAAATGTTGAAAATGGAACACAAAGGTAAACGAATAGTGGTACAAAATATAATGAATCTTTCTCTATTTTGATGAAAAATAATAATCAATATAACGTCAACTATAGCTATATATAAAATAATTTACGAAACATACTGAAATTATTCATCGATATAATTTCTTGTCTTGAAAGTGGTGTTCCCATCATCTGTTTAGGTCTGATTATGTCCTTGTAGAACTTCCAGTTGGTATAGTATGCAATAACTCCATGTTTAACCTGTTGATTCAATTCATCTGCAAACTTTCTAATATGACCATATATATTTAAAATGAAAAGTTTGAAGCCACTATGATTGTTGTTGTTATTTTCTGGTGTAGTAGTTGAACTTGAAGTCGGTGATGGAGTAGTTGTATTTGTTTTACTATTACTATTATTATTATTACTATTGCTATTGTTTTCACTTGACAAAGTCGAATATGATGATATTATATCTTCAAATTGAGTGTGTTGTGACGGCTGTCTTTGATTCTGAAATAAAAGAGTTGAATTGTTTGCATTGGTAGTGGTGGTGGTTGAACTCCACGAAAACTTATGCAGAACTCTGTCTCTTTTCGAAACAATAGATAATCTAAGAGTTCTAAGTGATTGCATTATTAAGATGTCTAGTAACTATAACTATTTAAATAATAGAGAATCTTTAAAAGATATTTAAAACAAATACAACTCTTTTGGCAATCACTTATACGAAACACTGATCAACAAATCAAAAAAAAAACAAAAATTAATAAATGATCAGTTAAAAATAAAAGGCGAGAGAAATTTACATAAAAAGATTTATTTGATCAAAAAAAAAAAATTAGGGCGAAAGTTTTACCAAATAGACCAAATATGATGATTTGTGTGTGGTTAAAATATCATTTTAAATAATTAAGTTCCAATTAATTATTTATATATCTAACATCTTCTATAAATAAATATTTGTCAACGAGATGAGATCATTAGGTTATTTATGAGCTTTTAAGAAATACATTAAACAAACACGTTTGATAATAAAATTTTTATTTACATTGATAAATGGATATTGTACAGAAACTTAACTGTGGAAGTTAATTTTAAATTAATTCGAAATATAGGATGATTTGTTAAGTTTGGTAATACAAAACTATTAGTTGGTTGTGTGTGTTGATGAATTTGATGCTACGTCGTCGGCAACTATCAAATCTGGTGATTGGGTGACTGACAAGCTGACAACTATCTTGTGTTCGGCGGTGTTTTTCAAGAGTGGGAGTGTCGCCAATCCCACGTTGATACCTTCAACGCACAGCTGTTTGTATTGAACTTTGCCTTTTCCGAGTATGACACCGAGTGAATCTAAAATCTCTGGCCATACCATTGTGAACATGCTTTTGATGTGCTGCGCAAATTCACTACGATGAAATATCTCTGTACTATTTACATTGTTATTGTTACTGTCTTCTGGGTCGCCTTGATCGTAGATGCTATTCGCTCTTCTTCTTGTGCTCAATATCGATTCTTCACCGTCTTTATTCAATGACAACGGTTGACTTGATATTCTGGCATAGATATCCTCGAGGTATTGTTTGTTGAAACTATTTGTACTCTCTTTTGGTCTGGCTCTATTGTAATTATCTATCCACTCTTTCTTTGTGATATGATTCTTTATGGAAGCTGTATGAAGATCGGTCGATAACATAATAATTGAGTATGACAATACAAATACATCTGTATCCGACAATCCTTTAGCATTTAACCTCTCACTATTATTATTATAGAATCTCTTTGAAAATGATTCAATAATACGTTCAACCTAAATAACATTTAAAGATTGTTAATTAAACTTACTCAAGTTTTCTAAAATTATTATTTTATATATACTCTTTGTGATTCACCAGAAAGTCTAAAATGATTTAAGAAATGTCGAATGGCAGTATCGACTTCATATCCAGAGAAATCGAATAGGTCTGTGTATCGCTCTAGAATTTGAGTGTTCTTGGGTTCAGATATATAAGCGCCAATACTAACTTTATCTAGCTTCTCGGTGTTTTTGAGGAATAATGCCATTCTTATGGGATCGGAAACGTTGATAAAATTCAACTCCTGTAGTATTTTCAAACTGCCTTTAATATCCTTTTCAAACTTTGAAATGGCATCTCTGATCTCCAGCTTGTGAAATTTGTTTCTCTGAAACTGATTGTCTTCTCCTCCCAACCTGTCTTTATTGGTATTCACCTCACCCGATACACTCTTTAATAGTTGAACTATGAATTCCAATGATAAATCCATCACCTTAATCTCATCCAAATTCTTATAACTCTGTATATCTTTCTTTGAAATCTTACAGATAGATTCAACTAATCTATATTTTTTTTTATTAATAATTAATTATTAACTATAACAATTTTATAATGCTACAGACCTTTGAAATATATCTTTATAATGTATATTACAATCGTAATTGATATAAATATCCGATATAATATCAGGATATTCGCACAACTTGATGAGAAATTCCAATATAAGTATTTGATGTGTATGTGGGTTTGATTTACTATTGGAATGTCTCTCCAGATACGGCAAAATAACATCTGAGAAGTAATCACCAATCTCACTCTTGAGATGCTCTCTGTTGTGAACAATCAAGTTTAAAAATAGATTCAGTGAATGTTCGAAAATGACGACATTCGAAGAGAATCCAGTTTCAATGATGAGTGGCCAGCTGTAATTGAGTGCTCCCTCATTCAACTGTGAAAACTCTTTCATTCTTCCACCAAACTCTCTAATTATAAAAGCAATCAATTCCAAAGGATACACTTTTGTTCTAAACTCTAAAGATGTTTTTGAATTGATATCTGAAGGTACACTTTTAGTTTTGAAAATGAAAACAAATTAATTAATATTGATTCTTTCATAATATGTAATCAAACTTACTCTTTTAAATAGGTATGTGATTTCATACTGAGATATTTGAATATGAAAATTGAATCTGAAATTGGAATTTGATGATCCGTCAGAATTAAATGGTTTTTATAGAGTGAATGAAACCAAGATTGAGGTTCAAAGTTCTCAAACAATGAGCCGAGTATCTTTTTGATAGAGTCTCTGATGTGATTGAGAAAATCTGAAGTAAACTTCAAATGTTCGTAGATATAGAAGAGGATTTGAACTTCCAACAAGACACTGTGGTTCTTAAACTGAGAAGTAGCAAAAACCATCTTTGAAATCTTGGTAAGTACATCCTCGTCTATATGCAAAATATTTCTAAGAGTCGTCTCCAAGAAATAATCTACCAATGCCTTATTGTTTTCTACCATTGATGAAACAATACATTTTTCATCAATCAGCAACTATACGTTTAATATGAAATCCAATTATAAAATCAAAACAAAAGTTAGTTAGATTTTAAATCATTATTAATTCTTTTCTTATAACCAAAAAAAAAAAACACTTACAATAATCAAATCTAAAGTTGATAATATACATTTAGGTCCAACAGTAAAAGAAACCTCATAGATATTCGATAGATGTCTAATTATCTTTTGCCATTGTGAATTGGATGTTTGTGAATCGGCGTTGATCTTGGCAGACATATTAGGATTGGTTTGAATGATATCCAAAATCTTGGAGACTTCATCCTTTATCAATTTATTTCCTTTCTCTGAAACCGTTCCAAGACCATCACACAACAGAGTAACTCTTAAATCTTGTCTGCGAAATGAGTGTTTAAACCGTGATGTCGATGATGACTCCATTTTATTTATTTTAACTAATAAATAAATAAATAATTATGTACAAATATATAAATCAATTTAAATGTTACAAAAAAAATAATACTAGAAATTATAAAAAAATTCTTAAAACTGATTTTAGTGATCCATTTTAAACAGTTAAAATTGGTCCATCTTTTTTTTTTTTTTTACGAATCTCAAGAGGTGCTTTAAAAAAAAACAAAAAACCAAACCTTTTGGAGGCAAAACAAAAAATGAAACCTTTTTTTGTGCATTTTGCACACCATTTGATGATCAAAAGTTTGGTTCAAAAAAAAACATAAAAATCAAGATGTGTGGTAAAAAAAAAAAACTTTAAAATAATATTTCTTTTCTAATTTATTTACCTTTGCATAAAATTGCGAAGGCTTGAATTGCAAAGCGATAGTCTGATTTGTTATCTGATACACGTTGGATTTGATTCAAGAATATTTGTTTGTCAGAGGTTTCTACTGTGCCTTCGAGGAATGGTGATTTTATGAGAATCTTTGATGCCTCCTGTCTGAATGGTGTTGGGTATGCCGAAGCATAAGCATGGAATACCTCTGCAACATTTGGTAACAAATTACTTGGGAATACAGATGATACACCCTGTAAAATAATAAAAAATAGTAATAGTTAGAATATATAAAAGTTCAATTATTAAGTATAGTAATACATACAACTAGAAGATTTCTAATTAAAATTCTACCATGATTCTTGATCAGTTCATTGATGATCTCGACAAATCTGGCAGCTCTAGTGTCTGCACTCTTTACCAACATTATAGCAGTGGAAAGGAAAGTAAAGCAATTTCTACTGGTGAGCAGATCGTTGATATCCAAAAGATTGTGAATAATATAGGTTGCCATTGCACAAACGATTTGCTGGTCAACACATTGTGGTACAGTTTTCAGTGCCTATAATAATTATAAATAAAATCGTAATAATAGAGATTAGTAACAAAAGGAAATAATTAAGTTATTGTTCTGTTGGTTATAGTTACATTTTGAATCATATTGAAATATTCTCTTGAAAGATCTGGACGGACTGAAAAGTTTAATAGGAAATTTGGATCGATTGGGTACTCTCTTAATGGATGTGAGACTGGTAAGTGCATGGACATATCGTGTTTTGTTTCGCTTCTTAGGAGATTAAGTGTGGTTGTAGAGATGATGGTGTAACACTCGGCAAGCTTCTCTTCGATATTTTGTGATTTACTGCTGTTTCCAACGGCAGATACCACCTGTAACAATTGTGAAAGTGGGTATCTATTATAGGTATCTGTGACTTGATTGAGAATCTCATTAATAAACTCTGAAATGACACTCTTTGAATATAAAATAGTTAATCTATATATCGATGCGATTGACTTGGATGTTTAAAAAGGTTGACAATGTTAGTAATCAATTAAAACTGAAATAATGTTAACTACACTTACTTCAATGATTTGACAATCGGATGAGAAGAGTTTAAGTAATTCTTTCATTTGTGGAATGACAATCTTGAAAAATGGGAACAATGGATGTGACTTTTTATCTTCATATACATCGTCAACGTCGATAATATTGGTGATCTTTTCGATGATCTGTAATTGTATTTTCAGAAGTGGTAAACTCTTTGCTGGTTGTTCCTAGAGAAGAAGATAAAAAAAAAACAAATTTAGATTAGAATGTGATTGTTTGGAAATATGACTGTGAATATTAATATTAAACTTACTGATGTTATGATTCTTCCGATATTTTCTACTACAGGTTCAATTAATTTCTTGAATGGTGGCATCATTTTATCGGATGGAATGACGTGAATGATGTAGATGAGTGCTTCGTAGACGGTGGCGATGGATGGATGAGTTTGGTGAGAGTTCAAGTGTGGCGAGCAGAGATCGATGATGGTGAGAATGTTTGGTGAGAGATGGAGTGCGCACTTTCTATTGGCTGTGATCGAGAGGAATGCATTTGATGCCGACTTTAGGAGCTCGGTGCATGCAAACGCTGGAATCATATCGGCAATAACCTTTTCCAAGTTGTCTTTGTGCTCCTGAAGATAGCTGGAACACTTTCCGAGCAATATGATCGAGGTTTTCGCTAGTTCCACTGATTTCGTCGGGATGGATGGAAGCAACTTGAGAAGAACCGGCACGATTTTGTTGTCTTTAGAATTGAATCCCGATGCCAACGCTGAAATATAGAATAGTGTAACTTCATACTTTTGCCATGCCTGTACTTTGTTGATGATATCGTTGTTCAGAGTATCCATTAGGTAGCCAATAAAGCAGTGACGGTCGTTCATCGAGAATCGATTGATAATGTCGAGCATCTCTGTTGAGTTTTCACGGAACATCTGAATCTGATGATATTCCTCTGCGGATTTCTGAGCGGGATACGTTGCACCCAGACATATCTGACTGAGCACCTTCAGGAAGAAACCTTCGAGAATCGCTTTGTCCAGTGTCAGATACTCGGGATGCGACTTGAAGTCGTCAAACAACGGGAAGAGCAACTCGCAAAACTCACGATTGCCAATCGAAATAAAGTTTATCAAGAGTTCGAGATATCGCTTGATCAAGTCCTTTGAGAGGACGGTCGAGTTGTTTGCCAAGAGAATCTGCACAAACAGGTGGCAGATTGACTTGGCGCCAACAATGTCGTCCTCGCGAACCGCGCGCTGGAAGAACTCTGGCATCACCAGCTGCAGTCTGTCGGCGATGACACCAAACACCTTTTCAATGTCATCGCTAATCTTGTTCTCCAAATGCCCCAGTGTCGACTCGACCATGCACATGAACGCGGCGACCTGGCTCGGGTCGGCAATGGTCGCGTTCAGCACACGGTCAAAAGTCGCCAGAAAAGTTGTTGGGTTGGTCGGAAGCATGTAGCTAAGCCAGTTGGATTGCGCGCGAATCACCATCTTCACGTCGAGATTGCTATCGGCTGGCAACTGCATGATCATCAACAGGAAGTTGTAGATACGATCGATCAGAGTGCCACCGATCTCTTTTCTAATCATTTTGTACTGGCACGAGATGGAACCGGTGCGTAGCTCCTGCGGTAAGATCGACAAGAACTCCAACACCAATCGCAACTTGTCCAACTGGATATTCATCAGTGGTTGATCGATGTTTGGACTACACAACTGAATGACATTCTCAATCGGTGAATTCCAAAGCGTCGAGAATGTGTACATCGCCACAATACTCAGAACGACACACATCTTTGTCGCGACAATGCCATTCAATTTCGTTGACTTCTCTGCAATGTTTGTAACAATAGATAACACACGTTGTTTCATCTCATTCGGCAAACTTGTCCATTCATTCTTTAATTTTTGTTCCAAAGTAGATGCTCCAAAGAATTGTAATTCTAAAACCTGTTAATCAATTGATTGTTAACATATCATTTAAAATGATAGCAGTGTTAGTTAGTTAACAATGAATGACAACAACTACAACATCGACATCGACATCGACAACACATCATATTCCTAACATACATTTGTTTCTAATAGTTGTGGACAGAAATCCCATGCACTGTGGAGTGACTGTATCTTAATTAACCATTGTTGTGCATAATCTCTCATACATGAATCGTTAGAGGTATAGAGTGCAACCAATGCCTTTGATATGTTATCGATTGTTGGTGGTTCCAAGTTTCCATTGATATTACATATATCACCACCTGCAAGACAATCATTTGCAACTATAGTTGGTGATACTGATTGCTTTTGTTGCTGTTGTTGCTGTTGTTGTTGCAAACCATTCATTCTTCAACCCCTATCAGTATATAATATCTATCTATATTATAATAATCTATATTTTATTGTATTTTTACTCTTTTTTTTTTTTGTTTTTTAATTAAATAGTAATATAATAATTAATTTAATATAATATAAATATAATAATAAAGTTATTTAGTTCGTTGTTGTTGTTGTTAGAGTATTTATTTGTTTATTGTTGTTTTCATAAAGAATACACCACCACACAACAATACTTCTTTATTATTTTATTTTTTTTTCAAATTTTTCTTCCACATTCTTTTTACCAATTCGAATTTTTAGAAGAAAACGACCGTTAAAACCTTGTTCATTTTCAAATATTTGATATCACATGATTGTCAGACAAATAATTTGCCAAACAAATATAAGAATTATCTTTTGATTTATGTTATTTTTATTTATTAAATATATATAACATTAAATCGATATTATTATTTTATTATTATTCATGAACTTTATCCATCATAAATATTGATACAAGTTGCAAACTTGACTAGTTGTTTGTTGTTCATTTGAAAGAACACATTCATTTTTAATGATTTGGTTCTACTTCTATTTTTACTTGTACGATTTAGTTTTGCTTTACCAGATCAAAACATCGTTTGTTGACAGGTATTTTGATAAATTTGATTTCATTGTTTGTTTGTTGTTTATTCGTACAATGAATGGAAAGATAAAAAGACTCAAAAAAAAAAATAAAGATAAAATAGACTGATTGTTTTGTATTTTTTTTAATTATATTTTATTCCCTTTTCACATAACGGTTTTAAATACTATAATATTTAAGCAACCAAAATGCAGGCTCCACCAGCAGCTTTGATCTTCTTTTCAGCGACCTTGGAGAAATATCTAGCCTTGACAATGATTGGTTGATTTGGGAGGATACCGTGACCCAAAACCTTGAAGAAACCCTATTATCATGTGATTGTAATTTAATGATTGATGATGATGATGCATTGATTAGATTTTGTTCTTATTATATTTTGATTCTAAAAAAAATAGTGTGTTTGTGATCAACTTACACGTTGGGTGACATCGACAACTGGAGCAGTACCGTCAGCCTTGGCAGCAAGAGTCTTACGGACAGTCTCTGGGACTAAAGTCCAGATCTTCTCGAGAGAGATGGTTGGGCAGTAGGATCTGTGTCTAACCAAATGGAAAGTTCTCATACCGAGCTTACCGAAGTAACCTGGATGGCTATAATGATATAATGTAATCAATTCAAAGTAAGTTATCTGTTCGCAAACGACATGAATTCTCAATTTTCAACCTACTATTTGACGATGTTGATTCTATGATGAGTCAAACCACCAGCATTACCACGACCACCAGCATGCTTTCTGTGTTTACCTATTATCAATAACACTTCATTAGATTCTATCTTCTTCTTCCTTTCTTGTTTCTACATTATACATACCGACACGACCGTAACCGGCGCAAACGTCTCCTCTTGATTTTCTGTGTTTACTGAAACGGGTAGGCTATAATTTGTTTTGTAGATTGGAGCAAAGTGTTAGACATTGATGAACTACATAGCAATACGATAGGATATAGATAAAGATATAAGGATTGATACCATACCATTCTGTGATAGGGATTATAATGCGTTGAGGTGGATCACAAACAAAAAGTTACACTATAGAGCTAAGGTTCGTCTCGCAGTCAGAGACCCACTCGCTCACCACACCCAATCTAGTAAAATTTTTGAAAAATTTCAAAAAATTCAAAATAATGAAAATTTGAAGTTTGGCGTGAAAAAAATAAAAGCCCGTCATTCTACTTCCTACGTTAAAAAAACAAAAAAACGAAAACAATCCCAAGTCCACAGATTAACTTCAACTTGATCACCAAAAATAAAATTGTTCATTAATCATCTATCGACGACCAATACTATAGTTCTCACATTATGATAATTTACAATTATTATTCATTCATTGCATTCCTTCATTTCATTTATTATTATTTGTTTTAGAATTTAGAGTGACATGAAATGAAATCACAATAAGATTGTAAAATAAATATCAATTGTTTGTTTTAGATTGCAATCTAAAATTGAATTGATCAATTTGAAATAATAATATCTACAATTTTGTTTGAGAAAGTTTTAGTAAAGTTCAATTGAATATTCTTGTGAATCTTTCGTTTATTCTCTCTCTCCTTATCTTTCTCTACGAATCGATGATTACTTATTATTATTGATTATAAAGATTACAATTTCCTTGCTATCAAGTACTTTGATATTATACCATCCAATCAAAAAGAATTAAGAATTAATAATAATTAAAAAAAAAAAAAACAAAATAAACACACAATACACACATTGCAATCATGATAATAATAAGATAAATTGGATGAATGATTGGTATTTTTATACTTTTTAGGGGTGATGGTAATGATAAACACGCTTTATACAACAACTTAATTATAAACTTTAAAGTGTTTGTGGTGTTTTTGTTGTTGTTTTTTTTAATATATATTAAGACCAGAGAGAATTTAAATTAAATGTTAAAAATGGAATTAATTATAAAGAATTTATTGTTATTTTTGTTGTTGTTATTGTTACTACTTACTTCTTTATAAATTAAATAGTTGTTTTTAGTTTATTTTGATTGTTTTTAATGTTTAATTAACATATACATATATATAATATTTGTTAATCTTTAATTGTACATACATCTTATCTATCTATTTTTATATTTATATTTATAAACAACAGCAAACTTAAACATATATATTTTTAATTAAATAATATGAAAATAATAATTTATATATTAATCATAAGCCTATCATTGGTGGGAACCATCAATGCTGTAGCTAACTGCCAGTTTAAATCAGCCACTTCTGGAGATAACTATGATTTTTCGAGTTTGGCCAAGTAAGTAGTAAACATTTAATTTGTTTTTTTTAAGAAACTTTTGACTAATTTATCAATGAATTTTTGTAAATAATATAGTTCTACCGAATATTCATACGCAGATATAAAGGCATCAGCAACTGTAAGTTAATTATAATTTAAAAACAACAACAACAACATCTTTTCTAATAATGTTATTTTTTTATTGTTTTTTTTCAGTATTTTTTTAATTTTTGTAAAACATCTGCAACTTGTGTTCAACAGGGAGGTGTTACCGATTCATCTGCCTGTCAAAAGAACTCCAACGGTCTGACGAATTGTGGTTTGATTGGTACACAAACTTTCACTGAATTGGCAGGTGGTGCCCAAGGTGCCAATATGACCTACTTCAAGGGATCGGTCTGCGGTAATGGACGTCCAAGACAACTAAGTCTTGTTTGTAGTTGCGACTTGACTGCCGATCCAATTAAGTTCTCAAAGATCGAAGAGCCAGTTTCCTGTATGTATAACATCTACTGCTCGAGTAAATATGCCTGTCCAGGTGCTGCCGCTCCATCGACTGGCTCCGGAGGTGGTAAAGGAATCGGAGGTGGATGGATTTTCATCATTGTGTAAGTTTTCAATCTACAATTAGTAAAAATACAATAGAGGTGTATTCTAACAATTATTCTTTCTATTCTATTTGTAGATTGGTTGTTTGTACAGTTTTATATTTGGCAGGTGGTGTCACCTATAATCACAAGATTCGTGGATTAACTGGAAAAGAGATGATTCCAAACTATGCTTTCTGGAGCGACTTCCCCGGTCTTTTGAAAGACGGTATATTCTTCATCAAAGGAAAGATCACAGGAACTGGATCTTCTTACAGAGGATACCAACAAGTTTAAATCTATAATTATCAACCAATTTAACATTCTTTTTATAATCAATCAAAAGTTTTTCATTTTTATAATAAATATAAAATTGTTGTTATTTTTTTTTTTACGAATTTATAAAAAAAAAGCTGTAAAGTCATTATATAATCTCATAAATAGCACATGATCATTCTTTGCTTGTGGTGTTTTAATGCTTGAAAAAAAATCCAATAAAATTGTGCAATTTTAAATAAAAATTGTGCAAGTCTACTTTTAAAAAAAAATGTAAAAACATAAAAAAAAATCTAACTGGTGGTGTGGACCAGATTAAAGTGAAAAATGCTTTACCAAATCGTGAAAAAAATGTTTAATTTTTTTTTTTTTTTTACCTTTTTTTGATTTGATTTTTTTATATGCATGAGTGTATTGATATTAACACTTAGTACTTATTTAAATCATTTCAGTCACCTCACACCCACAACACCAATCAATAAAATTTAGATATAATTATTGATAAATAAAGATATTATAAGTTAAATTTTATTTAGCTATTATAGAGAATTCAGAGAGCGTGAAGAGAGCTAGAGAAAAATGAAAATAATCATTTCATTGTTGTTGGTCGCTGTGACTATTTTCAGTGTGGCTAGTGCAGCCGCTCAATGTACATTTGCAAACGGGTCAGATAAATATGATTTTAGCGCAATGAAAAATACTACAGGATATACATTTAAACCTTCAAATACTTTAGGCGCTGCAACTGTATGTCAAAGATTACGAATAATTTTATTCAAAATTAATTATTTATATTAATTTATTTATTATTTTTTTTTATTTAAGTATTATTGGAATGTTTGTGATATTTGCCAACAATGTGCAACCTCAGAAGAGAACACAGTAAGTTGTCAAGTCAGTGGTGGAGCTTGGAGAACTATTGGTCTTTTGACTGATGTTCAATTCACTGCGATCACTGATCAACCAAATGTAAAGGGTGCCACTATCACCTATGGAGGTGGACCAAACTGCTCAAATGGCCAAGCTAGAACATCGAGAATGAGAATCCAATGTTCAGAATCCGAAACTCAAATCGTTTCCGTCAGTGAGACCTCATGTATTTACGATATTTTCATGACTTCCAAACATGCCTGTCCAGGTGGTGGTGGCTCCAGCAGTGGAGGATCCGGTGGAAAGAAGGGTGGAATCGGTGGAGGATGGGTATTCATCATCATGTAAGTTTTAAAAGATAACAATGATATTCTTATAAAAATATTGTGACTTTTTCACTTTAACTAACTTGTTACATTAACACTAATATTAGTCTGTTGGTATCAATTACAGTTTATATTGGTGTTGGTATTGGTGTTAACTACAAAGTACGTGGATTAAGAGGAGCCGAAATGTTCCCAAATATCGAATTCTGGCGTTCTGTTCCAGGTTATGTTGCAGATGGAGCAATATTTATTAAAGGAAAGATTACAGGATCAGGTGGACAATCTGGTTACCAACAAGTTTAAAAGAAAATTGAAATTAAAACTACATATATATTTATTTTTTGTAACTATTTTTTGTGTTTATACAATAACAATTCATTTTCATTTATTAGAGAAACAAAAAAATACAACAATTCATCTTTGAACTTTCATTTGAATTTTCTGTTTATCAATTAATTATTTTTTTATAAATATATTTATATATCTTAATATTTATTTTCTAGCTAGTAAATTCAATATCATGATATCAATATATGATAACAAATGAATGAATTCATTTCTTGCTTATTGTTTTTTGAATCAAAAGAATTATTAAAAGATTCCAAATCAAAAAAAAAAAAGTTAAACAATTTTAATTCAATGGTCTGTTGCAATATTAATAATGTCCATTAACTTTAAATGAGTCTCCGATTGTAGTTGTTTTTTGGTGACCGCAAATTCTAAGGAATTATTGATGGTTCTGACTTTTGCAAACTTTTCGAAAGAAATTTTTTTTTTCATTTTTGACATTATTGTTTTTTTTTTTTTGTAAAAAATATCTGGATTTGTTTGAGCTTTGAATATTGTTGCAGAACATGAGTGTTTTTGCGGTATTGCAGGTGCCAAGTACAAAGTAAAAAAAATAGAAAAAAAAAGAAATTAAAAAAAAAAACAATCAACAAAGGCTTTTTTTTTTCTTTTTATTTAATTTTATTTATTTTTCGTCAAGGTCATCAAAAAATTTTGTTTGCTTGCAATCAAGAGTTATTATTGTTAAATTTTAGTGTTACATCATCAAAACATTTAGAAACCAGTAACATATAAATATATAGCAATGAAATTGGTATTTAGCACACTTCTCATTTTGGCAGCAATCGCCATTGTTTCAGCACAAAATTGTAAATTGAGTGCTGGCGGTAAAAATTATGATTTCTCTAAGTTGTAAGTATAAAAAAAAATAAAATAATAAGAATAATAAAAATAAATAAACAATACAATATCACAATCTATATATACCTTAGAACAGAAAGCTAATTTAATATATTTCAATTCAATAAGAGCAAATTCTACATCATGGTCAGTCCAAGATGCTTCTAAAGCCACATACTTTTTCAATATTTGTCAAACTGCCTCCAAATGTACAACTATTAACCCACAATGTTCTTCATGTCAACAAGGACCAACTGACACACAACCAAAAGCTGATTGTGGTCACACCAACGCTATTGTCAAAGCTCTCAGTAAGTTAATTGTTATATTTATTAATAAATTTGTTGAGATATTAATTAATATCAATTTTTTTTTTCATTTATGAAAAAATTAAGGCAATGGTGTTGCTGGTGGTGTTATTACATACACTGGTGGTAGCACATGTAAATCAGGTACCATTGTCAGAAGTACTGAAATTCAAATGATGTGTACCAATGGTGCAACTCAAATTTTAAGTGCCACTGAGGTTTCCACCTGTACATACACCATCAAGCTCAACAGTAATTTGGCTTGTGCAACCGGTTCTTCAACTGGTTCAACCACTGGAAAATCAACTACCTCTGGTTCTGGTACAACCTCTGGTTCTGGTACCGATGGTAGCAGCGCTGAGCCATCCAAGAAGAAGGGTGGAATCGGTGGAGGTTGGATCTTTGTCATCATGTTAGTAGCCTTTTTATATAATATTTCTTTAGATAGTAATTCCTAATTTATTTTTGTTTTTCTTTTTAATTTAATTTATTTTAGTCTCCTTGTTTCAGCCACAGTCTACATTGCAGTTGGTATTATCATCAACTTTAAGGTTCGTGGATTACGTGGAGCTGAGATGTTCCCCAATCACTCATTCTGGGTTGAGTTCCCAGGTTTGATGAAGGACGGTGTATTGTTCATCAAAGGAAAGGTCACTGGTTCTGGTGGACAATCAAGTTATCAACAAGTCTAAATACACTATACCCGACAGACGAACATAACATTTATCTAACAACAAAAAAAAACGATAACTATAACATATTCTTAATAATCGATCAAATGTATAGAGCTCATAACAACAACAAAGTCAACTTAAAGAAAGTAAACCTTAACTTTCTTTATATATTATTATTTCCAACTATTTAAAATATAGAAAATTCATATCATAAAGAAAATAAATTTATAATAATATATTTTTTATTTAATTAATTATGTTATTTTATTCTGTAATTGCTTTGAAACTTCAACCTCAACAACAAACAATCTCGCCCCCATTCATTGCGATCTTGGATCTTCTGATCATGTGTGCTGATTAAAATTCAAAAATCTAATTTTCTTTTCTTTGGTTTAATTTGAACAGCACCACACATTACATGCTTATCAATATTTTTGCTTCATTTTTAATTTTACATTGTAATATAATATGTATGAGAAGATAATGAATAATATAGAAGAACCTATAACACCAACAGAATCAACAACAACAACAAACGAAACGACACCAACAACAACTGAAATCCCTACAACAGACCAAAATCATTTGGATTTCAAAATACCGAATTGTGAGACCAGTGGCTGTGAGAAGCAATCATTAAAATATTGTCTGAAATGTGTAAAGTATCTTTGTGAAACACATGATTCTGTTCACAAGAAGATACCGACAATGAAATCACATACAAGAGAAGATTCTGGAAAGGTCGCAAAGTTCAAGTTCAGATTGGAATGTCCAGATCACACCCAAGATGTCTCAAACGATCTAAAGACAAAATTCATTTATATCTGTCCGAAAACCAGAGGTTTGAAATTTGGTCAAAAGTTAGCAGATGTTTCAAAACATGGTGATAAACCATATCATCAAGTTAGTTTTATTGGTCCTTCAGGTTGTGGAAAGGTAAATAACAAATACTTAATGTATTTTCATAATTATGTACCTAACTAATTTGAATAATTATTAACTCATTAACAGAGTACAATGATTAGACTGTTAGCAGATGATAAAATACTTCCAACACCAGCTGTTAAAGGTGCTGTCGATCCAACTTCATCTGATATCAATGCATATCTATCTCATCTTGATGACCAAAACGATGAGTTTATTTATGTTGACAGTGAAGGAACTGGTGGTTCAATGTCAAATACCATGCTGCTAAGTAGTCTTTCCGAGGCAAAAGAGTCAAGTCCAGCTGGGGCTGATCCTAAGGAGGAAGTATCTCAAGTCTATGATGAGGAGATGAACCAGTTCATTGCGGCAAGAGAGCCATTCGTTTCGAAATCATTTCCAAGATTATTATATTTATTCTCCGATGTACTTGTTTTCATGTTCACCGGTGAAGCTAGAGAACGTCAAACCGTTCTTGAATCATTGATTCTCTATGGATCATCAGCATCGGCAGCATCGGTCAATCAATCAATACATCCTCATTTGGTAATTGTTTTCAACAATTCCAATACAACCAACAAAGATGACTTTGATATTGACAAGGCCACCGAACAATATCTTGACAATCAAAGTGAGAATACTCACAAATTGAAATGTCTTTACCAATCGATATCCGTAGTTTATGTTCCGAATGCCAATGGAAGTACATTATTAACAGCTCAACAACAGATCGAGAAACTTGGAGATCTCATCAAACAGAAACTCAGAATCAACAAATCAACCAAAGAATCCAAACCAGAATACTCTCGTTCCAAAGTTCTTGAATATATTGACAAAGCGATGACATCTTTCAATCATGACCGAAATTCAAAGATTGATTTCTTCAAACTTGTCACCATGAATGACCAGAACACCTCTATTTCATCAAATATCTTCAAGTTTGCTAACTTAGTTTTCGAATATTACGGAGAAAAATCAGAAGATATCCACAAGTCTTTTAGTGAAGGTAAAATAATATTATTTAAATTTGTAGTATAGTTTATTAAAAGTTTTACTTTAGCAAATGAAATTTTAGAGAATGCTGTTATTGTATCATATAAACACTATTGCAAGAGGATTTCTGGAATTGACCCAAGAATTGGTCAACCAGATGCTCAATTTATTGGTGCATTCGTTGACATATTAAATCAAGTTGAAGAGAAACTTCAAGAGTTTAAGCTATGTGGCTCAACGTACTATTCTGAAAACCTTAAGAAACATGTACTTTGCCAATCCAGAAAGAATAGCCATGGATCGAAGCACGAAAGTACCGAGGTTGTTTCTCTTGAACTATCAAAGGAACAGGCTGATTTCTTGAGGACTGTTGGAATTAAGAATGGTAATAATAAAAAGATAACATGGAGTGGAGAGTTTGAAAATTCTTTACAATCTGGAACATTGGCCGAAAGATGTCAGAGAGCACTCAGATCTCCAAAAACAGTTTTCAAAACTGCAGATTGGGAATCTGGACATCTTTCCAAATATTCAAATTTCTGGTCAATCTGTAATGTATGTCTTTTAGATTTCCCAAGTGAAGTTCGAAATCAATGTGAACATTTCGTTTGTTATCAATGTTGTAAAGAATCACCTTTATTCTGTCCAATTTGCAAGAAGCATTCCATTTGGGTTGACAGATCGATTCCCGAGAATGCAGCACTTAGAGTTTTATGTTTAGAAGGTGGAGGACTCCTATTCTCAGCATCACAAAGCACAGTTATTGATGAAATTGAAAAGAGATTATATGGAATACCAATTTCACGATTATTTGATATGGTCTCTGGAATTGGAACTGGTGCACTGATTGGATTAGTATTCCTCTGTGGAAACAAGAAGTTGTCAACTGTCATCGAGATGATTGATAGATTCTCTGATCAAACACACGGCATGCTTAAACTGTTGGGTAATCTGGAAAAAGAAGACAAAAACTTTTCTATGGATAAAATGACTAGTCTATTGTTTCAAGTTACCTCTGAAAGTCTGTCCGGATATATACCAAATGCCAATATCTTTACAACACCAATGGATTGTAAATTCATTTGCTCCACTGTTTCCAAAAACTTAATTAATCCAAACATTGCTCAAGCCGGAAACTATAATGCACCTCTACAAGTGCGCGTTGATAGCCTTAGTAGAATGTCAACAGCATTATTAATTGACTCTGATCTTCATGATACAAAGCACCACCCAATTAAATTTACCATTGGTGAATGTGAAAGATATTGGGGTATAAATCAGAAAGATGGATTAGTTAAATCCAAACAAATCGATTTGGTTGCATCAATTGGAAATGGATCAATAAGTATCACTCCAGATTCAGATGCAAATGAAGAGTGGCAATCACATATATCGAAATATTCACAATCGATTTCAAAGATGTTTAGAATCGATACTGTTTTACCAGATGAAATATTTAAAACCGGAAAAAAATCAGAGATTGTTTCATCAATTTCCAATGAAACCAGAAAATATTTAAACACCAAACAAGAAACAAAAGAAGAACTCAAAATTTTAGTGAATAATTTGATTGCTCAATTATTTTTTGTCCAAGTGAATCCGAGAATTGCAAACACCAAGACAGTAACTGGTATCATTCGATGTCGATTACCAAACAATCAAATTCCAAATGAAATCATATCACAAATCCAATCATCATCCAAACCATTCTCATTATCAGATCACTCTGGTCTTCCTGATGATTTCCAATTCACATTCAATATTGATAGCATCAAATATGAACCAACTTTGGAGATTCCATTCTCAATTGACAATGTTGAAATCTATAATTCATTCAACATATCAATCCAATGTAATCTTAAATGTAAAGATTCTGATCAACCCATCCAATCAATTAATTTCGAATTGTCCAATTAAATTTTAATCAAATTAATAAACAAAATATATAAATACTAAATATTATATATATAATAGATTGTTCTAAATTATTTTATTTTATTTTCTCACCAATGATCTCAACATTCAATTAGTTTTTTTTAATATCATAATGATGATTTTCAATCAGAATTAAAAAGAAGTGTTTTTTAATATTTAATCAATTAGTTTTTATTTACTGTGTTTAGAATTTGGCTAAAGTTCATCGGGAATCCAGAGATTGAATGTTTTTTATCTTCGGACTGATCATCACCAAATACAATATTGAGTTTGATATCGATCTTACTTAATTTATCACGTTGCAAATTGTTGATTGTGAGTGATTGAGAGAATCCACCATTGAACTGAACTTTGTCAAATACAATGTCTGTTGCACCTACACCATCTGCAGTGATACTGAATGGAGTGCTTAATTTTCTTAGTTTGTCAACCAAAACAGTATTTTCGTACAACTCATATGATAAACGACATTGAATTGTAAATTTGATTGAGTCTTGGTGTGGATTGACAGTCAAATAGAATTGACTTGCCAATAATTTGGTTGCAACATCGTTCAGCAATGACTTGTGTTTCTCACAATACCTTCTGACATCGGAAATGATAGATTCAATCTTATGCTTTTCATCATAACAGTAATCGTCTGTATATTCTGGGTCGATTCTTCTGCAAACTGTTGGATGATTGGACGCAACTACCTTATCCTTCAACTCTGCCCACTTGGTGCTACTCTCATTAAGTGTTGAAACGGTGTTGGTTCCATCTTTATAGCAGTCCTCTTGATGTTGATTTCCAGGGTTGGCCCATTTACCGGTTGTTACTGCCACAATCAAATCACATGAGCGGTTGAATAAACGTTGAGCTTCTTCATATCCAATTATTGCGGGTGCCAATGCTGATGTTGAACCATCGGTGTATGATACTTCATTGATGATATGTGGTTCAATGAATCCATCGGTTGCCGAAGTTGAAAGACATGCATCGAAAACAGTTCCTGATGGATTATCATATTTTCCTGGAAGATGGTATGATGTAAAGAGTGACAATTTCTTTGAACCTGTGCTTTTTGTAGTAGAAGTGACAGCAACATGAGAATTTCCTTTGGTCGCAGCTTGGCACAGTAGACTCTGATCGGATCTCGGATTATTTCCAACAGACTCTAGATATTCGAGATGTTGCTTTAAAATACTCTGGAATGAAATCTTTTTATAAATTGATCGATATAATATTCTTGTGAGATTCTTAATTCCGGCAATTGTTCCCAACGGATAGGTTTCCAGTTTTTCTTTCAATGCAGTGTAGAATGCAATCATTCTTGTAGCATTTCCAGAATCACCAGTGACACCAAGTGCAACTAATCCTCCAGATCCAGATCCAATAATAAGGTCGACTAATTTGTGGATTCGAATATCAAAAAGGATATGCTCTATTGTTGTAATAATAAAAGCTTGTGCAACACCAGTTACACCTCCAATACCTTCAAGTGAAAGTATACGAGTACCAGCAAGTGTCGGTATATCGTTGTTGGTCCATGGCGAGTGTGTACCACAAACTGGACAATGTACACTCCATTGAGTGGAACATGTAATACAGAACATGTGACCACACTTTCTGGTTTGTGTTGGATGGTCAAGGAGGCAACCATAACAAACTCTGTTCGTAAATGGCAATGACTTATTTTCAATGAGTTTCAATCGATTTTGAATCGTGATATTCTCATCTGGATGTTGTTTTCCAGCTTCTGGGAGAAGTTCATTGGCAATCTCGGCTAGATTCTGATAATGTTTGGATGGTTCAAATCCATTACCAATCCATTGGTAACTCACAGTCTCCACCTTCTCACCAAGTTTGAGAAACAAAAACTTTTTCTTTTTCGTCTCAATCTGAGTTGATTTGTGATCGGATATCACACCATGAGCACCTTGTAATACCTCACATCGAATATGTGGCTTCAAAGGATGAGCAGAGTTACACGGTAGAAGTTTCATAATACTGGAGTGAGCTTTCTCGAACATTTCAATCAGACTTTGTGGAATATGTTGACCTTTGGTCGGGTGGAGAAGACTATTTCTCTGACAATATAAATAGAGAATATCTTTGACTCTGGTAATAATAACTTGGAATGCTTGGTCAAATGCAACGCTTCTATTTATACCTTGTTTGATATTAAGATTATAAATACATTCGAAATATTCGAAAAGGAATGAGTTGACACCTTCCATTGATCTGGCCATCTTATAGATATCGATTGGTCCGTGTGGATCTCTGTTGAGAATATTGATTGCTTTTGAGATATATCCCATGATTTTACCTCTTTCACAAACAATATTTTGATTGGTTTTCACTTTGTATGCCGATTGAAGGAGTGAATAGACCAATGTCTTTAACTTCAATGTTTGTTGAACAAACTTTCCGAGTACCCATTGAATCTCATTGGAATCTGGGTTAATTGTCTTTCCAGGAGGGATGAAGATTACATTGAGTGATTGGTAATACTTTTTGAGTTCTTTGATATTTTGGCTGTGTGCAGAACCATCATCTTTGTCGTGGAAGATCAATTCTCTTGCCTCGTCATTGTCATAGGTTGGAACGTCATTCGATTTGTTGAAAGCAACAATCAAGTGTGGTTTGGTGAGTTGGTTAACTGATGCAGCGGCACTCTCAGCGGCATATGAAAGAAGTTCGGAAATTACATTCTCTTTTTGCTTGGCAGTCTGGTTGAATACATAAACAAATACATCACTGAAAAGATATAGTAATCTTGGATAGCATGTATCGATAAAGGAGCGACGATAATCGTAGGAGATCGAGTTATTGGAAGAACTTAAACCAGAGCTCTGGGTGTTTATAATCATTTGGTTAATGGTATCGGCACCTTTACCTTCAGAGTCAAACAGTAGGTATTTGCAATGGTTTTCATTGTCAAATGTTCCATTGTAACAATTGATATCGGAACTGGCAGCAGTAGTTTGACTGTTGGATGAAACCGGAATCTGTCCTTCAGCAAAACTTCTGATTAGAGTACTCTTTCCAGCGCCTGCAGGTCCAACGAAACTGACCAAAAGGAATGGATCTTTTTCATCGATACCAGTGTTCAACCATTTCATACCCATTTCCATCTTTTGGGTGTTTGGACTTACGTAGAGAATATTGTTTTTGTTCCAATCGTTTTTGAAATCATCAGGTGTGCCCGATGTCTCATCTAGGGTTTTGGTAGCACATTTATACAGGTCAATTGGAACTCTGTCATGGTCCTTCATAACATCATATGCATGTAGCATCTCTGAATGTTCTTTACAATAGAAAGCATCTTCCTCACAACAAAATTCATACACCTTATTATTACATTCCGCTTTCAATTCTGCAACGTTGGCATCTAAAGATTCATCTTCAGATCCTTCAGTATAACAACACTTATATTCCACTATGTGCCAAAGAAAAACAAAAAAATTTAGTTAATATTTAAAATCTATTTATTTAGTATTTATATATCTTACTCTTTAAACAACATTATATTTATTTTAAAAAGATAAAAGTATTAAAATTTAAAATGAAAATTAGATATATCTATTTAATTATTAAAAGCAGATTTAAACCTTTCAGTTCAAAAATAAGAATTAAAAATTTAATTTTAATAAAAAGGATGTGTGCTGGTGCAAAAAATCCATTGCTGATGAGGGATGAGATTGGAATGATAATGGGGGAATCAAAGAGGGGTGTGATTTTGTTTGTAGCTTTGACAACAATGATCACCACCATTTATGCAAAATTAAATCAACAAAATAAAATAAAATTTTTACAAATGATAACGTTAATAAACCAATTAAGATCAACTTTATTTTTTTCTTTTGCATTGTAATATAATATAATATGAGAAAGAAATGAATAGCATAGAAGAACCTATAATCTCAACCACAGCAACTACAAATACTACAGCAAATCAAAGGCAATCGGACGTCAAAATACCGAATTGTGAGACCAGTGGCTGTGAGAAGCAATCAGTAAAATATTGTCTGAAATGTGTAAAGTATCTTTGTGAAACACATGATTCTGTTCACAAGAAGATACCGACAATGAAATCACACACCAGAGCTGATTCTGGAAAGGTTGCAGAGTTCAAGTTCAGATTGGAATGTCCAGATCACACCCAAGATGTCTCGAATGATCTAAAGACAAAATTCATTTATATCTGTCAAAAAACAAAAGGTTTGAAATTTGGACACAAATTAGCAGATGTTTCAAAACATGGTGATAAACCATATCTTCAAGTTAGTTTTATAGGTCCTGCAGGTTGTGGAAAGGTAAATAACAAAAACTTTTTCTATTTTTGATAATCAATTAAACTAACAAACCAATTTGAATAAACTCATTAACAGAGTACAATGATTAGACTTTTGGCAGATGATAAAATACTTCCAACACCAGCTGTTAAAGGTGCTGTCGATCCAACTTCCTCTGATATTAACGCATATCTATCTCATCTTGATGACCAAAATGATGCTTTCGTTTATGTTGACAGTGAAGGGACTGGTGGTTCAATGTCAAATACCATACTACTAAACACCTTGAGCGAAGGAAAAGAACCGGCTCCAGTTGGTGACGATCCTGAAGATCCAAAAACTGAAAACGATGAAAAGAATAAATTCCTGTCTGCCAGAGAGCCATTCGTTTCGAAATCATTTCCAAGATTATTATATTTATTCTCCGATGTACTTGTTTTCATGTTCACCGGTGAAGCTAGAGAACGTCAAACCGTTCTTGAATCATTGATTCTCTATGGATCATCAGCATCGGCAGCATCGGTCAATCAATCAATACATCCTCATTTGGTAATTGTTTTCAACAATTCCAATACAACCAACAAAGATGACTTTGATATTGACAAGGCCACCGAACAATATCTTGACAATCAAAGTGAGAATACTCACAAATTGAAATGTCTTTACCAATCGATATCCGTAGTTTATGTTCCGAATGCCAATGGAAGTACATTGTTAACAGCTCAACAACAAATCGAGAAACTTGGAGATCTCATCAAACAGAAACTTAGAATCAACAAATCAACCAAAGAATCCAAACCAGAATACTCTCGATCCAAAGTTCTTGAATATATTGACAAAGCGATGACATCTTTCAATCCATGACCGAAATTCAAAGATTGATTTCTTCAAACTTGTCACCATGAATGACCAGAACACCTCTATTTCGTCAAATATCTTCAAATTTGCAAACGTCCTTATTGAATATTTTAAAGAAGATAGTTCCGATGGTGCAAACCATTGGTCCTATATTAAAGGTAATTTTAAAGAATATAATTATAAGGAGATAATAGCGATATTAATCTATTTTTTATAGCCAATGATCTTTTAGAGAATGGTGCTATTGTAGCATATAAATACTATTGCAAGAGGATTGCTGGAATTGATCCAAGAATTGGTCAACCAGATGCTCAATTTATTGGTGCATTCGTGGATATTCTTATTCAAGTTGAAGAGAAACTTCAAGAGTTTATGCCTTGTTGTTCAACTTTCTACCATGAACGACTGAAAAAGTATGTACTTTGTCAGGTGAGAAAGAAGAATCATGGGTCCAAACATGAAACCACCGAGGTTGCATCACTAGAGTTATCAAGAGAACAGACTGATTATTTAAGGACTGTTGGAATTAAGAATGGAAATAGCATAAAGATATCGTGGAAAGGAGAGTTTGAAAATACTTTACAGATTGAAACATTGGTTGATAGATGTGAAAGAGCACTCAGATCTCCAACAACATATTTCAAAACCTTAGATTGGGAATCTGGACATCTTTTCAAAGATGAGAAATTCATGACAATCTGTAATGTATGTCTTTTAGATTTCCCAAGTGAAGTTCGAAGTGGATGTGGACATTACGTTTGTTATCAATGTTGTAAAGAATCACCATCGGTCTGTCCAATTTGTAAGATAGAATCGATTTGGGTTGACAGATCGATTCCAGAGAATGCAGCACTTAGAGTTTTATGTTTGGAAGGTGGACAAACATTATTCTCAACTTCACAGAGTACAATTATTGACGAAATTGAAAAGAGATTATATGGAATACCAATTTCACGATTATTTGATATGGTCTCTGGAATTGGAACTGGTGCTCTGATTGGATTGGTTTTCCTCTCTGGAAACAAGAAGCTGTCAACTGTCATCGAGATGATTGATAAATTCTCTGACCATACAAGTAATCTCACTAAAATAATGGCTATTTTTGATGATCCACTTGTCTTTGAACCAATGACCGATATTTTGTTGGAAGGAACATGCCAGGAGTTTACCGCTTTTCTTCCAGATGACAATATCTTTACAACACCAATGGATTGTAAATTCATTTGTTCTTCTGTTTCTCACAACTTAATTAATCCAAATAGAGCACAAACCGGAAACTATAATGCACCTCATCAAGATGTTGCCAATAGTACTCCTTCCAGACTTGCTACACTATTTCTGTTAGATTCTGATATACATGATACAGAACACCATCCAATTAAATTTACGATCAGTGAATGTGAAAGATATTGGCGTGTAAACCAAACAGATAGTTTTAAGGAATCAAGAAGAATCGATTTGGTTGCATCAATTGGAAATGGATCAATTAGCATCACTCCAGATTCAGATGCAAATGAAGAGTGGCAAACATATATTTCAAAATATTCACCATCGAATTTAAAGATGTTTAGAATCGACACCGTTTTACCAGATAAAATATTTACATGTGGAAAAAAACTAGAACTTATTACTTCAATTTCAAATGAAACCAGAAATTATTTGAATTCCAATCGAGAAACCAAAGAAGAACTCAAATTTTTAGTGAACAGTTTGATTGCTCAATTATTTTATGTCCAAGTGAATCCGAGAGTGGCAAACACCAAGACAGTAACTGGTATCATTCGATGTCGATTACCAAACAATCAAATTCCAAATGAAATCATATCACAAATCCAATCATCATCCAACCCATTCTCATTATCAGATCACTCTGGTCTTCCTGATGATTTCCAATTCACATTCAAATTTGACAACATCAAATATGAACCAACTCTTGGAGATTCCATTCTCAATTGACAATGTTGAAATCTATAATTCATTCAACATATCAATCCAATGTAATCTTAAATGTAAAGATTCTGATCAACCATCCAATCAATTAATTTCGAATTGTCCAATTAAATTTTAAACATAATAATAAATTACATTGTGCAAATATTAAAAACTTTATTACATGTATTTTTTATTTATTACTTTTCAACAAACAAATTGTTTCCCCCAAAAAAAAAAACTGAAAATTTCACAAAACAAAGTTAATTATTTACTTTGTCTATTTTATTTTTAGAAGTTTATTTAGTTTAGTTTATTTTTAAATTTTTGATATTATTTACTAAAGAATGGGTGAGAGAAAAGTAATTAGTAAATACTATCCACCAGAGTTTGATCCCTCAAAGATACCTAGAGCGAAAGGTGTGAAGAAGAGTAACACCATCAAGGTTACCATGATGCTGCCAATGAGCATCCGCTGTAATACTTGCGGTGAGTATCTAGGTAGAGGTACAAAGTTCAACTCGAGGAAGGAGACAGTGGAAGGCGAGAACTACCTCGGTCTGAAGATCTTTCGTTTCTACCTGCGCTGTAAGAAGTGTGCGGCGGAACTCTCGATCAGAACCGACCCAAAGAACTCAGAGTACGTCTGCGAGAGTGGTGCAACGCGTAACTACGAGCCGTGGCGAGAGACCGATGAAGATAGAGAAGAGCGACTGAAGCGCGAGAAAGAAGAGGAGGGCGACGCCATGAAAGCACTTGAGAATAGAACACTCGATTCGAAACGTGAAATGGAGATACTGGATGCACTCGATGAACTCAAAGATATCAGTGCGCGAAACGCAGAGATCGACCCAGAGATGTTGTTGCAATACAGTCTGCGGAAACAAGAGGAACTAGATCAAATCAATGATCTCGAAGATCAAGCGTTGATCTACGAAACATTTGGAAAGTCTGGCGGTGGTGGTGGTACTGGTGATTCAAGCACACTGTCAATCAAGAGAATAGAAGATAAAGATCCACCATTAACAGATCTATTGGAATCAGAAACATCTTCATTAGAACAACAAGATAACAAAAAGAAAGAGAAAACAAGTTTATTAAAAGGTATAAAATTAACAGTTAACAACAATCAAGATAATAATAATAATAATAAGAAAAGAACAATTAATCAAGTTGATAATGAATCAAAAGAAAATGAATTAGATAAGAAATTGAAACCAACGACGACAACGACAACACCAACACAAACAACATCTTCATTATTTGCAGAATATGGTTCAGATGATGAAGATGATTAGATAAATAAAGTAATATTAAAAATATAGTTGTACATATAACATAATAATCATTAAAAATGACAAGTAAATGATTTTTAACTTGTCATAAACATTATTTTATTTTAAAATATAGCAATAATAATAATAATTTAATATAATAAGCATATTATCAATTAAAATTGGATAGAACTAAAAGCTTTTCATTTAAATCAGCTAATCTATCATATGCATTCGTTAACAATGTAAATGTATTAACCAATGTCGGAATAGGTTGTCTAAATTCTGTATGATCTATAACTGTAACCAATTGTAAACTGCCACCTTTTGTTGTTTGGCTGTGAAACCGATAATAAAGATTAGTAAACTGTTGATTAATTTTAAATAGTTTGAATTGAATGTGTTGTTGTTGTTGTAATATACATACAAAGGTGGAATACCGTGTGCATTTGTAGTCTCGGATGACTCTGATCCCGAGGTAGGTCTGATGATGCTGTCAGACGATGACATGAGTAATGAGGTGCTTGATCCTGCGTTGTCTTGTTGTTGGACACCTGGCGAAGATGATCTTAAAATGGGACCGGTCGATGTTGCCAAGTTGGAGGATGATGATCCTGTCGATGTGATATTCTGTGCTTTCGATCGTCTCAGTAGATGTTTAGATGGACTGTTGTTGTTATTGTTGTTGTTATCGTGTGTTTGGTGTGCACCTTGTGAGTGGCCAACACTTCCACCACCAATACCAATGCCAATACCGCCAATACCACTGCTACCAGTGGATGTCGCCGATCCACCTGAAGTCGAAGTGATCTGCAGCTCATAGACACTTAGAACCAACTCACAGTTTGCCACTGTCAGATTAACGTTTATCTCAAAGGGAAGGGGTGGTTGTAACACTGTCGATTGGTACATTGTCGAGGGGAATACATTGCGACTTGGAAGGAGAAGTTCGTCGCGTGCCTGTGACAGCCACTCTGAGATACGAGTGAATGACTCCACCAGTGAATTCAACTCTGGGAAACTACCACCGCCAATCGATGATTGATTGGATTGTGTTTGGCCAAGACCACCGCCACCACCACCACCATGGTAAGAATGTCGGTGACTGTTGTTAGCCGATGGAATCCAACCACTACTTTGACCCAATGAATTTGTTGTAGATGTGTTATTGTTATTGTTATTGATTTGACCTGATGATGAAAGTGGATTATGATGTTGCTGTTGATGATGTTGTTGTTGACTATTCAGATGATATACACTATCTAGTGGTACATATGACTCTGAGAAAACTATTAGATTGTCCAATTCAGTGAGAATGAGGTGTAGGTAATTATAGCTGTTTTGTATCTGTTGGATTCTCCATGGATGTGTCTTGTTGATCAATGTCTTATAGACATGAACATTGTAGTTTGGTTTCGACGGTTTACTGAATTTAATCAAAAGCTCCGGTGACTCAACGAGCCAACCATTGATATTCAAAGTACCTCTCGATCCTTCCTGTGTTTCAAAATTAATTGATTTATTCTCTATTGCTTTATCTTGAAATATATCTATTTTTCAACAACAAAATGAAATATTAATACTTTACAAATAGTAGTAGTAGTAGTAGTAGTATTTGTTTGAACATTGTTTTAAAAACATACCATCTAACTCTTCTATATTAACAGGAAATGGATTGTTTATATCTTTTAGTATATCAACACTTCCACGACGATCGTGTTGTTGATGTGATTGAGATTGCGATTGATTAGTTGATGTTGTTGTTGTTGATTGTGTTTGTCCTGGTTGTTGCTGTTGTTGCTCGCTGTTTTTTACATTAAAATAAATACTACTAATATCATATTCTCCACTCTCTGGCTTTACTCTATCCGGTTTCAATAACTGTACACATCTCTACAATAAATAGTAGTAACAACAACAACAACAATCAGTAAATAAATAAATATTCATAAAACATAATTAAAACACTTAATAATCATTTCATTTTTAAAACTATTTTAAAAACATACTTCTAATATTCTCTTTACACGTTTACAAACAATGGGTACCTCTTGTTTTATTAACCAACTAGCTTCCAATTGCATATAACAAACTTCCATTGAACTTGTACATTCATCTTGAACATCTAGATAATCTACCATGGTGATCTAGAATTGGCTCTATTTTATATCTATATTTTATATCTATATTTTATATCTATATTTTAATATTATCTTTTCTTTTAATCTTTTATTATTTATGTTTATTATAATATTATGTTATATTTTATTTTTATTTTATATACATTCAACAACCAGGTTCAATAAATATTATAAGCAGTAATGTAAAATTCTTAATACTCTCAACTTTGATATTTTTATAATTCATTTCAAGAGTAAATTATCGAAGTTCTGTGGAATTTTTTGAATTTTATTTTTTTGAATTTTTATTTTTTTAATTTTAAAAATTGATGGTGTGTGGTGGATACACCCCTCGTTGCGTTTCGACTGTTGTGGTGGCAGGCGTACTGTCTGTGTGGATGCACGATTCACTCTGGATTCTGTCAACTTAGAGGCAACTAGATTGATTTCAACCTTTACTTTGGTCATTTCCCCTATACCACTTAAAATGGTGTGTATCTATCTATGATAGAGATAATCATGAATCAAAATGAATTGATTCCATAGATAACATCTCAAATGATAAACAAACACATCATTCTAACATAATACTTTCTCTACCCATACCCCTACTTCCAAACCAATCTACTCTATCACTCTTTTTTATAAATATAAATTTTATATGTATATCGATGATCTATTATGTCAATCTATCAATCTCATTGTACATATAAATTTATATAATATAGTCGTCTAAAGCCAACAAGAACGCTGCCAAGCTCCCAGTCCAACAAGAGAAAACCAGAATGGACAACATCAACAGAAAGCTCAAGATCGAGAAGTTGATCCTCAACATTTGTGTTGGTGAATCTGGTGACAGACTCGTCCGTGCCGCCAAGGTTTTGGAGCAACTCACTGGTCAAACCCCAGTCTACTCAAAGGCCCGTTACACCGTCAGATCTTTCTCGATCCGTCGTAACGAACAAATCGCCGTTCACGTCACCGTACGTGGTGAGAAGGCCGCCGAGATCCTCGAGAAGGGTTTGAAGGTCCGTGAGTTCGAGTTGAGAAACAAGAACTTCTCCAACAACGGTTCCTTCGGTTTCGGTATCCAAGAACACATCGATTTGGGTGTCAAGTACGACCCATCCACCGGTATCTACGGTATGGATTTCTTCGTCGTCTTGGGTCGTCCAGGTTTCCGTGTCTGTCGTAGAAAGAGAGCCATCGCCAAGGTTGGATTCCAACACAGAATCACCAAGGAAGACACCATCCAATGGTACAAGTCAACCTACGAGGGTATCGTCATTGGAAAGTAAATTTTTGTTCTTGTTACTTTAAGTGGTGAAATCAAATAAACTTTTTTTTTATAAAAAAGAAAAAAAGAAAAAGATAAAACTAATAATATTTACAGATATAATCCTATTATTATTATTATCATATTTATGATGATCATCATTCTACATTGAAATATTAATATTATACTACTAATTTTTAATTATCATCATAGTTTATTTTGTTTGACAAATAACAGATTATATTTATGATGATCATCATCATTTTTCAATGAATATTAATACTAATTTATTGATTATACAAATAAAGATGGTCGATCTTTCATATATTAATATGATTTTTAATGAATCTTGTCTTGCACTATCATTATCTTTCATGGTAGACAAAAACAACCTGTTGTTATTTATCATTTCTATACTTGTTGTTGTTGTTGTTCACTGTTTATATGTAAATAATAGTAAGATTTGAGATGATTTTAAAATACAAAAATTTCTATTATTTTATTTCTTCAGTTCATATTCGATTGCAGAGAGATCGTTAGCAGTGTTCACTGTGAAATCGGCAGGCTCTGGTGCTGGTTTAATATTTCCCCAAACATTCACATACAGTCTCATAAATCCATTGAAAACTCTGATAGTACCATTTCTAAGAATAATTGTATTACCTGGTTGAACTACATCGTTTTGTTCTATTTATAATTAATTTAATATATATTAAATAGTAAAAAAGAGTTAGTTAAGGTTTGTATTATATTGATTGATTGATTGATTAATTAATTTAAATGTTAATCAATCAGATTCCGATCGATTTGCAATTTGCAATTGACATTTACCATTCTTTACAGTTAAAATAATGGTACCGGTTTCATCTCCAACTACGGCCTCTGAAATAAACTCTTTCCTGTCTTTATTTCTATCAATGACAACCTTTGAACTCAATACTTTTAATACCAAATTATGACCGCTTGTCATTGGTTTTAAATGTTCTACCTTTGTAACTATAATAATAATAATAATAGATTGTTATTGTTGTAGTTTAGTTAGTCAATGTGTCAATACTCTATAATCTCATTCATTTTCATTCATTCGTTCATTCAATAAATGATTGATTGATTGATTTTACATATTCTGTGTTAAGAGAAATGATAGATAGCTAGATATAGGGAATGATATCATTATTACTTACAAACAGCTTTCTGTAATACAGGTACGTGAGATTGTACTGGTGAATCCTTTGGTGATGATGTATCGCTCATTTTTCTTTCAATTATATATTATATGTGTATATATGATATTGATGTATTGATAATAAATATGTGTAGATAAGTCTATAGACTATAACTTTTTAAAATAAAAAATAAAAAGTTTGTTCAACCCTCTCTTTTTAAAATAAATTAATAAATGAACTTGAAATTTTTTTATAGGTTTTCATTGTTTTGAAACAAACCCCCTTCTTCAATACATGAAATCATCAATTTAGTATCACGATCAAATTTGATATATTATATCTATTATTATTTATTATTATTACTTGAAAAAAGATAATCAAAATCTAAAAAAATATAATCAATTAGATATCTAATTCAACAAAGAGTTTAATTATATAAAATAAGTAAATAATAATAATAATTAAAATGTTGTACTCACTTTTAGAAGTGATAATTTATAACAGTTACTACTAAAAGGTCAGTTATGCAACATCCATCATTATCACTTAACTTGAATAGTTAGAGAGGCAATTTTTATTTGTTTTATTTTTTCACTTATTATTCTAAGTTTTTATTTTCGTTAATAATAATATTATAATTTGTTTTATCTGTCTATTTATTTAGATCAAGCAAAAATTCTAATTATTTAATTCAACTACCACCCAAATATAGGTGGTGAATCAAAAAAAAAAAGATTAGGCAACAAAAATTGGTGTGAGCTAATGATTGATAATTTAAATTATCGATAATCAAAAATATGAAGCATAGCAACATTAAGTCCCCACGAATCTCATGAATGAATGATATTGATTACCACAAACACTCTTTGTAAGCATTGGTATTCACATGTGCAAACATACAAGCAAAGTAGAATTTCTCTTATTGTGCCAGTTATAAATATGAATTCGCACATAGTATGAGTTTTATTATCCAACTACACATTAGAGGTTAGTAAATGATTTTCTTAAACTTAAATAAAAAGGTTTCAATTTTCTTTATAAAACCAAAAAAAAAAGCTGGATTAGATTTATTTATCTTTTTTATTAATTCTTTTATATGTATAAATATTGGTTCCGATCAATTAATTAAAATTAAATGGATATCCATATTGTTGATAATAATGAGGTATGTAAATTAATTAACAACTATATTCAGTTTCTTCTCAAAACTAATTTTTACTTGAATATTTTAAAGGATCAACCCCTGTTAAGGAATAATCAGAATATTCCAAATAATCAGAATATTCCAAATAATCAAAATAATCAAAATAATCAAAATAATCAAAATATTAGAAGGAAGAAAGGATGTTGGGAAAGAATTTTACAGTTTCCAGATACACCTGGTTTCTGGCCATTCTTCCATATCTTTCTATCATTGTCTTCCGCCACCACTTTTATTGTGATCAATATTAAGTTTGGTGGAATCTATGTCAAGATGGCAGGTTCCGGTATCATTGCTTTTATGTTCTTGCTCCTGGCTATAAATGTTTCCAAGAGATTATTCTTTGATCCGTTACCGAGATACCGGTATTCTTTGCTACTGGCACTGTGTATTTGCCTCTCTCGTGCCGCAGAGAATTCACTGCGTACCTACAACTACTGGATCTACAGCTATACCGTGACACTGGTTCTGGGTGTGTTGTCAGAGATAAACTATGCTGCGGCGGTATCGTTTATGGCACGTCTTTGCTTTGACTTCTACCCGCACACCAACGACCTCAAGGGATCGCCAACCTCCAGAGCTTGCTGGTGGTCGATCTTCCTGATGCTCCTGTCAACGATTGCATTGATCCTGGTTACCATATTCCTCGGATCGTATTATGATAAGAGCAACACTGGTTTCAATCTATTGTTTCAAGCCAGCATCTGGGCAAACTTGTTTTTGGGATTGGCGGTGGTATTTGCCTATGCGATGCACGTCAGACAAATGGTGAATCCACGCCACTACGAAGTGAACCCCCAGGAAGAAGTTACTCAAGGTCCGCTGTGTATGATCGTACTGGGTAGTATAACTCTCCGTATTGGAATAGATATGTATCAAATGATCCAGGGTGTAGATTTCATCGCGTATCTCAGTGATGCCACTTCCAATCCATTCTTTGATTTCGCCAAGGATCTCTTCTCCCAGATGATTCCAATCATTCTGCTCCTCTACAGCACACTCTATAGCTATTTGCATAAAAGGAACGACGATGTCGAAAGAGCAACCAAAACCGAAACAGTAGAGATCAACAACCAGATGGTGAAGCTTGCACTACGTCCTGGAATCATTGGGCTTCACTTTGCATCGTGTGGCTATGTTGTTGCCACCACAGACAGCACTCTCCCATTATCGGTTTTAGTTGCTCGAGTCGGTGCCTTTTGGATATTCATCGACTACTGTCTGCTCCTGACGACAATCTCTGCGCCGATGCTGCAGATTGTTTACCGCTATTTCCATAGAAATGTTTCACCGCATGCCGTCAACAAGATTCATTTTCACCGAACCATGGCTATCAACCTGACGTTTGCTATCGCCGTACATGTAACCGGTCATTTTATCACTTGGATTCGACAGCCAAACTTCCAATATAATAACGTTCTAGTCTACACCTACAATATCCCGATAATAACAGGTTTCATCATGCTGGTATGTCTGTTCTTTACTATGATCTGTGGTATATTTCATGATAAAGGAAGATGCTTTTATTTCCATATTCCACTTGTCATTATCACAACGCTCAACTTTTACATCCACGGTTTTCAAAAAATTCTTGGACCACAGGTTGGCGATCATATGGTAATGATATTCTCAGTGCTGTTTGGTGTAATGTACATCCTTTTCTTCACCATCAATCCCATTTCCAATGCTTACACCACCGCAGTAAAGATACCGGCGGTTGGTGAAACACAATACTTGCTACTTCAATCCGATTCATCCGGATTCCCAACTGTCGATCCAGGATGCTTCTACACTCTCTACCCCAAGGAAACGATCATCACTCATGGCCACCCTTTTACGTCCTTCGAATGGTCATATTCCGATTATAATAATCCAGATTTCCGCAATTGCGTCGCTGCTAATTTCAAAGCGACAAAACTGCGGTTTATGATCAAGATGAGAGGTGGATTCACCAAGAGTTTGTCTAATTCATTTGAAGAGCCGAACGCCACCATCCAGCTGGCAATGCACGGACCATATCTATCGACAGGTAGCTCTGCTCTTCGCTATATAGAAAACATGAGACCAGAACAGGATCAACTCCCTATTCTTGCGCTCTGTGGTGAAGGTGTTGGTATCACTGTGGCACTGTCATTGCTGCAACACCTGCTGTCGCCAACGAACCAACTCATTGATAAACTGGATTCGATTCGATTCTACTGGACGACACAATCCAAAGAACTTTGTGAGGAGGTCCAGAAACTAATCTATGATGCCTACAGATTCGAACCACTTCGTAATCGTTTCGAAAAGATTCAATTCTATATTGCCCGAATTGGCCAGATAGAATTGAATACCGAAGCCAATAGAAATGCCTATAGAAATGCTGATCCACCAGTTACTCTATTCCGACCAGAAGCTACACAAGGCATCAATATTTGTTTGGTACCGAGAGAATTCATAGAAAGACCAGATAGTGAAGACACAGAAGCAATGGAAGCCTACAATAATGTTATCAAGAACGAAGTGTTTGGTGGTGATTGGGGTGGCCGAAATAGGGAATCGATACTGGTTTACGGTGGTGGCGAGCTGGAAAAGAGCCGAAGTCTATGGAAGGATGGCTTTGCAGGAAGAATCATTGAGAGAACAGAGACTATTAAATAAATTAATAAAGTTGATAAACTTGAAGAAAATTTTTTTTTTTTTTTCTCAGAGCTCTAACATCAAAATAGTTTTAATTTATATAAATCCTTTTGTCAAAATTTAATATTGATAAAAATCTTAGAAATCAAACAAAAAAATTTAATTATGAATTAAAAAAAAAGATAATGTTATGGATGAAACAAATATAAATTCAAACAGATCAGATAAGCTAAATCAAAATTGTCTAAATACATCCAATTAAACAAGTGCAAAACCAAATAATTCAACAAAATTACAAAAAAAAAATAAAATTTCAAAATTTTTCAAAATTTTTTATAAAAAAAAATTTATTTAAATGTAAAATTTAAAAGTAAAAATCAAGTTAGAACTTTATTTTATTATTTTTAATATAGTTTTTGTTTTTTAGACACGGTGGAGGTCACTCCCAAGTTGGCCTTGACGCATTGGCACTCAACCACGAAGAACTGATCGTTCTTTAATAATTGGAACTTGAACAATTTCATTACGTTTTCCAATCGGACTGGAACCTTTACAATTCTTCTTTTTGGAAGTTCTAGTTCCTCCGAGTACTCCCCAAGATTGAAGCATTTTCTTGTGAAACTATTGATTTTAAGTGACACTAGAACCTCGTCCGTTCTTGGATTAAAATAAGGTCCAATAAACTCAACACCTGCCATTTTTGGTAGAAATATAACGTAGGTCTTAAATATTTCTAAATGAAAAATATATATATATATATTAGTTTTTGTAAATTATTCTAACTATTTAATATACCTACCATCTTCCATTGAGGAATGTTCGAATAATATCGGCCCATAAACCTCATCACCATGGAGGTATGAATAATGAGAAGATTAGGCTGAGGTTAGTTCTGCTCTGTTAGCCTCTATAAGATCATCTAGTGGAGAATGGAAGTTCATGTTGTCTTCTTCGACTGAATCCAAGAAAGAGGGTATTCCAACCAATGATGGTGAAGTTTGGACAGACATACTAGGACTCTGTGGATTTCTATTGGTGGTGGTAGTGGTAGTGGTCGTAGTAGTGGTGGAATTATTTCCCTCAGCTGAGCCATGTTTGTCAGGAGTTACATTTTGTAATTGAACATCTTCAACAGGTTGGATTATAGGTGATGGATCAGGAGTAGTTGTGATTATAGTAGATTTCTTGACATTCAATTGGGAGAATTTCTTGGTTGAATTAAATTTTCCCATTATCGAAGCCCTGGTGTAACCTGAGTTTTGCCCAAATCTAGTTTCAAAGAGTTTGAAGGCATCAGTGGATGTGATAGTTGGGTTGTTTTTTATCATTTCTTTGAAGAACGTGGTATGTTTATCTTCGTATTTACTATACTGTTTGTTTGAAAATTATTTTATATATACATTGTAAAATTAATTAATAATACTGTAAACACTTAATAAATTTCTAACACTTACAACTGTCATGGTTTTAAATGTAGATATTTAAAATATATTTTATTTATTTTTAAGAAAATGGTCTTAAATTTAAATCTTTTCACTTCTGTGTTTGTTATGTTAATATTAAAAAAAATAGGTTTGCTTGCATGCATGTAATAACAAATAATTTTAAATAATAAATCGGGTATTTTTATGAAAGATTAAATTCTATTAAAGAAGCCATCATCTAAGCCATCCCAGTAAGTGGAGTTTCAAATTATTTTGCGTACATTAATTTATTAATAATAGTATATTAATTATTAATAAGTGCATTATCTATTTTTCAATAGGGCAATAAGAATGCATGCAAAAAAAAATGTTTGTGTTTGGTTTCAAGCAAAAAATTATGTCAATGATGGTAAATTGGGGTTAATTAGTGTACTTTTTTTATTCATGAAAAGATATACGAATTCAATACTAATATTTGGGTTGAAGTGCAAAAATGGGGTACTGATAATGAAAAAATTATACTGGTGTTGAATTTGTGTGTGGTAATATGAAATTTTTTCAGGAAAAGATATGAAAATGTATTAAGATTTCAATGTTTGCATGTATATATTTTTGATATACTTTAGTTTTTTTTAATTCACCATGTTAGATCGAAGATTATCATCTTAATAATTAAACTACAAATTTAGAATGAAACTAATAAGTGTTAATTAGTATTCGTGAGTGAAAATAAATTATATTATCGATAGAAGCTTAACAAAAGTTAAACAAACAACCAAGTATTTATTTATTTAAGTATATAGTTAAAATAATATAGAAAAAATGTTAAATAAGAATACTATTATAGATATAAATTTTTATCTATCAACATTAGAGATTTATTGTGGTGTTAGCAAAACAACATTTGACCACCTCTATTCTATGATTAAAGATCATTTTCAAATTCAAGAAAAACATTTACTTTGGTTCTTGGTATATTTAAGGCAGTACAATTCATTAGATATACATGCTGTCAACTTTGGAGTCTCAGTTAGAACTTTTAAGACCTGGGTTGACAATTGTTTCGTGGCATTTAATATTGTACTTAAAAATAAGTTGAAAGAAGATGTTCTATTAGTAAGTAATAAATTTAACTTTTCTATTTCTAAAATCATAACTAAATTAATCTTATATGATAAGAATCCAAATATTCTAGATAATTTGGTCATTAAAGAGTATTCTTTTGGTACTGGTGATGCCATTCAAACTAAACTTGTAAACTGTGCTGTTGATACTACCCTTCTACAAATCCCAAAACCTATTGATGGATATTTGTACAAATCATTATATTGTAGTATGTAATATAAATATATAAATTTAATAATTTTATTTAGCTAATTTTAAGAATTAAAAATTGTAGCAAAACATAAAATACATGGCTATAAATATGAAGCTGTAGTAGGTTTGAAGGGGGAACTACTATCACTAAGAGGTCCATTTCCTGGTAGTCAACATGATGCCAGTATTTACTCGTCTATTGGTGAATGAAATTGATCATTTACTATCTCCGTCATATTGGATGCTGGGAGACAAGGGTTATATTGGTGGAAATAGAATTTTTGCACCAAATAAGAAATTGTCAAGGAAAGAGCCATCAATAAGAAACCCAAACAAAACTATGAAAGTCAAAGTTCCGTTTACACCAGAACAGAAAGCAGAAAATTCTTTTATCAATTCCAATCGTGCTGTTGTAGAAAATTATTTTGGGAGAATTAAAAAATTCCATTGCTTTGAAAAGGCATGGAGGGGCTCAAAAGAAAAATTGGATTTGGCTTTCTTGGTTGTTAACTTATATTGTAAACATTGATATTCAGCTTGGAATGAAAAAAGCTTTTAGAGAATAATAAAATAAAGTTCTAACTTGATTTTTACTTTTAAATTTTACATTTAAATAAATTTTTTTTTATAAAAAATTTTGAAAAATTTTGAAATTTTATTTTTTTTTGTAATTTTGTTGAATTATTTGGTTTTGCACTTGTTTAAATAACTAATTTTTTAACACTTTTTTTTTAGATTTGTTTTTCCAATTTTTGTCAGGCACAAAAAGTCTGGTAACTTTCAAAACCTTATATTAATTGGCAATATCTTCTTGTTTTACAAAAAGTTGAGATAAAAGGTAAATTTCATTTTCTTTAATAAAAATGATAAAATTAATTTGATAAATTAAATTAATTGAACCATAAAAAAGATGCCCAATTTTAAAAATCAATCAAAATTTGTAAATAACTTAAAATTTTAATAGTGTGAACTTGGCCAACGAAAAATTAGTGATTTGAAAATGGAAAGGCTTTTAAGCAATCATTTAAAAACTTAAATCCAAAAGTTTTAATTTTCTTTATAAAATCTTGTTTACTCCTATCTTTAATTAAATATTTTATTTATTATTATACATTGATTCCAACTATTAAATGACAACTAAAAAAGCTAATAAGGTATGTAACTACCTATAACGAGAACATCGAACACTTCTTATCGGAACTAACTAACTTTTAAACTTAATATGCATAAAGTATCAACCACTCCTAGGGAATAAACAAACGAATAAAGGATTCTGGAAAAGACTGTCAGAATTTTCCGAGAGACCTGCTTTCTGGCCATCGCTTTATATCATTTTATCCTTGATCTTTGCCGCCACTTTTATTTTGACCAAAACATTTTATGGTGTAATCTATGTGGAAATGAGTGGTTCTGCTATCATTGCTTTTCTGTTCTTGGTTCTGGCGGTCAATGTTTTCTGGAGATTAGCTTTTCACTCGCTACCAAAATACCGACTTTCTCTCCTACTAGCACTGATTATTTGCCTTTCTCGTGCCGCAGAAAACTCACTTCGTACATATAACTACTGGAGCTACAGCTATCCCATCACCGTGACATTGGCAGTCATGTCAGAGACAAACCTGGTTCTGGCAATATGCTTCATGGCAAGTCTTTGCTTTGAGTACTACACGCACACCAACGTCATCAAAGGATCACCTACCTCCAAACTTTTCTGGTGGTCTTTAGCTGCTTTGGTGTTGTCATCGGTCGGAATGATACTAGTGACAATCATTCCAGGAGAGAAAGATAAAAATGACAACAGTGGCAGCGGCAGTAAGAGTAGTAAGAGCAGCGACAGTAATATCAACCTTTTATTTCAGATCACTATCTGGACCAACTTAATATCGGGATTGGGTGTGGTGATTGGATGTGCCATGCATATCAGACAGGTAGTTAATCCACGCCACTATGAAGTGAATTCCACCGAGGAAGTTACTCAAGGTCCGCTGTGTATGATCGTGTTGTGTAGCATTGCCCTTCGTCTTGCCATTGACATGTACCAAATCACTGAGGGTGTGCAGTTCATCGACTATCTCAGTGATGCCACTTCCAATCCATTCTTTGATTTCGCCAAGGATCTCTTCTCCCAAATGATTCCGATCATCCTCCACCTCTACAGTACATACTTTAACTCGTTGTACAAGAAGAACGACGATGTCGAAAGAGCAACCAAAACCGAAATAGTGGAGATCAACAACCAGATGGTGAAGCTTGCACTACGTCCCGGAATCATCGGACTTCACTTTGCATCGTGTGGCTACGTCATTGCCACGACAAGCAATACACTCCCATTATCGATTTTAGTTGCTAGAGTCGGTGCCTTTTGGATATTCATCGACTACTGTCTATTGTTGACGACAATCTCCTCACCGATTCTACAGATTGTTTACCGCTACTTCCATAGCAATGTTTCATCTCACGCCATCCACAAGATTCATTTTCACCGAACCATGGCTATCAACCTGATGTTTGCCATCGTGGTGCATGTAACCGGTCACATTGTAACTTGGAGTATGAATCCAAACTTTAGAACGGAGGAAGACAATGTTCTGGTCTACACCTACAACATCCCGATTGTGACTGGATTCGCCATGCTTCTAACCATTGGCTTAACTCTGCTCTCCGGATTCCTCTACCAAGGAAGATGGTTCTATGTTCACATTCCACTTGCGCTGATCACAACGATGTTCTTCTACATCCATGGTTACCAACGATTGCTTGGTCCTCCAGTTGGCGATCGAATGGTAATGATGTTCTCCGTGCTGTTCGGTGTGATGTACATCCTCTTTTTTATTATAAGAGCAATTACACATGCTGACACCACCGCAGTTAAGATTCCTGCAATGGAGACAACACAATTCTTGCTACTCGAGTCTGACTTGGAGGGATTCTCAATTGTTGATCCAGGATGCTACTACACCCTCTACCTGAAAGGAACTTATCTCTCTCATGGCCACCAGTTTTCCGCTTTCGTATGGCCGTGGTCAGATTACGAAGATGCCAACACATGCATTGCATGCAACCACAAAGCGAAAAAACTGAGATTTATTATCAGGACGAAAGGTGGATTCACTCAGAGTCTGTCTGGTTTATTTGAAGATAAAAACAGTAATATCCAACTGGCAATGCACGGACCATATCTATCGACCGGTAACTCTGCTCTTCGCTTGCTGGAAACCATGAGAATCGAGGAGAATGAATTTCCTATTCTCGCACTCTATGCAAATGGTGTTGGTATCACTGTGTCGCTGTCGTTGCTGCAACACCTATTGTCACCATCCAACAGACTCATTGATCGCGTGGATTCGATTCGATTCTACTGGTCTACACCATCGAAAGAACTCTGTGAGAAAGTTCAAAAACTTCTCTACGATGCATACAACGTTGATCAACTACGTGATCGTTTCAGAAAGATAAAATTCTATATTGCTCGAATTGGCAAAACAGAATTGAATACCGAAGCCAATAGAAATGCCAATAGAAATGCTGATCCACCAGTTGCTCTATTCCAACCGGTGGCTCCAGAGGGTATCGATATTGATTTGGTACCGAAAGAATTTAAAGAAAGACCAAAAAACGATGATAAAACAAAAGCCAATGACCGCTACATAAAAGCCAAGAATGCTTACGATAATGTTATCAAGAATGAAGTGTTTGGTGGTGAATGGGGTACTAGACTATCGGTACTGGTTTATTGTGGTTCCGACCTAGAGAATTATCGACATTTGTGGCAGGTCGACCACGAAAACGGTTCTAGAGGAAGAATCATTGAGAGAACAGAGACTTTTTAAAGATTAAAAATCGAATGACCGAAAACACATTTTAATCTATTGTAACTATGTATAATTATTTAAAATCCAGTCCAATCCAATAAACAAATTAAGCTAAATTGAGACTTGTGGTGGTAAGATTAGATGGAATCTCTTCTTTACTGGCATGTCTTTATCGAATAACACCTATAGGAAGTCTATATCTATCATCGATTACATATTGTTTGGGATGATGTACCTATTCTTTTATATATAGAATGATGGTGTAATAAAAAATAGATTAGCTGATTACATCTCAAAAAAAAAAAAAAAAAAACATTTTGATTTTTTTCAACCCTTTTTGGAATTTAGAGATATAAATATTTGTTTTTTTTACATAAAATATCCTTTGGAATTATAATTCATCAAACTAAATATTTATTTCCATCTCTGTTGACCTTTAATCATATAGATTGGCCTGTGTTAGTATATATATTATTATTATCTTTAGATCCAATACCATCGAAGCTATTCCGATCCAACCTACCATCATACAGAGTCAAGTCTCCCGAAAATACAAAGTCTATGAAACGAATAGACTCTGGAATATGGTAATTGGATTATTCTTCAAATAAGGAAATGGGAAGAAAAATCGGCAGTAGATTGAAAGTCAGCAGAGATCGAAACAAAAATTCATTTGTCAAATAATTTTGTATTATTAAACAATAAATTGTTCAAATTCATTTATAATATTCAATTACTTTATTATTATTTGAATCATTACCTATCATCACAATTTTCATTAGTTGTCAATACTACTAGGTTAACTTTTAAACTACCAGACCCACTTCTTTTACATGTACAGGAAATAGCCACGATGAAATAATTTCTTTGTCAACAATCACCAATTTTTTTTTCAGTTTTTGTGTTCTAGTTTCACAAAAAAAAGAGATAAGGAATGAATAAAGAAATTATATTCACTTTGTGTATCAATGATAGTTAGTTATTCAGAATAATAATTGAAAAATAATTGTATTTTTTTTGTTTTAAAATTGTTTTTATAAAGATGGCTTTTCTAATTTATTAAAACACGTTTCTCAGGGAAGTTTAGTTCTTGGCGTGCTTCAAGTTGTAGACTTGCTTGGCGATACGATCGAGATCACGACGTCCGGTAGCGGTGATTCTTCTTCCACCCTTAAGTGAGTCGGTTTCGATGACCTTCAAGACGTTCAATTGACGTAAGCAGTAACGGATGACACCACCGTTGGCTTGGTGGAAGTGGTTTGGACGGACACCATCTCTACGGTTTCCACCAAAGGCCTTTCTGTAACATCCAACACCATCACCACCACGGAGGTATACCTTACGGGCCAAGGCGGCAATACGGACGTACAACCAGTCTGGGTTTGAGGGTGGGAGCTCCTTGTGGGTGGCAGTCTTGACAATGTCGACCCATCTTGGGATGTGGACACGACCAGTCTTCTTCAAGAACTTGGCGTAGTGAGCAATGAATTCTTGTGGGCAAACGTCCTTAACAGTTACACTTTGTACAGTAGTGGCCATCTATTTGTTTTAATAATAATATTATTATAATTAGTATATTTATTTTTATTTTCTCGACCGAGAATAATAATGAAAAAAAATGAGGTCATGCTGAGTGTTATTTATCAAAAAAACTATTAATGTGATACAACTAAAACTTCTATTACTTTACTACACTCATTTTTAATCTAGAAACATAGTTTATATTATGATTATATGTGATTATGTGATTATGTGATTATTTGATTATTTGATGATTTGATTATTTTTGTTTATAAGATCGTCTTTTTCTTGAACAAGCATTCATTCTGTCGATCGAATAAAAAAACCATTTATATTTGTTTCAAAATGTAACTGCTAAACTTTTTGTTGAAAATCAATTTTATCTGTGACCACCAACACCATTCTGTTATCCTGAATTATGATTATTTGTTGTTGTTGTTATTGTTTTGTTGTTTATTTTGTTTCTAGATTATAATCAATGAGTGTAGTTCTGTATGTTTCTGTAAAATTATTTTATTATTTATTATTTTTTTTTACTAAATAGATAATATTATATGTTTCTAAATAATTATAATTATTTGTAGTAATTTTCGATTATTTTCTAAATACTAATAATTGTAGGTAGGTAGTAGGTATAGTAGGTAATTATTGTAGATACATTTTCAATTGTTTTAAAAGGAAATTAGGTAGAGAAAATAGAAAGAGATATAAAAACACACCTTATATGTGAACGGGTCGTTACTCGAGTGGAAAAAGGAAGCTTTGAGTAATTTTGTGTGCTGATTTAGCGGTGAGTGCTTCTGTTTCGAAAAATAAAAAAATAAAAAATAAAAAATTGAAATTTTTTCAAAAAAATTAATATTGTCAACGTTACCCGATGTCAATATGAGCCTCACAAATCAATGACAATCATTCAAAAAAAAAAAAAACTGTGCACTCTAAATCACTTTTTTGACGAGCCTCATATTAAAATGAATCATGAAAAAAATTTGTCTCTCGTGTTTTTTGCAATTCCTTACTTTTAGAAATTAATGCCCATGCATTTATTTCAAATGTTTTGTAACTCATTAACTCAATTAATCAAAATCAGATAATAATAATAATTTATTTCATTATATAATAACAATTTTTATATGTTCTAAATTTATACATAATTGCAATAAATATATTAATTATTAATAAAAAAACAAATTAAAAAATTAACAGTTTAATATTATGCTGCTGAAAAAAAAGATATAATAATAGTTGAGTATGAATATCCTTGTTCCACTCCTAGACAATTGTTTAAATATGAAAAAAAACAAAAACAACTACTTGAAATAATACTTTTAAGTCTAATTAAACTAAACTAATTAAATGAATGAATTATCTTTTTTACAATTTGATCAAACTAACTAATATAGTTATTTATTTGATGATTGTAAAATAACTATAATAAAATAAAAAGAAAGTATTTATTATTATTTTAAATAAATATCGTATCTTATCTTATTTTATCTTTTTTAATAATAGACTACAAAGTTAGTGATGCTTTGATCAATTGTAAAGCAATGAGGAGTGTGAGAACTGGTTGTGTTTTTTTTCAAAATTTCAAAGGTGTAACGTTTTTCGTTTCTTATTTTTTTTAATTTTTTTAACCAATTTTTTTTTTTGACATTGAAAAAATAGTATCAAGTGAAAAAAAACTAAAGCCACAGTTAGAAGTCCTCATCATTCTCCTCTTGCGCTAGGTAGGTAAAATAAACCTATGTTATTATTACTATTCATCATCATTAGAAATCATCATCATAAATCATCAATTAATTATTTAGTTTAATAAACAATAACAATATAATAATATAATAAATTAATAATAATGAAATTACAGAAATAGAAAATAATAATAATAATTTACGAGAAATAATTATTTGTATAAATATTATCTCTTTTTTTTTATATAATAATATTTTGTTATTTAGTTTACTACTACTATTATATTATTATTATTATTATTATTACTACTACTATCTCCTGAGGTTTAGAAAGGAAAAAAAAAAGTTATGATTACAGATTTTTAGATTTATCAAAGAAACACATAAAACAGGTCTTTTTTGTTGTTATTTGGAATGATATAGAACAGTTTTACTTTAGATCATCACGTCAATTAGATTTGATATAGAGAATCAAACAGTATCTGCACTATTTAAGTTTTACGAAAAAAAAAAAAACCAAAATAATAATCTACAGAAATCGAACCAAATCTTTTTTTTTCTTTTCGTTTTTGAAAATAATGATGATAATGATGATTTAGAATAATAACAATAGATAATTTGATTTAAAAATATAAATAAATACTAATTTAATTTTATCAACTATTGCTACTACTACTACTACAATTATAATCATTACGTATAGATTAAAAAATGACTCACTCATACGGTCAACGTTCAGGAACCAGACACAAGTTCGCCCGTGGATTCAGACAACACGGTCTCCTCAAGACTACCACTTTCTTGAGAACCTTCCGTTTGGGAGATATCGTTGATATCAAGGCCTCCGGTAATGTCCACAAGGGTATGCCACACAAATACTACCACGGTCGTACCGGTCGTGTCTGGAATGTCACCCCACGTGCAGTTGGTGTCATCGTAAACAAGCGTGTTGGTCCACGTTACATTGCCAAGAAGATCCACGTCCGTATTGAGCATGTCAGACCATCCAACTCCATGGCCGCCAACAAGAAGGCCATCGAGCAAAGACGTCAAGCTTTCTTGGCTGCCATCAAAGCCCGTAAGGCCGGTCAAAAGGTTGTCCTCCCAGTCTTGCCAGCCCAACCAAAGACTGGTTTCTTTGTCAACCCAAGAGACTCTGAGCTCCAAACCATCACCCCACTCCGTTACGAGTTGTTATTGTAAATTATTATTATTTACCAGTGTGCTCTCAATGACAATAAAATAACAAAAAATAAAATAAAATTTTTAAAATCTAGCAAGTTAAAAAAACAAAATACCAATCTATTTTTTAGTATTTATACTTATTTAGTTATTATCATTATTATTATCACCAACTAACTAAAGGAATTTGAATTTCGTTGTTAATTTTAAATTTCAATAATTATTGTCTAAGATATATTTCATTTTCTTTCAAACATTGTTTTATTTTTTCTTTTCATATTTCTACTTTTAATTATTATTATTTTCTCCATTTTTTCAAATCAATTTAATTAATTCTAGATTATTATTATTATTTTTATTATCATTTATAAATTAAACTAGGAATTTGAATTTTTGTTGTTAATTTAAATTTCAATAATTAATTATATTGACAATGAGGATAATGATTTTTGATGATGACGATGATGATGTTGTTGTAGATGATTATCATTATTGTGTGTGATGGTTTGTAGGGTTAGTTTTGAAAAATAGTCTGGTTTTGTCAAATTTATCTGTTAACATATAATCGTTTTTTTTTTTTTTGAAATTTGATATTTTTTTTTATATGTGTATGAGTGGTTTTGATTGATTTTCAAAATAATAATTTGATCTTTTTATTTGTAACTGGGAAATTTACTATCGAATATTTGATTTCAGTTCACTATTCTACAAGTTAGAATGAACATCAACATCATTTCAATTTCCATCAAAATTTATTAAAATTTCTATATTTAGATAGTAAATAAATAATATCATTCTACTACTATTACCAATATTTCAGCACATTTACTCTCTCTCCACAAATCATAAATTATCAATGATAAAATAAAAATACAGTGAGTGATAGTACCAGACCATATGGCTAAATTAAAAATATTAAATAAAAAGTATACTTTCAAATGAATTCACATCGTTGTCAATATCCTCTAGTTTGTTAGCATTTTGTTTTTCGTCAATCAGATCAAATCAAAGTTAGTCATCACATCACATCAGTTATTATTAGAAAATCAAAACATATATATTGTTAGTTAATAAATAATTAAAATAATAATTCTGTTTTTATATCAAAGTCTTTCATTTTATTTATTTATATTTAGATAGTTTTTAATTTATTTTAGAATTTTATTTATATTTATAAATTGTTAATTATATTATTAATACAAATTAAGCAATCTAGCATTTTTTACCAGATTAGGAAAAAAAGTTTCAAAAGAAAAAGTTATTGGTATGACATTCATTAATAATCATTTATTATAATCAATTTATTATTCTTTTGTTGTTACACTAATAATTCTATATATTTGTATATCATCTTGAAAACAATAAATCATTCGTCTATTTAACTTATCAAAAAATCATTGGTCGAAACAGAACCCCCAAAAATCAATCAATCAATCTAATTATCGTTGTTTTTCTTTTTAATCTATTAAAATATTTTATTTTTATTTTTATTTTTATTTTTCCAGTGGTGTGTGATGTTATTATTAATACTACAATAAATATTTATCATTGAAAGTAGAATTAAAAGAAAAATGAAATTTATTTTTCGTTTTTAATAGTAATAACTCAAAGATTTAAATTCTTTTGAGATGATAGCGTCTCAAACACCAAAATATTTTTTTTTGTTTGTCTTGTCTTAACTGTTGTTTTTGTTTTGGCTTGATGATTCCAAAAACTATTCTTAGTGTGGTTATGTCTAGACAAAACAAACCTGGTGATTACCTACAACAACTACTATATATACATTTAGTAGTGTATCATTTTTTGTATTCTCATTCTTATTTTTATCACCATTACTCAAAGTCAGATTTTTTAAAAGTAGGTTTTTTCATTCATACAAATAAATAATAAAAAAACCAAATAATTACCCCCATTACACTCATTCACACACAAGCACACAGATACATAATAACTCATTTGCAGGGATATACACACCTCACACACAAATTTCACAACCAAAGACATGAGAAATCTACCACACAAAGACAAAACACACACTCATAAAAAAACAAATATTATCCAAACTACCACCAAACATGCAAATATTACATCTTTTAATTTTAGTTGTAATTTTCAAATGTTTTGGAAAAACAATAACAACAAAAATATTTGAAAGTAAATGTCAATTTATTTCGTTTCACATGGTTACCTCCAAAGTACTAGAAAATTCTTGATGATTAATAGTTTGCAAAATTAATCTTTTATTGTTAAACAACAAAATATTTTTTATATTTATTTATTTTATTTTTGTATTTTTATAAAAAAAGAACATTATAGAAACAACAATAACAATAATAATAGTTATCAAAACAACAATTTTCCATAATAATTTTTTTAATTAACAGATCTACTTTTATTTTTTATTGTTTGTTGTTTTAATAAAAAAACCGATCTATTGAACTTAACTTGGTAAGAAAGAAAATTCAAATTTTATGGTGTGTGTTGTTATTTTTATAATATGGATGTTAAGTCTAATTTTGAATTATTGAATTGGTGGAACAACCTAATATGACACATGAGAGTGTGGTATAGCAATTCCATTTTTCAACCAATAAGAATAAGAATATCGTTTACCTTTGGTTTTTTTTTTTTTTTGCCAAAACACACAATTTGATGTTTTACTCTTTTCTCAAAGGTGTTTTCTTGTTGTTCCTCTCAAACACACATACACACTACCACTCAACACCCCACTTTTAAAATTCAAATTCATACATTACCCCTTAGCCATAAGGAACAACAGCACAACTACAATTCAAATAGAGTTGAAGTGTTAACAGTTAAACTACCAAAAAAACTATCAACAGATCTACTTTTTTTTATCATTGGTAATATTTGGTGAAAAACAATGTGGATTCAACCTACCAAACACACATTCACTCCTATCGAATCTTTAGATGAATAGCATCGTTTATGATAAAACTCAAAGTCGAATTGATTATTTCGAGCAAGAGCCTTCTTTCGTTAGTCGTCAAATAATTATAAAACAAAACAAAGATATTTAAATCTCATTTCAAAATAATTTGTTACATTCATTTTCAATTTTAAATTATTTATTTATATCAATTTACTTTAACTTTTATTTATTTATTTATTTCATTTTCAAATATATCTATATTTAAAAAAACAAGATATTTTATCTATTACAATTTCAAATATATATATTTGAACCAATAGTTAGAAACACTCCACTCATATAAAAACATTAGATTTATTAAAGAATATAAGAATATATTAATTACTTAATTCTTAACAAACAAACAAACAAAAATAATACAAAACCAAGGAACTTGTTATTATTTATTTTATTTAATATTTATTTATTTAATGAATTTTTTTTAATTTTAATTTTTTTTAATTATAATTACTTTTAATTTATTTTTATTTTTGTAACAACAAGAAAAATCTTTATATTGGAAATTCAATTTCTGATATTTACTCGTCTTTTCACAATTTCTTTAACAATTATCACAAAATATTATCATTGTTACCATTACTTCTGAATATCAAAAGCTATTAAATTTCAAAATCCTTTTATATAATTGAAAGATTTATTTTATTAATTACAATACCTTTATTTGAATTTGTGTTTTTTGTTTTTTTTTGTGTTTTTCCTTATTTATCCAAAATGAATGTCAAGAGCAGGTAATTATTATCAGATGATATTAATATGTGTTTTTTTTAAAATAATAATCAAATAATGATTTCACTTTAAAGTTTATAAATATGTTTATTTTATTGTTTTAATTCTAATTTCAATATTCTATAAATACAAAAATAATAATTGTTTAGGTTTATTAAAATCTTAAAGAAATATAATATTTTCAAGAAAAACAATAAAATGGTTAGTGTAAATGGACAAATATCTGAGGAGGTCTGTGGATTGGATCTTCCATACGAAGTTATTTTATATATTTTTTCATTTTTAAATTGTAAGTATAGAAATGATTGAAATTCAACTTTAATGAATTCATTTTAATTTTTTTAAAAAAAATACATACATAATAGTATCAGATATTTGTAAACTTAGATTGGTTTCAAAGAACTTTTTAAAGATATCATCGGAGTATTCATTATGGAAGATGTTTATTTTAAGATTACAGACCAACAACAAACCCCCACCCAGAGTTTGTCATACTGCAGTTGTGTATAACAATTTGATGTATGTATATGGTGGTCATTTACCAGACAGTCACACCTTTATTAGAGATGTAAAAAGTGATTTACATGAATATAACTTTGGTATGTAGATTTTTATTATTTATTGTATTTGGAATGTTGCATTGTATTAACTGTTTTGTTTTAATATCTTACTATCATTTATGTAGAAAGAAGAAAATGGACAAAGAAAGTTACAAAAGGTAAACCATTACCAGAAAAGACAGAGCATAGTGCTGTAGTTTATCAAGATTCAATGTATATTTTCGGTGGATATTCAGGTCCACAAACATACCTTGATGTTTCAATTTACAAGTTGAATTTGGAAACATTCGAAGGTTCGTCGATTGAAGGTAGTGGAAATCATCCATCGGGTAGATCCGCTCATTGTGCAGTGGTTTGGAGCCACTATATGTATATCTTTGGTGGTTGGGATGGTACAGAATCCAACAACAGTTTCTTTAGATTCAACTTTTGTAAGTTTCATTCAATGAAACTAGACTAATAATTATCATTTACTAACTTATTAATTTCAACTACTTGACTTGTATAGTGAATGAAATGTGGGAAGAAGTTCCAGCTAAAGGTACACCACCACCCTGTATTAGATCACATTCATGTGTATTGTTTGATAACTTTTTATATATAATCGGTGGATATGGACCCGAGGGTCATACAGAGTTCCCGTACAGCTACGACTTGGTCAATGATGTGTGGATCCCGATGGCAAACAATCGTGATGGACCGTGTGCAAGATCTCGTTTGAGAACCGTTGTCTATGGCAACTATCTTTGGTGTCTTGGAGGATGGGACAGATCGTCGTACTACAACGATCTCTGGAGATTCAACTTGGAGACGAGAACATGGACCAAGATGGATTCCAACTTTGAACTCAATGGCATCGGTCAATACTCGTTGGTCACCTACAAGAATCAGATCTACATATACGGTGGCTACAACCCGTCGACTTCATCGCCACAGCCAAACCTCTACACCTACATCGTAGGACATCCATCGCTGTCCGACGCAGAAATCATGTCACTCGAGAAGATCTACGACGACGACAGCAGCAGCGAAGACAGCGCCATGGACAGAACCGAATCAATGAAATCACTCGACGGATTCTCGTGCTCAAAGGATGGCGAATCAACAGACCTACAGATGACCAGCGCCGCCAACAAAATATGTGAAGTCGTACAAAACCAAACGAATCAAAATGGATCTTTCGTTGGAATACCTACAAACTAGTTGTTGGTGTTGGTAATAGTATTCCTGACCCAAGAAAAAAAACGATTATATAGAAAAATATATATTTTTAAAATAAAATAATATTATAGATAAAAACAATAATATAATTTGTGGTGATTGATTATGATAAAATGGTTGTTCAGAATAATAATGATTGAAAGCAAACATATTCACATATTATTATCAACATGTCATTGAAAAAAAAAAAAAAAAAGTAGAGAGAATAGTGTGGGTAAAGATCAAAAAAATCAAAAAACATAGCAGCATTATCATTTAAAATAATCATAAATTTCAGAAAAAAATATAATTAAACTAGGTTTTCAAATAAGAGAAATGTGGGAAATAATATCTTAATTTATTCATGTGCTTGGTCCATAGAGTGCCATGAAAATTTTTTTCAAAAAAAAATAAATTTAACGGTTAAAATTTGATTTTTACCCCCATTCACCCCACACAAAACTTAAATCTTTTTATTGTTAATAACTCTGTCATCTAATCATTATTTTAAATTTTTTTTTGTTTTTTATACTTGAAAAATCATCATTTTGCTTGCTGTGGTTGTATATAGTGTGTTTAGAATATTTTATTCCAATTCAATCAATCAAATTATTACTATAAATAATAAGTAAACAAAGTAGTGTGTGTATTATTAATTGTTATCATTATCATCATCAACAACAACATAAATCATAAACAGCTGATTGTAACTAACAAAAAAAAAAAAACAATCAAAAAGTCAAATTTATTTATATATATAAACAATTAAATTAAAATAATTTAAATTCAATTTATTTCTAATTAGAAAAATAAATATTCTTCAAATCTCTTAAATTAGCTATAGTTTTTTTTTCGCAATATATTTCAGAAAGTTAAAGTTAAATAATAATGTCAAGTCAAGATGAAATTGAATCACGTGAGGAGCAACGTTTGAGCCGTGCTCTCCAAGGTAAAGTAGGAACCAATCACAAGGGTAGAGTCACTTCATGGGCTCCAGTTGTCACCAAGCCAACTCCAACCGTCCCGGTCAACTACTCGGGTACCGCCAGCGGTGGCGGTGTTGACACCCAATCGCCATATGCAAATGTTGCAGGTCTCTCAATTAGCGACGAGAAGATGCGCCAGGAACAAGCACGTCTTAAGAAGTGGGGATTGGACACCGGTGCCGTCTCTCCAGCATCGTCGAACGAGGAGCAACCATCGTCCAGCCAATCGACTCCATCGCTAGAGTCGGCGGAGCTCGACGAACAAGCTCGTGTCGAAGAGCGTCGTCTCACAAAGATGGGACTTAGCTCGAACAACCTCATCGAGGAGTATGGAGCACCAACCAAAACAACAACAGCACCAGCAGCAGCACCATCAAAGAACGACGCACCAGTAGATAACGCTTCGATTGCAACCAATATCGACGGACACACCAACGAAGAGAAAGTCCGTCAAGAACAGAAGCGTTTGGAGCGTTGGGGACTCAAGATCAACACTGGTAGCACATCGCCAGCCAACTCCACATCACCAGCCGCTTCAATCTCACCGAAATCCAACAACAGCAGCAACTCGACAGCCACTCCAGCAGCTCCATCGAATCCACTCAACACACAAGCTGCCAACGCTGTTGCCAAGCAATATGGATTGACTGCCGATCAAGTCCAGCCATTTTTAGATCAATTGATATTCGCTGCCAAGGCAGTCAAACTCATTCTCCACAAGAAATCATCGAATCACGACGTCACAATCACCACACTCATGGACATTGTCAGAGAGTCTGCCAATTTCGCTCTCACACTCCCATCCGATCTCCCAATTGGCTTTGACATTTCACAGTCTGCCGGTAGATTGGCCGGTGCCGTCAACGAACTTGTCAAAGGCGGTGACAACCGTGAACCAGCCCAAACAATCAAGCTTTACGAAGAGATTCAAACCATTCTCGGTGTTCTTTACTTGGGTGTTGTTGCCAATTAAATAATTTAAATCAAAATCCAATTAACAGAATATATAATCAACCAATCAACCAACCAAATCACTTTATTCAAAAAACAACAATACCAATGTTAAATAGTATCGCCACAACTAAAATCAATCAGTCAAATCAAATCCCATCCCTATATTATTTTCACTCTATTAATATTAACCTAACACACTTCTACCCTATCTAATCTATTCTAATATTATTTCCACTATTGTAGTAACAATAAAATAAACCAAAATTAATTTATTTATCTAAAAAAAATTATTCTTTATTATATTCAAATATTTCAGTTTTGTTAACCCTAATATACAATAAAAAATTAATTATTAAACTTTTACACTAATTGGTTTTTCGTAGAACAATATATAGAATTTATTAAATAACCAATGTTTGTGGCAAACAACTCATTATTTTTTAAATGAATAGATAAGATAAATGTAATTTGAAATGGCTGAACAAGAAAAAGATAAAGATAAAGCAAATGGTATCATAGAAGATGAAAGAGAATCTGAGTGAAGAAAGAAAAAGATGTTTTGCAATTCGAAATCTTTGTTTATGAAACAAGTCAATTATTAGTAAAATTATTTCTCTCAGAATTTCCAAAGATGCCCAAGAGAAACTAGCCTCTGAAGTTATGGTAAATAGAAGGATAAATGACACAGATTCAAAGAGAATGCTTTCTTACCTCTCCACTTTTGTTGGCAAATCCATTCCATATGTTATTCAAGTTTTGTGTTCTTCCTGAATGATTAAAGGGATTAGAGTGTAAACATTAGAATTACTTATAGTTTTGTTTTGCTATTTTTTGGATAAATAAATTTGTTGGTGGTAGGAGAAACGAGCTGGTCGATAATCATCTATAATTAATCTTTATTATTATCTTCTATTTCAGTTTTATGTTTCTTTGAACTTGGTTCTTGTTGTTGTTCATTTTTATCTTGTTCATTTAAATTTGAAATTGTTGAATTTGTAATTGTAGTTGTTGTTTCTTTTTTTTCTTCATTGATAGTTCTTTTTTGATTTGTATTATTATTTTTGTTATTATTATTATTATTATTATTATTATTTGATTGATTTTTAATTGATTGTGTTTCCAATTTCTTATAGTTTAAATAGTTTTCCAAATCTTTTTCCAATCCCCAAATTTTACATAGTTGATCATAACCTTTTGCTGATGTCGATGCTTTTCCTTCTACAGTCTTTTGCATTTCATTCTCCTGAATCATTTGATTGACAACGTACTTGGTGTTGTTATAGAAGTTGTCTTTGAGCATTGCCAATCGCAAATATCGTTTGATGACATGTTCCAGTGGATCTGGCGCACCCGCTTTGAATACGGAGATATTCTTGATGGCACCGCGTGCCACCATGACAGAGTTGGCACCGGTCATCTTCTTGACCTTCTCGATATCCTCGTTGACAAAGATATCGCCGTTCGCAATGATGGGAACAGAGAACTTGGCATTGTCGAGAATGTTCTTCAGACGATCCCAATGCGCTGGATCTCTCGGTCGCTCCGGTATCGTTCTCATATGAACACCAATCGCTTTAACACCTGTATTCTCAATGATTCTCATCAAATCGATCGTCTTATTATCATCTTCCAACAATCTAATCTTACAGGTCACTGGTAATGGTAGATTTCTAATCAATGTTGTTAAAATCTATATTAAGTTATTAAGTTATTTCGTTAGTTTGTTAGTTTGTTAGTTTGTTTGTTTGTTTGTTTGTTTAAACTATTTGATAATTACATCTTTTATAGTGTCTGGTTTAGAAAGTAGAGCAGAACCCATACCACCTTGAACAGAGAAGAACTTTGGACAACCCATATTGATATCAATAGCACAGACATCATTTACACTAATTAGAAACACAATACAATGTTAGTATGTTTTCACTAAAGATAATGTAGTGTTTGTTTAACAGGCAGATCTATACATACACAACTTGAGCAGCAGCCAATGCAGTGGTAGCAGAAGCAGTACCTAATTGAAGTACATTCAGAGTGTCTTCAGCACATGTTCTATATGTAATAGTATTATCTTTTGCAATGAAATCGATTGTACCCAATGATTCTTGAATTATAATTGTGTTAGTTAACAAACTATTCATTAAACAAATTAACACAAGCAATAATACTACTACATACTATTGATAACTCTTTTTGTTTGAGAAACTTTCAAATCGATTAGTTCCTCACTGTATGCAATGTCACATCCATATTCTTTGGCAAGCAATCTCATTGGGAGTGTACCGACACGTACCATCGGTGCCATAATCACCTTGTCATAGTAGTCCATTACAACTGAACGTTTTGAATCATCTGTAGATATTGATGCTGTTTCGCTCTCTAAAACCAACAATGAAGAGCTACTTGTAGTATTATTAACAATTGTATTATTATTATTATCCTCTATCATTTTATTTATTAATTTTAAATATTAAATTAAAATAAACAAAACAATTCGAACTGTACTATATAGGAAAGTATATATACTATATTAAACTAAACATAAACAACTTAACATTTCTTTTCGTCTCGTTTTTAATTTAACAAAAAATTATGAGAATTTTTACAAAATTAGTTCGAAATCAATTGCTTACACAAAACGAAACAAGAGCTGATTTATAAGAGTTATTATATAATAAAATCATTGACACCTTTCTATTAATAGAATTAATTTAATTTAATATAAATAATTAAAAGGTTTGACTAATTTAGAGTTGAAGTTCGATGCTTATAAATCACCGCAATTCAACCTGCTCGAGCACACCTATCGTGGTATTAATGTGGTGATCATCGTATTGGATTTGTGTGACGAAAGAACTTTTGATGATGTACGACTTTGGTACCAAGAGGTACAGCGTTATGGCTACAATAATACCAAGGTGATTCTAGTCGGCAACAGAACAGATCTAGGATATAGAGACACGTCGTGTCTCTCAAGAGCAAGTAGATGAACTCATATCTAAACTATCATTTATGTACTACTATGAAACACATGTGGAGAATCCAGAGCAACCTGAGCTCTTTGATATGATGTTAACAGAGCTAATATATCGTATACAGGATAATGATTTAACTCAAGCAGATTGGATAGACTCAATATTAAGTAGAAAAAACAAAATTTTACATTGCATTCTGTTATTCAATGTTAAAATTAATTCAATGGTTAACAATTATTTTTTCATTTTACACACATCACTCTGAACTTTCAATCTGATGCTGTGACTCTGCTAAAGCTTACAGTTTTAAGCTCAACAGGAACACTAAATTAATAAATTCAATAAATTAAAGGTGATGATATTTGAATGACAAGTCTAATTAGATCAAAAAAAATTCAAATGTTTAATTCCATTTTTTCAGAAGCAAATTAAAAAAAATTTGGGTGGTTGGCCCCAAATGGAATTAAACAAATGCTAAATTAATCATTTCAACACATCTTGATCAATGTGGTCACCACTCAACAAAACAAAATAAAAAACAATACTGTTATAAAAAATTTAAAATGAATCAATTTTTTAAAATATAAAAAATGAATAGTCAAAGTTATAATAATAATAATAGTAATAGTAATAGTAATAGTAATCATATTTTTGTAAATCTACCATTACTTTTAATTGCAACCATAGTTAGAGAGCTAGATAGTGATGTGGAGAGAATTTGTTTCAGTTTGACTTGCAGGCGATGGTTCTATCTGCGAGAGAAATATATTTGGTTCACCTGTTCTTATATTCCTAAATCATTCAAGGGCTGGCTACTCGATCCGAAAACCAATCCGACATTCACATTGAATTCATTCAGAGAGCTACTTCATAGAGGTGTCGATGCAAAACCAATCAAATCAATATTGGTTTGCAATAAAGACTATTTTAAGAATATAAAATCTATAAGTACAACCACTTACTATGATGACTATATACCGATTGGTAATTACAATAATAATAATAACTTAGTAATTACATGATGATTATTAATTAGATCTATTAATATATATAAAAAAGAGGATATTGAAAACTATGTGATTAGTGAATCTTGCACAGATATCACTTTCATTTCACACATAATCAACCAAATCGCAATCGATAAGATAAGCAAATCCAATATTAAAACAGTAGTATTTCGTACGGATTCATTCGAGTTTGGTAACCACCAAAGACTTCCATTGAATATCTCTACAATTATTTTACATCGATCTATCGATGAGTCATTACTACCTTTGAATTTGAAGAAATTGGTTTTGGGATGTTCCCCTCCTCCAAGGGCGATCGATGCCGCCAAACTACCGAGATCACTAGAACATCTTTACATTGAAGGTAGGCATGATGATCCCGTTGATGTTGGTGCATTCCCACCGAATCTCAAGTTCCTACATTACATCAATTACTATGAATCGCCGCTAAACGTACAACTTCCGCAAAGTCTCACTCATGTCTCAATAACAAATATTTGGCTCCCGCACATTAGTAATCTGAAATCGATTAAAAGACTGGAAATCGATCTGGTCGACGACTTTCCCATACTGTCCGTTGACATTCCATCGAGTGTAACTCAACTTATCTACGCCACTACAAATATCGAATTTTTTGTCACACCCTTTATCATTCCAAGAAATATCAAGTATCTAAGGTTAGCCGGTCAGTGTCGATATGAACCCAACATATTCGCGCAATTCGATCGATTGAAGACGCTAGAAGTCATTTCCAATGAGAAAACCGAACTTGTTATCGGAGAACTCCCAGAGAGTCTGACCACTCTGACACTGCCCTATCAAATCGACATGCCGCTGGAACAGTACGTCAAGTTGCCACCACGTTTAGAAAACCTCTATATACATGGGTACAAAGGTGTGATCTCCTATATGCCTACCACGGTTAAAACCATTGAGCTGAGACAAAACACTTTCAAGTATCCAGTGATAATACCTCCATCAGTAGAGACCGTCTATTTCCAATATTGGAATGAAAATGATACAGTTGACATACGCTCTGATGACTGGCCACCGTCACTGACCTCCATGTCCACAAACGATATATTACCATTTCAATTGCCAAAATCAATTACAAGCGTCAACCTCTTTAAGATTGAGAGTTCCTTTAATTTTTTCATTCAAAGACTAAACGAAACAACATTCTTGGTTCATGGAGCTAGAAATTCAAATTTAGTTTTTTTCATTTCAAATTGGGATACAATCAGAATTTTACTACCAAAATTAAATGTTTAATTTATTGCCAACTAAATAATAAATATTATTATATTGATTCATTTATTTATTATGTTGTTTATTATTTATCTTTCTCTAGTACCTTTAGTTTATTTTGCATTATTTGTTTCTCTCTGGCATTTTTTCTTTGTTTCAATCTTAGAATGACAAGTGTTGTTACGATAGCAATGAATACTATTGAGGCAACAACAATAGCAACAATGATACCATTCGATAATCTCTTGTTAGATTTAGGTGAACAGATTTGATCTAATTCGCTAGAATCATCACCAACATCAATAAGGTTAGAGAAATCAGGGTCCAATAGTGCAGATCTCTCGAAATATGGAATGGTAATACCAATTTTAATAGATCGGAAACTAGATGAATCAGTTTCGTTCGTTCCTATCACTTCTTCATCTAGTACTCTATTGTCGACTGTTGATACTCTTGAATCTAAAATTCCATATGAAATGAATCGACCATAAAGACTGGTTTTATCGATATTCATTTTTATCCAGGATATATCGTTCTTCTCATTGTAACTACCTATCTGTTTGGAGGAACATGAATCACGACCAGATAATCCTTGGATAGTTGCTTCCATCACAACTTGAAGCATGTTTGTTTTCAACTTGAAATCAAACGATGATATATTGATGGAATATTTAATGGTGGATGGTGATATGATAATTTGTTGACCTCCAAAATCAATGGACCTTGAATCATTAAAGAATTCAATTGTAATATAAACTGTTGTATTGGTCCCATCGAGTATACTTTGATATTGATATCTTGGATGATCAGTCTGACTGGTTTGATCATTTAACTTCCAATTTGCTAACTTGTAGGTACTAACAATATTCATTAAACTATCAATTTCTCTAACTTCAATTACGTGAACCTTGGATGTGATATTATTGAAATCAGTGTATGTTGGATCTGTAATAGTTATATTGGTAGTTGGATCAGGTTGAGGTGTTGGTGTTGGAATAATAATAATTTCTAAACATTTGTTAAAATTTGTTTTAATAAATTAATAAATAAATTAATAAATAAGGTATAAATATTAGAATTGATAGATGGTTAGGTTAACTTACTAGAAGAACATGATGGACCATACCAAGGTACACGACATTCACATCCACTATTTCTGCAGACTCCTTGACTGTTGCAAGGTGGTGTTCCTGGACAAATGAAAGGTGGTATTGGATCTAAATTTGTTTTGAAAAGAATAATTCTAAAAGGATTGGAATCAACCTTATTCTTAGTAATGATTATATCTACTGAAGTAGAATTGGTTTGTTTGACTCGGTTGCTAATTTGGATGACAACTCCTGAAAAGAAGTCAATGTCAATGTGTTGGAAACCGTTTCCATCGTTATAGTTAATTGAACACTTCACGACATCATTGGAAGTTCCAAATTGCTTTCCAAACAATGTAAGAGATCCACCGTACGATGACAAAAGACTTGTTGATTCGATAATAGGATAATCCATATTTGTCTTTCGGACTATATAGAATGGGAAACTATTGTCTCTAAGATCGGTTGAAAGATAAGCATTGTAATTGGATTGACTATCTATTATTCCATAAACAGATATGAAAATAGTATTCATACCGAAACCATATGGAAGTTGTGTTGAAGCATAATAATGACCTTTTGAAGGTGTAGAGATTGGTGATTTCAATAATGATGTTGTGATATTCAAAATTTGACCATTCTCAGAGGTCAAAATTATCAAAGGTTGATCCATTGATCTATAAGTATAGATTTTATAATCAATGTATAAATCGAATTCAACAGTTCTATTTGGACTATAAATTTCAACTTCTTTTGTGGCAATAAAATTGGAAATTTCAGGAACATTGGAAACTAGAGTCACTATAAAAATAGAGATATTAATCAATTATTGCTTTTTTTTTAATAAAATTATCTTACTTATATGGTCTACTGAAATTCTGAATTCTGATTGAGAAGTGGAAACAGCTGAGACCAATGGATTGTAAAGACGTTCTCTTTTAGTGGGGTCACCTAAAACCATATTCTTCATTGATATATTCTTGGGTGCCAGTAAAAATGATTCTGGAACTATAATTTTATATTTTCCATTGACTAGGTTCGAAGGACCAAATGATATTCTTAATGGATTTGCATCGATATCAGATACAATATCAACATATCCAACTTCAAAATCATTTTGGTCATAGATATTTAAAAGCCATCCTATTTCAACTGGAGTACTTGAGTTGATTATGACATTTTTATTCGGAAATGCCTTAACATCAAGTAATTGCGGTGGAAATATATCATCTTTATAATTTTATAATAAATATTAATTAGTAAATAATTAATTCTTGAATGACAATTAAACATACCAGAGTTTAATATTGTTAGAGATCTATTAAATGGAATTAATTGTGAAGGAATTATAGAGCCAGTATACAAGTCAGATATTGTGTAATCAATATTTCCACTCATCACTGGGAAAGTATAATTAAATGGAATTGTGTAAAGTTTCAAAAGTGGATGATAGAAACCATTAAACTGATACTTGTTAATGGTGAGTGTTGGAGTAAGATCTGGATATGAATTACTTAGATTGAAATATAAAACATTGGAGTTGAAAGCTTTTACATCCCATTGACTATATTGGAAACTAAAATAAGTAATATTACTAGAAATGAAAGATGCTAAAACAATATTTTAAAAATAATTATTAAAAAAATGATTTTTTTAAAATAAATAGAAATTCTTACGATTATATAAAAACGGTTGATAATAAGGAAGAGTTAAGTTTGTATTATAGATTTGACCACTATAAATATCGATACTATCTGCTCTAACGTTGAAAATCGTTACTATAAAACCAGATGGTTTCTTCATTGGTATCAACTTTTCATAGGTTCCATTGGTAGCTGTTCCTTTAATTAAATCAGATGTATATAAAATTTGATTACCAACGTATATATATTTAATAGCATAGTTTGATTCAACTGTTATTCTAAAAATAAAGAAATAAGATGTAGCTCTTATCATATCTATTTTAATAACATTAAATTTTGATATACCTACATTGTTTTATTAATTATAAAACAAAAAAAAAAATTAATAAAAAAAATATCATTTTTTACATTGTTTAATTTTCTTACTTGAACTTTGTCTATTGCCTAAAATAAAAACGTTTAATGATTGTGTTTCAGCGCTACTATAATAACCACCTACAAATTCTGTAGATAATATATCTTGATATTTATAATAAAATCCTGTTTCATTGAATTTACTTGGATACTTTATGATTGTAGTTATACCTGTATCACCTCCCATTATCGTATTTAAATGAATTGGCCATATTTCTTTTGAATACACCTCATTTCCAACAAAAGTAACATTAAGAGTTTTATTTAAAGCTTGGCTAATAGATAAAACTCCGGAAAAACCTATTTTTTTAATATCGAGTTTAATAACTTTTACTTAAAAAATCATGATATTTTTAATCTTTCAAAAAAATTAACTTACTTTTTAACTGTTTATCTAGTTGAACATTTGGTCCTGATGAAGTTCTTGAATCACAAATAAAACTACCCAATATCGATACTTGTAAATATTGATTTGGAATGGTAGCAAAATATACATCATCATCACCCGATCGCATTACCCTTTGGAATTGATAGTACTTTTCTTCTTCATAGGTGTAGAACAATCTTGTTTTGTTGATATTTCTGACATATGCCATTGCAATTGGATTGATAGTATCGGCTTGCTTCGTGAAATCTTCATAATAGGTATCTACATTTAATGGAAACTGTGTATAAGTTGCATTTAGAACAACAGTTGGATCTTTTAATTTTAAAAGGAAAAAAAATTATTAATTCACTTTTTAAGATATTATTTAATTTGTTAAAATTTTGTAAAAAACCATTAATATTAATACTTACAATCCCAAGGGAACAACGAAGAAAATGTAATATTATTAGATTGTGATACTAAATTAAAACCAACAGTTATTGTTGAATTTAATCCTAGACTATATTTTGGAAATAAATAGACCTGAACATAGTAAAGATGATTCGATCTTGTGAGTGTCATATCACAATAATAAGGTGGTGGGATATTACACAATATATTATAAATAAATGGATCAGTAGGACTGTAATATGAAGTAATACCAAAATCAACATAAAAGCCAACTGTAAATGGATCTAATGAAGTGATTTCCGAGTAGCTGTTAATTTTAAATTGAGATGATACTATTTCTATTAAATTTAAATGATATAATTAAAAAAATGATAAAAATAACCATAAAAACCAATGATATCAATAAATACATACGGTCACATCTAACCTCGGTAATGGGTATAAAATCCTGATTACCATAGGTTGTGTTTCTATAGTACAAATTCGGGTAAACACCAGTTGACACATCCAAATCTATTTGAAAAAGGAAAATCTGGCTCGACAGATCGTTTTGGATTGCACTCTTGAACACACCATCTGAGGATACAGAGAAATCAGTTGGGCTTATCCAATAGTTTGCTGCCATAACAACTGAGAAACCCGATTCACATTTCTTTATTACTGTATCTGGAAACAATGGTGGAAATGGTTGTTTTTGAATCAATGTCAATGGTTGTGATGAAACTGAATATATATTATTTATCGAAAGTAGAAAATTAATTAAATTATTTTATTTAATAACTATATTTTAAATTCATCTAAATACCTGTTAAACTACAAAAAGTATTAAAAATAAAAATACAAATAAATAAATAAAAAATCACTTTCATTGTTTTTTTATTTTTAACAATTAAAACAAAAGTTATTTTTGATCATTGATTGTTGAAGAAACCTCTTGTTTAAAATGATTTTCTTTTGAATTGTTCATTCCTTTAACAAATCCAAAGCAAAATATTTTTAAAAGAAAGAAACCCCCGATTGTTTAATAACAAATTTTCCCAAACTTTATAATTCAAAAGATATTTATTTTAAAAAATAAAATAAAAAAATAATATTTAAAGTTTAAGATTACGATTCTATGGTGCAATAAAAAAAAAAAAAAAACAATTGTGGTCATATCTGTTGATCATATGTACATTGAACAGGATGGTGGTTCACCCAATTTTTATTTTTTTTAATTCCGATTAAAGTGTCAAAAAAGATATTTTAAAAGTCTCTTGAATTGTGGTTTACGGGTTACTAGTACCATGAATTATTGTTATTATTATTGTTATTATTATTTTCATCATAATATATTTGTGATGATGATGCGTCCAAGTTTAAATTATAAAGAGGAAACTGTTGTTGTGCTTGTTGTTGTTGCGGATATCCTTGTTGTTGTAGATAACCTTGTGGTTGTGGCTGTTGTAGTAGTTGTGGTTGTTGTGGTTGTTGTTGATATGGTTGATATTGTTGATATAGTTGCATATATGATTGTTGCAGTTGTTGTTGTTGTAGCTGTTGCTGTTGTAGCTGTTGTGGTTGTTGTGGTTGTAGTTGTTGTTCTGGTAATTGATGAGTTGGATTCAACACATAGAAACCTCTAGAGTTGTTATGATCATTGTCTTTATTATTTTGGATTGTCCAACGGTCATTTACTTTTGGTATAGGTATGGTGTTGAATGTTTCCTCGTTTTCAGGCGATAGGTACCTTATATACATCTTAACATTATACTCAAGGAATATAAATTCAGGTGTACGGAATTGTGCTGCCATCTTATCTGTCGATACATGAATGTCATTAATAATTAATCGAATGAAATCATCGGTATCGACAAAGATTACTACAACCTTAAACTTTCTACCTATAATTTGAAAAGCAGTAAACATGTTTTTTAATATTAATAATTGGAAAATTGTTGAAAAAAACAAATAATGTTATTATATAAATAATCATACCATTTTTAATACGAACGGAAGCCTCGATGGTTGACTCCCGGTAGTCATCTTTCGGAATGTAAGTATTCAGGAATTTACTGATGATTGGATACGGAAGAAACTTGGAGGCCTTTACAAATATCGTTTGTCTCGCCTCACTAAATAGCTTGCCATCTACACAACCAGTTGGACTCCAGTATGTCAGTCTGATTTCGGTTTCGAGATATTGGCTTGTTGTTTCATTTCTTATAGTGGTACCTTTAACACTGAAAGTACCATCGGCACTAACATTGGACTCACAGTTTTCCAAAGTAAAAAGAGTTTTATCTTTCGGAAAGGCCAGAATTACAAGATCTATGTGACTAAACTTTATATTTGGATAGATTGTATTCACTTTCTTTTTGACCAACTCCAGATTGACAACACCATAAAAACAGCAATTGTTTCTTTGGAGTGTGTGTGTTGTGTGAGAGGTCACTGTAAAGAGTGGTTCATTGTTGTTGTCGGGTTCTTGTTGATTGACTATGGTTGGTAGCGGTTGTAGTTGTTGTAGTTCAACTTCCATAGCATCTCCATTGGTATTTGAGGTTGTGGTAGTTGTGGTATAGGTGGGGGTGATATTATAAATATAATTATAATTATTTGTAGTGGTGGTTGTTGTGGCATCTGTAGGCAGAGTTGGAGTGGGTGGTATGTTGTTAAAGTTGTTTCCATTAGCATTGCTAATGAATCTATTGTTTAATGGTTGCGGTAGTTGATGTGGTGTTGGTGGTTGGTTGAGATTTGGATTTGGATTTGGATTTGGATTTGGATTAACAACAGCAGCATTTTCAAAGAAGTCAAAATTGATATGGATAGAGTTGTTATTGTTATTATTAAGTTCTTGTCTTATTGGACAATTTTGAAATACTACATTCTCTCTTTGATCTGTTGATCTATTACGAGAATTATACTCGACTAATGGTTGTTGATGGCAATCCATTTGATGATGATGAAGTGTTCTCTTTTGAAAAAAAAAAAAAAACAAAAAAAAAAAAAAAAAAAAAACAAAAAAAAAAAAACAACAAATGATAATTATATTTACTTTAAATAAATATAGAAATTAAGAAATGATTTATCAGGTGTAACTTTATCTCAATTTATTACAACAAAAATAAAATAAAATAAAATAATTAATCAAAAAAAGCACACCATTTGGATTTAAATTTTTAGTTTTTTTTGTTTTTCAAATAAGGAATCGCCCGTATGTGGTGTATTGATCAAATCCGAATGTGTTGTTGCAATAAGATGATAAATTAATTTATTTTTGAAAATTTTGTGGATGGTATTTGAATGAAAATCAAATGGTAGAATAAAAAAAAAAAATTTAGAAAAGAATTTGATTCAATTCTTGCGAACACAGGTGAACCTCACCAAGAAGAACAAACCCTGAAAAAAAAAAATGGCTTTCAAAAATTTGAAACTAATCGTGGTGCAACAAGTAAAGTTGGCAAAACATATCTTTTGAAAAATTTCTCAAAATTGAAACAGCTCAGAGGTTTATTAAAGAATAAAGTAATCATTTCAAAAAACTTTAAGGTCATTCGGCACATTAATAATGAAAATTACATTAAACTTTTCAAATAATTAATTTAAGATGAATCTGCGATTGATTAGATATTTTTTGTCTTATCGTTTATTTGTTCAAAAGCTAATAAAATTGTTAATGATAATATTTTTTAATTAATTAAAATTAAATTTGAAAAAGATATTTTTGTAGATACGCTGTTGAATCACGACGAATAAAATGAAAAATTGTTATTATTATTATTGTTGTTTTCATCAGAATCTGTTTGTGATCTTGATGCATCCAAGTTGAAATTATAATGATTAAACTGTTGTTGTGGATAACCTTGCTGTTGAAGAGAACCTTGTGGTTGTGGCTGTTGTGGATATCCTTGTAGTTGTGGATGTTGTTGTAGATAACCTTGTTGCTGTGGGTAGCCTTGTTGTTGTGGATAACCTTGCTGTTGTAGAGAACCTTGTGGTTGTGGCTGTTGTGGATATCCTTGTGGATGTAGTTGTTGTTGTGGTAATTGAAGAGTCGGATTCAACACATAGTACCCCCTAGAGTTGTTAAGATCATTGTCGGAAACCTCAATGGTTGACTCGCAGTAACCGGTTCCTGGAATGCAAGTAAAGTCGAATTCATTGATGATTGGATACGGTAGAAATTTGGAGGCCTTTACAAATATCGTTTGTCTCGAATCTCCGTTTAGACCAGATTCAATTTCCATAGCATTGTCATCGGTATTTGTAGTAGCGGTGGTGATATTATAATTATTATTATTAGTTGTTGTGGTGGTGGTGGTGGTGGCATCTTCAGGCTGAGTATATGGATTAACAATACTTGAGTTGGTGTGGACGATATGACAGTCTGCCGATTCAAATCCCGGTAAAAACTCTGGACTATTGAGTACCTCTTTAATAAATTGATGACATTCATCTAGAGATTTTGGTGCGTTGTCTCCATTGGCAATGCTAAAGAATCCATTGTTAGATGATGATGGTGGTTGATCTAATCCTGGATTAGAAGGGTTTTCAAAATACTCTGGGTTGAAGTGGAGTGTATGATCGTCAGTGGTTGCGGCGTCCGTTAGATAGTCTTGGCTCTTAAGCACCTCCCTACTAGTCTCATTACGATATTCCTTTCTAATCCAGCAATTTGAATAGGCTACTTTCTCTCTATCGTTGACTCTACTGAGAGAGCTATAATGAAATGATTTTTGTTGCTGCTGCTGACTATCAATATGATGTTGAAGTTGTTGTTGCTGAACTAATTGAAAGTTTTGTTTTTGTTTCTGAACGGAGTGGCGAGTTTTTTGTTGCTGAACTGAGAGTTGTTGTTGTTGCTGATCATCATATTGATGAAGTTGTAGTTGATTCATTTTTTTTGTTTTTTGTTTTTATTAAAAAAAAAAATGATGATTTATAATATAGAAATTTGTAATAAATGAATAACAAATTATTTAGATCTTGTGATCAAAAAATATTATTGGTGTTTCAACATCAGCACCTCTCCACTTATAAAAAAATATAATTAAAATAGAAAATAAAATAAATTTTATTTGGTTTCAATCATGACATCAATAACAATCACACACCCTGATTACTGGGGTTTCAACATCAGGTGCACCTCGCAACTTTATTAAATAAAAAAACTTACGGATCTGATTTCTTTTTACACAAAAATTATTTAATTTTAACAACGACAAGGGTAATGTTGTTACTGATTAGTATACACACCCCTATGATTTTGTGTGGTGTTGGTAATACCATTGACTCAAAAATGCGGCTGTGTAAATAATGTGCAAATTTAGGTTCATCCAGAGTTTTTTTTTTCAACACACCTTTGTGAACATCAATGGGGTATGAAAAACAACAAAGCAACACGTGGGTCGTTTTATTGTTTTGTATGAATGCTTGACACATTAATAACATATTCATACCCTTTTTTGCAAAAAAATAAATATTTGATCAATCAAAATGCTTCACCACTGATGTTAATAACACAGCACATGTGGGTTTAGTAAAATGAAACTAAAACTAATGAAAATTAACAATAATAGTAAAATGAATGAAAAAACAGTGATATTTACATTTATTTGATGGGAATAGAACTAGTGACAGTTTTTTTTTGATTTGATTTGATTTGGTTTGGTTTGTGGTTAGCAAAGATTTTAAAGAATTATACAACTTGATGATGATGACGACGACGATGATTTGGAGGTAGAAGAACCAGTAGCCGTTCTACCAGTTATACTGTGTCTGGCTGCCTCTTCGAAAACTTTGTTAACACCGTTCTGAGTGAGTGCCGAGCACTCTTGATAGGCAACAGCACCGATTCGCTTCATCATTGCCAAACCCTGTTGTTTTGTGATAGGTTCCTGTTGTCTTTGTGCTAGACGTTCTATAGTTTCGCGATCCTGTCGTAAATCGATTTTCGTACACACCAAAACTATTGGTACATTCGGCATATGATGATTAAGCTCTGGTATCCACTTTAATATAATATAATAATTTATATAATATAATATAATAATGATGATAAGATAGAATAATGAAATGAATAAAATAGTTAGTATCTATCAATCTATCTAATCGATCGTATTCTTAATTAAACCAATGATTGATTTAGAAAACTATTATTGACTACTTACTCTATCAATTACATTATCAAAAGAGGTATGTGAGATCACAGAGAAACAAACTAAGAATACATCGGTGGCGGGATAGGATAGCGGTCTTAGTCTATCGTATTCCTCTTGTGCAGCAGTATCCCATAGTCCTATATTATACGCTCTACCACCTACATTACAAGTTGCAACAAAACTTTCGAAAACTGTCTAAACAAACATGTTAATAATAGAATAAAACAATATCGTATTAGATTGTTATTACATACTGGTATATAATCATTTGGGAATCTATTATGTGCATAAACAGTAAAAAGACAAGTTTTACCAACAGCAGAATCACCTACTATAACTAATTTAATATAAAGATTATCACTACTTGGGTTATGCATAATTTATTTGATTTAATTTGATTTGTTTTGTTTTGATTTGTTTTCTGTTTAAACGATAGATCTAAATAATAACAAAAAAAACAACCAATCTTTCTCAAATTATTAATGACAACAATTTATTTATTGTTGTTTTTTTTATGTTTGTATTATAATCCTTTTTTCATTCTTTGAAAACTTGTGAATTAAAATAATAGATGAATGATAAGACTGGTGCTGAAAAAAATATAAAAATCTATGAAAAATCTTTTTTAAAAGATTTTAAAAAATAAAAATATAAAATCTTTCATAAAAATTATAATTTACAAAGTGTTTTTTTATTTAAATAATAATAAGATAGAATATATTATTATGCTATCTAATTAATTAATTAAACTTTACCAAAGTAAAAGTTTGAGATAGTGGTATACCAATCACAGAGATCTGCCCAGTAGTTGGTCGGATTAATATTGACAGCGGTGGCATTTGGATTGATAATAGCAATCTTTTGAACCGTTTGTAACTTTGAAATACATGTTGCTACACCGTTGATACTAGCACATTGCAAACCGCCCAAACATCTTACTGCACTGCAAACATCATTCGAATATACACCTATAATAAATAAATAATAATTTCTTTTATTAGTTTTTTTTTTTTTTTTTTTTGAAATATTACATACCTTGAACAAGTAAAATTACAAATAAACATAAGATTATAGATTTCATTTTTATATATTGTTTTAGTTTATTTTTTAATAAATTACAATGAATATTAAATTAAATTAACAATGACAATGTCTTAAAAATATCTTAATATAGAAAATTGTTTACAATTTCAATATGATGATAAATAAGATCAATCAAATGAAGATCGAAAATCGTACCACAACCAAAACGTGTGTTTTTAACCACTTGACTCATTAAACTAAAAAAGTATGATATAATTTTTATATTTATCGATTTTATTTTCTCCCACTATTATAGAATTTCGATTGATTTGTATATGTACCACTATCAATATTTAATGTATTATCAAAAAATTATTTTGAAAAGTATGAAATGTTGTTTTTTTCAAAATTATCAAGTCTGTAAAGATAAATAAAAATTAATTCAGTAAATTTATCTTTGATTCAATAAATTATTTAAAAGAGATAAATAATCAATTTTTCATTTTAATTTTATTAAATAAATTGAAGTTCAATTTTCGAAGGGTTTTTTGAATTCAAAATGTATTTGGTAAAGTCTAGTTTTTCATTCTTGAAATTGTTTTGGAAATTACTTTGATTCCAGATTAATTTTCATAAAGTAATTCTTTAAATGAATCAAAAGTATAAATATTTAAGTTTAAATAATTTTTATCAAGTTTTAAACTTTAAAGATAATAGCTTATGAAGCTATGGATACATAATTACTTATGGAATGAATAAGGACATATTGAGGTAATAAGATACAAATACCAATGGGGAATTCAAAAATTTGGTTAACTTTAAATATTAAAAAAAAATAAAAAAAATTAAAAAAAAAAAATTTCAAATAAAAATTTTGTTTTCTAAGTATTTCAAAAAATTGAGCGGGAGATCAACAAAAATGTAATTTAATTAAAGATCTTTAAATTTAATTATTTTATATTTATTACACATTTGTTATAACAACAAATTATAGTTTTTAGATTTTTAGATATTTTTTTAGATTTAATGGTTCAAAATACACCACATTTAAATGATAAAGAACAGATTATATCAACCTTGGTAACATTGATTCAGCAGATATGTGGCCAACAACAGCAGCAACAACAACACCAATCTACTAATCATAGTAATAGTAGTGGTCATCATACAAATACAAAGCTTAGTCAAAGACACATTGAACAGGTCGCTCAGATTCGATCGTTGCTTCCCGAGCTTATCAATACACATCTGCTGGCAAATGGGTCGATCAAGGATGTCAATGAAATCATACAGCTGATAAGCATCATGGTCCAGCGGCTGCCGAGTGGCCAGTGCATTGGTGACAGTGGATCGATCTGTTTCTACCTGTTCAAGTTGATTCCGTTCCTCTCGAGTCAGCAGCACGTTCGAGACGCGCAACTACTTGACAACCTGATAAACACCATCCGATCGATTCTCTACTTGCTGGTCAACGATTTCAACATGCTCTCGATCTTCATGCATGAAACACTACTTATATTCCAAGATATCCAAGAGATATGTGAACAATTGAAAGATAACAACAACAACAACAGCTTACAATTCCCAATACTTTTAAAGACATTCTGTGAGTTATCTTCAATGTTTACCAATACGAAATCAATGTCATTCTTGGATATTGAAACACTTAAAGTTAACAACAACAACAATAACAACAATGAACAACAACAAACATCAACACAACAACAATTACAAACACCAGAGATGGTAGATGGAGTACTCATTACTTTGACATCGTTCGATATGGTTATTTCATTGATGAGTGGATTACAACAGGTAATTAGCTACATTTTCGAATCGACCAGCCAATTCCTACCGGAAGTGATCACACCATTTTGGTTCACACTATCATTCATATTGAAATCAAACATTGCCACCACCGATATAAAGTTATTAAATGTAAGTAGAATATTAACATATTATCATCATAGAATAATAGATTACTAATTCGCAAAAAATAAACATAGTCTACACTTCAAACATTATGTATATTTTTAAAGGATTTCCAATGTCCGCTACGACTTTGTGATGAGTTTCTAGATTCACTACTAAAGCTGGCACAATCTACAATCACAATAACAAACACAGCAAAAGATCAGTCGTTATTAGCTAACAATCTCTCTAGAGCAATCAAATTGGCATCATCGATACTCAGTGACAACCAATTCTTTCTATTCGGTGATAGAATTGTTCATTTAACACCGATTATCTTATCAAATTCAAATAGTATATCAATTAAAGTAAGTCTTAACTTTTATAAAGTAAAAACAAAACATATTTATTAATTGTTGTTGTTTATTATTTATTATGAAGAAAACTATTTTAGAACTTTATTATAGGATATTATTATTATCACAACCATCTCATCAATCGATTGTTAATTTAATACCGTTTCTATCCGATCAATCTATTCAGTCAGTTTTAATAGATTGTTTTAGAAAGGTATTGGATCATTTTGCATCGTCAGAGAATAATATTAATAATAATAATAGTAATAATCAATTTAATGGATTTATTATCAACAAATTAATACAAACGGTTCAACACTTCAATCCACAAGAACAACAGCAACAACAAATCAACCAGTTGAATCGATTTATCTTTACATTTAGTACTGTCGTTAGAATATGTAACGGTTACAACGAGTACCAGAAGGAGTTGTTAGAGTTGTTTATTCATCACATCGGTGAGTTATACAAGTTTGTCATCGCTCACAAAGAGAAGGAGAAAGAGATCGATGTTTCAATGTTGCCTGTCATCAATGAAGCACTCTCGCTATGTTTGACAGTGGTGACAAGTGTTGTCCATCCAAACATTCATATGGCATCGTCGATCGGAAGTCAATATAAATTCACACTGGACTGTATATTCAATCTGTCGTTCCTGCCTTGGAATCACGCATCGCTCTTCACCTCTGAGAAACTAAAGACGTCGCTAGAGTATCAATCTATGAAACACCAGTGTATTACCGTACTAGCTTGGACACCGGCAACTTTCTATCTCGATGAACGCAAATCGATATTCGAAGACACTCTGAAATCGATTACCGAGCAACGTCAGAACAACAAGTACTCTGCTGAATTTCTCATGTTGCTACCGTTGTTCCTAGTGAATCTGTCATCCGACGACAAGCAGGCCAACGACACCTATATCAGCAACCTATTCATACACCTGGACAACTTTATTTCTTCAAACAACACCGACAAACCGATTCCAACAGAACATCTACAAGTATTATCAATGATAGCTGGAAATCTCCATTGTATTAAAAGTAATCATTTAAAAAATAGCAATAGTAATAGTATCAATAATAGTAATAATAATAATAATAATAACAGTAACATTAATAACAATAGTAATAATAATAGTAAAGAAATAGTAATCAATAATTCAATGATAATTGAATTGAAACAATTTAAAATTGATTCACTCATATCGATTTCTCAGATCTTTACAACAAATTATTGGTTACCAAAGTGTAAATGTCAGGATTTGGAAACATCATCAGTAAAGACCCAGAATATGTCAGACTTTACCTTCAAACAGCTTTTTACAACCGATAATCAGATACCTTCAATCATCAAATATCTATATCTATCGATTACTTTCAAGACACAACTTGGACATCTTCATTACAACGAAGAGAATATCAAATATTTCTTTGAGCATTATTTCAAGAATCTAATCACAGACACCAATGAAATTATTAGAAATTCATTAATAGATATTATTGTATCAATGATAAAGTTATGTCCATCAATCGTAAGTTTGCAAATCATTCAATCAACTATTATCGACTAACTAATATTAATTTTATGTATTGTATGTTTTTTTAGTCATCAAAAGATTTCATTCTATCACAATTGTTTACCAATTTGAAACCAATTTGGAATATGGAGAATGAAGATGTTTTACTATCGATTATCAGATTGTTTGGAAAGATTTCAAAGTTGATTCAAATCGATACTGTCTATTTCTTGTTGATAGTGTGTAGTTTGATCGATTGTTTCGGCAGATCTTCACATCTTTGTATCTTGTCGAATGAAATGTTAGACCAGATTGCCAGGCTAAAGAACACCAATCCTCGTGCCATGATAAACACTCTTGCTCCTACTCTCTACCCGATAGTAATCGAGCACATCAAAGAAAACGTTGCCATTCTCAATGAACTATCGAGTCGAGTGCTAAAGACCGATCTCACAACATTCATCAACAACGCTCTACCACATATTCTACCGACGATTTTCGCTAAACAAAATCAACCGGTGCTGAACGAATTGAAATCGCGTTGCAAACTCAAAGATGCAGCCTATGACCAACTCTCTTTTGTTCTCGAACATATCTTTATGTCGTCGCCTGGCAACGATCAGCTGGTGGAAACGCTTGTTTTCCTGGCGAACTTCCTCGAATGGCAAGTGAAAGATATCATTACTTTTGCACCACGATTGTTTTACTATCGTCTCATATTGAATTTGGGTGACGCAAGCAAAGCGGAGCAAGCAAAGGTAGCATTGAAATGGGCGTTCAGTCTACAGGAGGTGTCGGCGCCAAGTGCCGCCGCCTTTGAATTGTTCCTCATGAAAGATTTCCTCGGAACGATGAACCACTTCAACTCGATAATGACCAACAAGCAGAAACCACTCGCCGAGAAAGAGAATATGATGGGTGCAGTGCGTTCATTGCTCGAGCTGCTCGGTGGCGCAGTCAATCGATTCCGTCCAAAGATTATGGCATTCCTAAAGCTGGCGGTGAACACACCGCTCGAAGCAATGTCGATCGATATCTGGCTGACCTTTGTAAAGCTATTGGATATCAACTCGGTCGGTCCCATTCTAAATCAACTGGTAGTCTCTGTTCTACATCTTGTTAATTCCTATCCGGACCGAGCGATATTGATCCTCGATTATCTGATTGTCGAGAAACAAGCACAACTTCACACCTACTTCCATACGATACCTTTGTTGCCGGACTATCCTGTTCTCCAAAGAATCATTGGTGTCCTAGCGAAATACTCTGGAAAGACCGATCTCAAAACACAGATAACACAGCTGATCCAGTTGTTTGGCAATGAATCGTCGGATGTCAAAAACATCACACTCGATCGTCTACAAAAGCTGCTACGTGAACATCGGCTGGAGATCAACAAGTTCATTTGTGACGATGTCCCAATCATATCGGACCTGACGAAAGCACTGTTGATAGGATGTCGTGATCCTTTCGACAAGGTGCAAGTGGCATTCATCGAGTGTCTCGGTGAGCTTGGTGCCATCGATCCCGAGCGTTTCAACTTCAAACTCCGTAACGAAGTACACGATGAAAAGAATCGTGGAATGATTGCCTACGATCTCATCGTCGAGTATTTGGCAAAGTTTGTTTGTTCGCCGAGTAATCCGACTCCTCAAGACAGAGCTGGCTATGCAATCCAGGAGATTCTCAAGATATGCGGTTGCACCGAAGCCAACCAGACCATCGAAGGAAAAGATCTCTGGGATCACTTCACACCGGAGGTCAAAGAGATACTCTATCCATTTCTCACATCCGAGTATCTTCTACCACCATCCCGACAGATTCCACCGAGAGACACTGCTTTCTTCACACCAAAGACACTCTACAAGAAATGGTTAATAAGCTGGGTATCCGATTTACTTAACAGAACTGGTGGTCCAAATGAACCAATATTTAAATCTTGTCGGTAAGTAGCCAAATGTTTAACATATAACAATATTAACTAAAGTAGATTGTTAACAATATATTTAATATTTGTACCAATATTATATAGTGGTATTATTAAAGATGATTTAAAGATATGTCATTACCTCTTACCATTGTTGATTATCAATATCTTTGAATTTGGAAAACCAGAGGATATTAAATTGATTCAAATAGAGATATTGGAGGTATTGAAAAAAGATACTGATCTGTCGTCAGAGAACGGTCAGATGTGTACTCAACGAATTTTCGAAATCATCAATTCTCTCAACAAGTGGATTGACACTAGAAAGAAAAAGAATGAATCTGCCAAAATGAAATCAATGTTCAATGTCATCGATGGATTCCTCAATAGTATACCAGAGACACTATTGTCGACTGCCTCTCAAAGATGTGGTGCACTCTCCATCTCCTTAATGCAAATAGAATCACATATTAGAAAGGAAATTAATGAGTAATTATTAATAATAATAATTTTGATTTATCAAAAAACATTGTTATTGGTACTAATCCTTTTCATTTATTTTCGTATTATATAGACAACCAAAAGATATTGTTTTAAATAACAATCTACCATTTTTATTAAAGATTTATCATGATTTGAATGATATTGATGGTCTGGCTGGTTTGGCTGCACTCAGAACAAAGTCGACCGTCGATGAAAAGATAATGGAGTTTGAGAGTAATGGTAGTTGGAATGATGCTTTTGTTTACTATACAAACGCCGCCAATAATGATCCAGGAAATTATATTTTCAAACTTGGAAAGTTGAAATCGATGTTCCATCTCGGTCATTACGATACTGTTTTGACATTGGCTGAAGGTCTGAAGAAAGAAGCTGGCAACTACAACAACAACAACAATTTAGATGGTATCAACAGCAGCATTATCACAGGCGATGACAACCCTATCAGTAAATACAATTCATTCGCTGTTCAAGCAGCTTGGCGACTCTCCAAGTGGGATATGGTGGAATCGATTCTCCAACAGCCGTATGACTCCAACTTTGAGGTGTCAATCGGACAGATCCTAATGGCGCTCTATCATCGTAATGAACACGATTTCAACATGCATTTGTATCAGGCACGTCTCGATCTCACTCAATACATCTCGGCGGCCAGTCTTGATTCGCTCGATCGTTGCTACCCGTATCTCACACAGCTACACATTCTCAGAGACATTGAAACCAGTTGGAAACTACACGACAAGAACGAAGAATCCAATATCATCAATGAGCTGAACGATCGCTTCAAACTGGTGCAGCCACTCACCAAGATCAGAGAGCCAATTCTCACAGTGCAGCGTGTCATCTACGAGATATTCGATCAGCGCCACGAAACAAGCAAGAATTGGTTGCAAATTGCCAAGTACTCTCGTCACGAACGCAAATTTGAGAATGCTCTCAACGCACTGCTCGCACCAAAGATCATCGAGGACAAACCGTATATCATTGAAAAGGCAAAACTCTGCTTTGCCAAAGGTCAAACCAACGAAGCAATCAATATCTTGGCACAGGAAGTAGGTTCCGCTGCTTCAACGCAACAACACAGCTCATCGAAAGATCAACAACAACAACAGAAAAACAGTAGTGATTCTCACTCTGTTAAGATGCATCTTCTCTTGGCCAAATGGAAACAACAATGTGGATCTTCACATTCTGAACTATTAATACATTTTAAACAAGCTTCATTATATAAGTAAGTTATTGTTATATTAATAATAATAACTAATAATATTTCAAATATTAATTATTTTTTTTTCTTGACATTTTAGATGGGAAAAAGGTTTATTTTATCTTGGTAAATTTTATGACTCTGTTTTATCTAGTATGAAAAAGAATGGTACCAATTTCTATCAGTTCAACTCTAAATCCATGATAGAACCATATACACTCACTAAATATGTGAAAAAGATATTGTCTTCATATGGACAATCTCTGGTGTATGGCCACAACTATGTTTATCATTCATTGACCAGATTCCTAACTGTTTGGACTGATTTCGGTACTACACTTCTCGATAACAGTGACTTGATGAAAGATTTCAAAGCCAAATATTTGAAATCAAAACAAAGTGTATGAATAGAATTTAGATATTTGGAAATAATAACAACAACTAATATTCATTTTATTATTATTATTTAGCCAATGAAAAGTATAGATATGAAGATAAAACAAATGAAAAAGATAATTTCAGAGATTGAAGGTAAAATTCCACCTTATCTTTGGTTAACTTTCTTCCCCCAACTCATTTCGAGAATCAACCATAAGAATCCTGACACTTGGGATATTCTAGAGTCTATCATTGTAAAGGTGTTGGTAGCATATCCATTGCAAGCCAACTGGATTATTGTGTCGCTGCTAAAGTCCAAGGATGCATCTAGAGTGGAGCGTGCAAAGAAATGTTTTGAAAAGGCATGTAAAGATAGCGCATCGATTAGACGTCACGATGAGATATCAAGACTCTCTGAATGTTTGATTGCTCTCGGTGAATCGGAAGCCACTGGAAAGAAAGATGTCCTTAGAATGTCTGTTCAATTCAAGGAGTTGGCATCGATGAAGAACCTAAATGTCATGGTGCCAATTCAATCCAACTTCAATCCGACTCTCCCACCATCCGGTGTGCCAGAAGAGAACTTTATGATCTTTGATCCACATATCCCGACGATTCAATCATTCGAGGATCAGATCGTTGTTATGCCATCAATGCAAAAGCCAAAGAAAATCACAATCGTTGGTTCCACCGGTCAGCATCACTTGTTTTTGGTGAAACCTAAAGACGATCTGCGTAAAGACAGTAGAATTATGGAGTTCAGCACAATGGTTAACAAGCTACTCAGAAAGGATCCAGATTGCAGACGTAGAAGACTTCTTATTCGTACGTACTCTGTTGTTCCCCTCAATGAGGAGTGTGGTCTGATCGAATGGGTACCGAATGTAGTTGGTCTGCGTAACATCATTATGGATCTCTACAAGCCATACTCAAACTTCCCCAATTCCAACAGAATACGCGAACTCTATGGTCCAAACAACAAGAGCATGCCAAGACTCGATATTCTTTCTAAACACATACTACCATATGCACCACCGGTATTCTACAAGTGGTTCCTCAATAACTTCCCTGAACCCTCCATGTGGCTGGAAGCCAGAACCAACTATATCCGTACCACAGCAGTATACTCAATGGTCGGAGCGGTCATTGGTTTGGGTGACAGACACGGTGAGAATATCCTCTACGACAGTACCAATGGTGAGTGTCTACACGTCGATATCAATTGTGTCTTTTGGAAAGGAAAGACTTTCCAAGTTCCTGAACGTGTTCCATTCCGTCTGACCGTGAATATGATCGATGCCTTTGGTGTCAGCGGAGTTGAGGGTGCATTCAGAATCGCTTGTGAACACACTCTCAGACTACTTCGAACCAACCGAGAGGCATTGCTAAGTTTGCTTGAGACATTCATTTATGATCCACTACTCGAGTGGAGAACCAAATCCAGCAATGAAAATGACAAAGCGGTCGAGATCATCAACAATATCAACCGAGAACTTCAAGGTCTTCCTTCAGACATTGGTTTGCCACTTTCAATCGAAGGACAAGTTACAAGTTTAATTCAAGAAGCAAGCGATATAAAGAATCTTGCTGAAATGTATCATGGTTGGGCATCTTGGTTATAAAAATAAATGAATTTATCTTTTTCTAATAAAAATACATTCAAAAAACAGTTTAAACTCATTTTGAAACTTGTTTCAATCTTTTAAACCTAAAATAAACCCTTCAGCATTTTATTAATTATTTATAAAAAATTAAATTTAATTATTATTTTATATTTAGAAGTTATAGTATTTGATATTATAGTTATCAAGTGATTCATTATTTTGGTTATAAATGTGTTTTAAAATGAGTAAGAGTTGAAAGAAATATTGAATCAGATTTTTGTATTTTCTCTAAATCATTAAATACTGAAATTGATTTTAATCTAAAACTGTTTCAACTATCTATCAAATCTTTAGATATCTCACAATTAATAGAATTATGTATATTTCTAAAATAAAATTCTTCTTTATTATTACTATTCTCTAATAAATTTATTTATATCTTCTGTATTGTTTCTTTTAGATTTAATATCTATTGACTATATGAAATTATTGAATCCTATATGATATTTCACGAAAAACTAAACTTTTTCAACAAAACTCATCAACAATGAATTAATTTGCAACATCATCCTCAAATTGTTTCACCAAATTGTGAACTAAAGTTTCCATGATCATGGTGAATCAAAATGAAAAAATGAATAATAAATCTTTTTTAATAGTTTTTATCAGTATGATTTGTATGGTTGAAAAATCCAAGGATTGAACAACTTGTATTTTTAACTCTTAAAAAAAGAAATTAAAAAAGATTAAATATTTTCTTTAATCCTTTTTTAATTCTTTTATCAATTATTTGTTTTTTTTAATTGGAGAGTTCTTACTTCTTTAATTGTTTTAGATTTTTTAATTTTTCTCTTCAAAACTATAATTCATATATTCAAAAGTTTCAAAGTAATATGCATAAATCAAAAAATTAAAAATTATTCTAATCTTAATTAATCTTAATAATGTCTTTTCACCTTTTATTAAAATAAAATACCTAAAATATTTTTATTTATGTTTGATTTTAAGATTTTTATTTTTATTTATTTGTATTTACATTGAGAATCTTTGTTAATTATTGAATAAGGTATTAATATATCATTTATAAATATGATTATTATTGAATTTGAATTTTGGTTGATTTTGGAGGTTCTGGTTGAACTCTTTTGATTGTAAATGTAAGAATTCCATCTTCGTGTTTGGCTGATGCTGATTCTAAATCAATATCTTTTGGAAGTTGGAATACTCTCTTGAATCTACCATAAACAATCTCTCTCTTTCTGATCAATCTCTTCTTTGTTGTTTGGGAATCTGAATTTGATTTGACTTCTATAGATGTTGATTTTGTGGCTTCTTTTGATTCTGTGTTTTGGTTTTCATTATCTTCAATTCTTGGAGTATCTACATTATTTGATGAGCTGTCAGTTGTTGAAGATGATAATGGTGAACTTGGTTCGACTTCATAGAATGATTCTTTCTTTTCGCCAGAGATTGTTAATGTTGAATCTTTGATGTCAATATTGATTTGATCTTTCTTCAAACCTGGTAATTCGAATTGAATAATGACATTCTCTTCATCCAACTGATAATCTGATTTTGGTGACCATTCTTTCGGTGTTGATTGTTTGTTGACTTGATTGTTCCAAAACTCTTCATCAAACAATGAAAGAATATTGTTTTTGTTTGGATTTGAACTTGAACAGTTATTTGGTAATCTTGTGAAAAATGGTGAATAGAATGAAACTGACATTTTATTATTTATATATATAGTATGATATAGATAAAAAAGATAATTAAATATTATATTTATTTAATAGATAAATAAGTATTGACTTTGTATACAATTTGTTTTGATATTTTAATGATTAAACTGATTTAATTTCTTGAGTTTAAATAGTTGTTGAATCCAACAATTGTAAACAATTTTAACATCTTTCGGTTTCCATTTTTGAAAACTTGATTATTTACATTTGAAATTTCCAAATATAAAAAATTGAATTTTTTCTGCAACTATCAGAAATTTCATTTATTTTTGACTGAATTTTCATTGAATTTAATACAATCTTTTTTTTTTTTTTTTTGAGAAATTATTTTATTGTTTACCATACTTTTCAATAGTATTGTTTATAAATATTGTTAAATTTATGTAAAAGAGATAGATTGAAAGAAATTATCTTTTGATTTATATTACTCGGTTGGTGGTCTTGGTCTTCTGGTTGGTGGCTTTCTCTTGTGAGCAACTTGAGGTCTAGATTTGGTGATATGAGTAAGTTCTGGAGCATCGCTCTCTGGAACAACTGTGATATCTCCTGTGACACCAGATGGTTTACCCTTTGGTTCTTTGGGTGGCGCAGAGGTTGGTTTTGATGAGGCTGGGGCAGTTCTTGGTGCAACTGCTGGTTTTGGCTTGGATGGCTCTGGAGCTGGTGTGGATACTGGCTCTGGAGCTGGTGCAGCCGGTTTTCTAAGTGGTGGAGCACCACCACCTCCAATATTTCTTGCGATAGCACCGGCCAATGCTGGATTGACATTGACTTTGATACCTGGTTTGAATGTTGGACCGGTAGTTGGCTTGTCTGGTGTAACTTCCGGTGATGTTGGCTTGGCGTTTTGTGGAGGTGGTTGTGGAGCGGATGCACCGGATCTGGTTGGTGGTGCTGGTGGTTGATTCGATGGTGGAGTGGATGATGGTACGACTGGTTGCTGTCCAGAGGGTGGAGTGGACGATGTGGGTGTGGCTGGTGCGGATGCAGCCGACGATTGAGGAGTGGCGATTGGTGCGGAGCTCACTGGAGTAACTGGTGCAGACACTGCCGATTGTTGCTCGGGAGTTGGTGTAGTTGGTCTTGGTTTCTCTGGTGTGGCGACTGGTGCTCTTGGAGTTGGTGTTGGAGTGTGTTTCTCCTCGAGTTCAGCAGCTTGCTCACGTTGACTGTACTCCTCTTCACGAATCAAATCTTGGAATACCGACTCCAATCCATTGCCAATCTTCTCGTAGGTGTAATCGGAAGCAATGTCCAACGATGAAAGGAAACATTCGTGAACCTTGTTACTCATTTCGGCACCGGCACCCTTAATCAAGGTTTCCTCAATGTGCGACTCATCGACATCCTTAGAACCGAATTGAATACCTGTTGCCAAACGTTTGTAGGATTGTTGATCGATCGACTTGAAAGTGCCCTGCATAGTCTGTAGAATCTGTTGCATCATCTCTGTCTTCTTTTGATTGATAACATCGACGGCTACATCAACGAATAATTTCAACTTTTGATTCAACTCAACCTCGAGAGAGGCATGTACTGCTTCCTTCACCAAATGCAATCCACCAATGACTTTCTCTGTGTTTTCAGCGTCTTTGATAAAGACAAGATGTTCTGGATCGGTTGCCTTTCTACCGATTGACTTGATCTTATTGAGGAACTTTTCGATATTCTGTTGTTGTCCACTTGCCAAGAATGAAAGATTGGTTGAACCGATTGCACCACCCGAGTTGTTGTCGAACGATCTCAATGGCGATTGATTACGATTGATGAAATGATCGATCTCCTTGAGCAACTGAGAGAGTTTCACTGGATTTTCGTTGTATGCTTTCATGATGTCGAGCAATGGTTTTGGCATGTTCTTGAGAGTCGAGTTTCTCTCTAGACCAACAGTAAGTCCGGCGAAACCAGCCACACCAGTTTGATTCTCATCCCAAACCAATGTTTGTAGCGACTTGTTGGTTTGTAGCGCTTTTCCAAGAGCGATGGCACCCTTGTTACCCATTTGATGACCAGAGATATCGAGTTCGACCAGAGTGTCGTTGGTAGCCAGTGCATAGATAAATGGCAATAGATCGTTCTTGAGTTGTGACTTACTTGCTCCATTAGTGATATGGAGTGCCTCTAGTGGTGTCGATGCCTCCAACAAGTTGATGACACTCTCGATAGCGGCAGCTCTCGACTTGGTCTTTGAAACCTTGAAATTTCCATTCAACACCAACTTCTTTACGGAATTGTTCTGACAGAATCCATCGCAAATCACAGAAACACCTTCATCTCCAAAGTCATTCTCTGACAAATCTAAAATACGAATATTTGGAATCTTATCTGCCAATTGTGCCAACATTCTTGCACCTGCAATACCTAAATCATTATTCTACAAAACAAACAAATTAATATTAAAGTATTAATATCAGTAATTACCGATCTGAGTAGTAGTAATATTTACCTTTGATTCAATGGTAACTTCTTGAAGATATAGATTGGATGAAATTGCTACAACAACTTCTTTGAGATTCTCAACTGGAATCTTGGTGTTGTTGATATTGATTGATTTTAAGGTGGACGATGCTCCGATGAAACGAACGAGATGAGCAACCTCTTTCTTAGTGAGACGATTGTCAGAGATGTCGAGATGTCTCAACTCGAGACAACCTCTTACGAGTGCACCGACGATTGTCTCCATGGTGGGATAGGTATTCGAGAGATTGAGAGTTCTCAATGCGTTCGGACTGGCGAGGAATGCAGAGAGTGCAGCGGAACCGTCGGCATCCATCTTGTTATTCGAGAGATCGAGATGCGAGAGTGTCGGTGACATCTTTACATTCTTCTTCAGTGCGTTGGCCAGTGCAACAATACCGGCTTTACCCATAGCACAATTGGCAAAGTTCAAACTGGCGATACCACGCGGAGTCGATCCGATATAGTTGGCGAAAGCCAACATACCTTTGTCTTCGAACGGATTGTTTGACAGATCGATCGAAGTCAGCCCGATATTCTTATTGCTCTGTAGAGCACTGGCGATAATTGGAATGGTATCACCCTTCATTCCCAAGCTATTCAACGACAAATCTTCAATGGTTGAATTTGATTTCAAAGTTTCACCTAACAATGCCAATTGATCTTTACCCATATTGGCAACCAATCTAATAGATAGTTATGATTATAATCATCGATAATTAGTTTAATATATTCAAATGATAATCTCAATGCAATTAATACATTACCCATTAAGTACTAAACTCTTAAAATAGGTATTCCATTTCAATGCACCAAGCAATGCTCTGATATCACCTGGTGAAATGGGTTGTTCGATTTCATTCATATTGAAGGTTTTGATACCTCTTACCGATACGATGTTGGCCATATCCCAACAGATGTCGTCACGCACCGGAATGTTTGGTTGTGGTTGATTACACAATGATGTATAGGTTTCAACAAATCCACCACATGGAAGATCTATTTTAATTGATCAATTATTATTATTATTATTATTATTATTATTATTATTATTATTATCAAACTATTAATGATCTGTTCAATAGCTATTGAAAGGAGAGAGATAGAGAGAGAGAGAAAGAAAGTAATAATAGTAGTATAAATCTTACCTTTGGTTGGTAAATCAGCCAATCTTGATGATGGTTTTACATCTAATTTGAAACAGGTTTCCTCTGGACATCCAGAGAATGTCAAACTGAATGTCGATCTAAAAGCTGTAATAATATCGTCTGCCTTTGGATGAATCAATCCATATGAGAATGTTTTGGTGATAACAATAAACTATAATAGATAGATAGATAAGATAGATAATTAGATTAGATTATTAGAAATATATAGGTGATGGAGATAGTTAGAGTGACTCTACTTACTTCAGATGGATTCGAACTTCTAATCTCTAAAATATCCAAAAGATGACATTCTTTTTTGATTTTAGGTTGACCTGGTTTGAGATAGATGATACGATGCTTTGTGATCAAGATGATTCTCTTGCTTGGCTTCTTGTTCTTCTTCTTACTGATCTTATCACCAATGCCCAAGTAGGTTGACTCTTGGTTTCTTTGTGATAGCAATGTAGTTACAACCTCTATATTATTCGATGATGTTCATTCATTAGTTAGTTAGTTAAATATTCCAATTCTACTCTCTCTCTCTCTCTCTCTCTCTCCCAACTAAACTGCTATTATGAAACATACTTCTATCTGTTGGTGTTATCTCTTCGGACATGTTTTGTTTGTTCGTTGTTCTTTCTATCTTTTGAGTACTATACTATATTTGTTATTATAACTATGAATGTTTTGATTGGTTTTTTAAAAAAAAAAAAACAATATTGACTATTTATATTATTATTATTATTGTTCAGCAATAACAACAGCAACAATGTCAATGTTAAATGTTTTGTATTGTTTTGTTTGTTTGTTTGTTAGTGTTTTGTTTATATTAATTTTCGAAAAAGATTTGAAAATGAACTAATATTACAATGTTATTTTATATTGTATTGGTTTTTTGTGATTATAATGGTTGAATTTACAAATAATATCAATAATTTACAATTGTGTGTTGGTTGTGTTTGGTGTGTGGTTGTTGGTTGATTGTGTATGTTGTGTGAAATGTGGATGAGGAAATATTCTAAAATGAAATATTTAATCTCCTATAATTTCTCTTTTTCTTTAAAACTAAAATCTAATTTAATTAGATGATTGATGATCACCTATGCTTGCTTTAATTTTATTATTGTTATATATTATTTAATATTAATCAATAAAATATCAACAACAACTTAATTTTATTGTAAAATTTTGTTATAAAAAAACAAGGTTATTTTTTGTTTTTTTTTTGGTTTGTTTGAAAAGATTGGTTAATTTCAATAAAATTTATATCATTTAAAAGGCAAAAAAAGCCATCGAATCATAATCGATCTTGTTAACAAAAATTATATTAAAAATTTTTTTTTTGCAAACCACAAACAACAACAAAAAATATCGTGTGTTTTTGTATTTTTTTTTGATTATTATTTAAATTTTAATTTATTTATTTTATTATTATTATATTTAACATTTTAATAATATTTATATTAATATTAATTAATGGATAAAGTATCCAATTGAGTTATTGTCGAATTTGGAATAGCTGGAGATTGTTGTTGATGATGATGATGATGATCTGTTGTTGATTCCACTTCTTCAGCTTCTTCACCCCAATCGGAACCGGCACCATCTTTCTTGATTTGATCCATTGTCACACGAAGACGTACTTTTAGTGGATCTTCCCAGTCGTAGCCAGTGACGGTGTTGCAACGCTTAAGGTAGTCGAGCGAGAGTTCGTGGTTCTTCAGGTGGAAATGACTCTCGGACATCTCATATAGACAGTAGGGATAGTAGAATTTCTCGGTGAGATGGGCTTGTAGTCCGATCACCTCCTCGAAGCAAACCATCGATTCTTCGACGCGATCTATTCCTTTGAGTATGGCGCCACGCAGCATTAAGTATGCAGCGCGATCATTGATAGTTTCCGGTGTAGCTACTTCATCGATGGTTGACTGTTGTTGTTGTTGTTGTTTCTTACTGGAACCAAATGAGAATGTACGACTGAGGAAACTACTGCTTTGAGATTGGCCACCACTACCGTTGGAGCTTGCAAGTTTGACTGGTGTGAGGACGTTGCGCGATGCCGCAATCTTGACGAGAGTATCCAACGCCATCTCGGCGTATTTCTTCTCGAGTTTGGCGAGATCTCTTCTGATGAAGAGGATTTCGAAGGCCGAGAAGTGACTGCCGGACTGCAGGTATCTGGCGGCCTGGCGCACAATGATGGGATCGACCGACGACGACTTCTTGGCGTACGATTTGATTTGGCCGAGAGTTTCTTCGCCTTTGGCACGCTGTCCAGTGACGAAATAGCAGCTTGCCAACTGCAATCCGCACAATGCTCTTATCTGGAAGGTGTCGTCCTTGGTGAGCTCCTCGAATTGACCGATCGCCTTGCTCCACTCCATTCTCATACAGTAGCAATTGGCGAGTTCATAACTATAGATAGCAGGTGGACGTTGGAAATTGCTGCAATTTGCAATTGCCTGTTCCATACATTCAAGTCCCTTGTCGATTCTACATTGTTTTCTGTGGCAATGGCTCATCATAACGTGGAAAAGCGAACCCTCAGGATAACGCTGAACGTTTTCCTCCAGGAGGATCTCTGCTTCTCTCAGCTGCTTGGCTGGATTGTATAGACCTCTTGGCAGCAAGAGATTGTTGAACAACAACACCATGGTGGCAAAAGGCGAACGAATACCGGTGGAGTTGAAGCTACTACACTCACGGATATACTGTAGTCCCAGCTCTCTGTCTGCTTTGAAACCAACGAATTCCACGATCTTCAAAAACTTCTGTGGAATGATTGACATGGCAAAGAAAAAGAAACCCGCACCAAAATGTAGACACTCAAGCAGTTGGTCATCGTATTTCAAACCATCCTTGACTTGCTTCAATGCCTCCTCAAATACTTTCCAACTCTTTCTCATATTGAAACATCCTTTGAATTTAGAATCTCTTGTGATTTGTAAAACTGCCAACATATATAATGAATCTCCAAGTACCTTTAGAAAAAAAAAAATTTTTTTTTTAAAATTAATATTTTTGTTGTTTAAGGATAATAATATGTTTATTAATAAATTATTTTTGTTACTTACAACTTTACAATCTAATAAATGATTTTTAAATTCTTCTTTTGATTTCAAATCTTTGTAACCTGGTGGACATTTATTGGATTCCAACAGTTTGATGTAGGATTCGGCCAAATCTTTCGTGTCTTTTAATCTTCTTAAAGCCAGCTCTGTATCATCCAAACTTGCAGTGATAAACGATCTAAGAAAAGCTGATTCCGCATAATGTAAACAATATCTTGGATTTGTTGAAACTTTTGGCATTAATAACAACTCTGCCTGATCGAATTTATTATTCCATATATGTGTAATAGCTTGTGAAATTTCAATATCAATCATTTTAAAAAATTAATATTATTTAAATATAAAAATTATTTCACAATATTACAATCTATATTTTTAATTATTATTATTATTCTTTATATATATTTAAAACTAATTATATATTTATTATTCGTATTGGACTATTTCTATTTTAATATTTGGAGAATTTAAATTCACATTAAATAAATAAATAAGTTAATTCAAACAAAATAATTTAAATAAACAAAAAAAATAAAAAGATAAGATAAAAGAAAAGAAAAGGAAGATGAAGTGTATTAATTTGTAGTCTATTTCATTTGTATAGTTGTATTAAATATATCATCAATTTCGATATCATCTTTTATTACTAAAACAAATTGCAAGTCAGATTTTTAATTATTTTGAGTGGAAAGTAGTATATTAAAATATAGAGTGTGTGGTTGTTGTGGTTGTTTGATGGATTTGATGATGAATTATGTGTGAATTGTCGGGTGAACATTACATTAATGTTTGCTATTTTTACCTTTGAATATATTTATCATCCATCTATATTGATTTTTGATTACGTGTGAGTGTTTGATGTGTGTGTGTTTGATTTGATAATTGATTTATTGAGATATATATTTTTTTTACAATCTAAATAAATTGTTAACTTATTTAAATTATAATATCTATTTTAGTTTTGTTTTACTATTATTTTAGTTTATATTTTTTATTTTTTATTTTTTAAATGTGTTTGGAATAATAATAATAATTTGTGAGATTGTAGTATTGTTGTTGTTGTTGTTGTAATAAAATATATGATTGATTGAATATTCTTCTTAACGTTTGACCAATGGGAACTTCTTTCTGGCTTTGAGTTGACCTGGTTTCTTTCTTTCGACACGACGAATATCGCTTTTAAGCAATCCAGAGAATCTGAGTGCCATACGATATCCGAGATCGTAGTTGGAGATGGCGAGTGCGAGTGCACGACAGATGGCGTCGGCCTGTCCCTTGATACCACCACCGATCACACGGATTTCAATGTCCCACTTGACCAGTGTCTCAGTGATTACGAGTGGTCGCAACACTGTATCCTTATAGGCGATGCAGTTGCCAAAGTAGTCGGCGAGTGTACGTCCGTTGATGGTGAGTTCACCTGTACCCAGTTGGATGAGTGCCACCGCTTTGGCATCCTTACGCTTCGAGTAACCATGCGCGACGCCGTTGTAGGTGTTTTCGACACGTGCCATTGGACGCGCCGGCAAAAACGGTTCGAAACGATCCGAGTCGAACTGGGCGTAGTTGTCCTCGTCGTCGAGCTGCACTTCGTCCTCGATGTCTTCGTCGTCGTCGATCTCCTCGGCGGCCCAATCGTCGTCGAGACGTGGATGGTTGAGAATCTCGTCGTGCTCGGCGAGCGGAATGGCGCCACGCACATCGTACTCGTCGAGCTGTTCACGTGTTGGGTCGCGAACCTTTGGGAAGAGCTCACGATCGAACTGCTCACGATATTCGTGTGGGAAGTTCAGACGATTCTGTGCGCGAAGCTCCTCGATGTTGGAGGCGTCACGCTCCTTTGGGTCGAGAGGCATCGGTCTGATCAGCGACGATCGATTGACACGAATACGATCGACAACCTCTGGATCAACTTTAATATCTGATTCTACATCATCGTATGGATCATTTTCCAGACTTTCAAAATCATATACTTTTTTATTTTTATCTACATTACTATTATTATTATTTTTATTGTTGTTGTTATTCTTTGTTGAAAAACATCTATTATATATATTATTGCTGCTATTTATATTTATACATCTTTGACATAAACATTTGTTGTTGTTGTTGCTGTTAAGATTCTTGTTGGCATTGCAATTGATGCTTCCAAATGAATAGCTATTGACACCGTAGTTGTTGAATGCTTGTCTTGATGTCAAGTATAAAGATGTTGCTGTCGAATTCAACTTTAACCTCGAACCAAACAACGAGGAAAGTGAATTTGATATCATTATGATCTGAGATTATACTATAGATAAAGAACCTACTATATTAAATCCAATATATATAATATAAAGTATGATTATGATGATTTCAATCAAATCAAAAATGAATAAAACAAAAAAAATTGTTTTTGATCATCGAAATCACATTGCTGTGTTTCGTTTGCATAAAATAAAAAAATTTAGAAAAAAAAAAAAAAAAAACTATTCTTTAAAAAAAAAAAAAAAATTTCATTTCATTTTTTAAAAATTCATTTTTATAATTATCACTTCTTTGTATTGTTATATTATATATTAAATATATTAATTATATTATATTAAAATTAGAACTAATGAATGTTGTCTTTTTTTTTCAACAACAAAAGTTAAAGTTTTCAAATATAGTAATTTTAATTCTATTCATGTGGAAGAAAGAATGAAAAATAAAAAAATAAAATAAAAGAATTGTTTTGTGTTTAAACAAAAATACACACACACAAGTACGTAGTTAATATTTTACATTTAAGTATTTTCTTGTTTTTTTTTTTTTTGTAAATCTGTTGTTTTTCATTGGTAGTGTAGAGTGGGGGTGTTGTCTCGAAGAGAGAGTTATTACAATTTAGCTTTTCTGTCGTCCGACGACAAAAATGAGAATAATGATACTGCTAATAGGTCGGTGCCTCTCAATTCCCAAAAAAAGATATTGTTATAATGTCTAGCTAGACAATGTAGTTAGTTAATTGAGATCTTTGTTGTTCAATTGAAATTTACAATAGTAACTTTGTAATAGTTTTGTGTCCTCTTATTGTTACTTAATGAATATTAATTTTAATAATAACAAAAATAATAAATAATAAACAACAATTAGTCAAATTAGTAATTAATTAATTTGAAATTAGTAAGTAATTAATAATTATAGTTGTTGTATAATTGTTAGTTTGTTTTAACTTTTAAGAATAATTAATCGTAAGATTTCTTTTTATTTTTAAAATATTATTATTAAAATTATTTTATTTGTTTTGTTTAGATAGAAAAAAGATAGATATTTAGATTATTTATATTTATACATATAAAAAATAACAAAATAATAATTAATATTAAGAAGGAGTATGGTGGATATAAATTAAAAAATAAAAAATGGAAGATAAGAAATTATATACAATCATAATTTCAATATTGTTGTTTTTATCGACTGCAATGTTGGTTATGAATCTACTGACACCTGTCTACTCGATAAAGTATCACCAGCACTATTCATTCAATGGATCGGAGGAGCATAACTACAACTATAAGTATTTCTATAATTTCGCATACGAAGAGATCACCCTCAAGTCGAGTGCTAGTGCCAACGATACACATGTCTTCAAGGAGAAGTCGCCATGGCCACGTGTCAACTACATTCTCATCTCCACCGGTGTCACCCAGATTGTCGGTATCATCGTTCTCATTGGCTATGGATTCTTTGTGACACCGTTCAATCATAATTCCAACCTGAGAATGCACCAAACCGTTGCAATGGTCTGCCTGGTTGCAGCGCTACTCTTCACATTCGTCTCACTCGTTCCCTACGGTGGAATGTCCTACGCCTTCCGTTACTCCAACAAACTCGGAACCGACCATACCTGTATAATGAATAACAAATATATTCACCAATGTAAAAGTTTATCTGGAAAAGTTCATCATTCACCAAAGGTAAATTAATTAATTTTTAATTAACAATTCATCAAACTAATGAATTAATTTCTTTTTTTAAATTAAAATAATTTCCAACTATTATATTAATTATGTAATTCATATACTAGTATGTATCATATAGTTGGGGATATGACTTTGGTTGGTGGATGGAGTTGTTTGCTTTCATTATGATGATAGCTATCGTTCCATTCAATTGCAAATTAAACAAGAGATTAAACTCTGGTATCGATATCATTCAAATTCCAAATGACCTTGGAAAGGAAGAGGACTCAGAATATGATCAATTCGTATTAGGATTGAACAAAGATAAAATTTATTCAATTGATGACAATTAAATTAAATTAAATTAAATATTAAAATTTTAAATAAAATAAAATAAAAAATATATTGTTTATACTAATTTTTCGTAATACATCAACACATATAAAAAATAAAAAAAAAAGTGTAATGTGTTCACACATAAAATTTAAAAAAAATATTTGTTTTTTTTATAAACGATTTAGTAAATCTATTAATATATATTTTTCGATCTTGAATTGAAAATGGGTTTATCTAATTATATGTATACTTAATTTGTTATTGATTATTAATAAATGTAATAAAATTGACCTGTTGTAATAATTTTGAAATTACTGTTTTATTGCATTTGAATTTTCAAAATTATTTTTTACTCTTGATAATTCTATTTGTTACAAAAGGTGATATGTTATCTATAAACTCGAATCAAACTAAAACTTCAATTCAAAACACAACAATCAATAATAATAACATTGTTTCGATTTTATATTAATATTTTTAATATGGTGTGGTACTACAATGTAGGTAAAATTAATTACTATTTGACAATATGAGAATAAAAAAAAACAATTAAAATAAAAATAAGTTATATATCTATTTATACATATAATCTAATATTATCTTTTCCGATACTAGTTGCAAAAACTAATCTCCATATAATAATATGATAAAAATATCCAAGATTCAAAATATTAATATCAGTATGTACCAAAACTCCAAAATTCCAATTATTAAATCAACTACTCCTACACCAACTGCATATTTCCATCTACATCTTTTATAACTTTTTACCATAAACAAAAATCAGAACCTTCAATATAATTATTATCATAAGTACAATTGTTACATACTTTTAATTAACACATTACATACTTTTATTATTTTTCAAATATCATCTATTTTTTTTTACATAAATTTGTTATATTGTTTTTTATATAAATTTAGTAATGTTAATTGTTATATAATTCTATCTATTTACTGCATTTCTTAATCAACTCACAACCTTAATAGTTTTAAAAAAACTACCATAAACCACTCACACTCCCACTCTGTCAATCAGCCCATAACAAACACAAAAACATAATCAAACATCAAAAAAAATTTTTACCACTCAAACACACTCATATATTCTCACACTCCTCAAATAGTCTTTTATCTTTTCCAAAGTGAACAAATATATAAATATTTCATATTTTGTCCACAATCAACCCAAACTCAACCAATAATATAGTTTGTTTCTGATTGTAATTAATAACAATCAAATCCATCAACAACACTTACTTGTCGTTTCCATTTTAATATTTAATCAATTTATTTCCAAGTTTCTCCGATTTTACCTTATATTACTGGTACCAATCCACTCAATCCATTTAAAAAATTATATATATGTATTTTTATTCTATAATAAAAGTACAACACCATACTCTCAATCAATCCTATCAACACAAAACATTTAAATATTTCATCATTTTTTTTTTCTGGAAAAACTAGTTTTTGTTTGTTAACTTTTTATTAAAAAATAATATTAATATTAATAATATCAATAATATTAGAAAAATAATATAGAATTATAAAAATATCTACCATTTTTTATTATAAAAAACAACAAATATAACTGAAAAATGTTTTTCATTAAAAAAGAAATTGTAACTCTACTGCTAATGATGCTTGCCATCTTGATGATGGCATCCATGTTTACAGTTCAATACGAAATAAAATATAAAGAGGTATATTTTATCAATGGAACCAAAGTAGTTCATATCAACGATCAGAATATATATAATTTCGGTATTGAAATCGATGACAAAGTCAATGGTATCGATGATGACAATTTCTATTCACTCAAGGTATGGCCAAGAGGACTGTTACTGTTCTCTGCCATTCTCTCACTAAGAACCATTTCCATATTCTTCTTGGTGACAACAATTCTTGTTGGACTGATCTACCTGAAAGGTCAAAACACCACCTCTCCACGTGCACCTCTCATTTTCATCATTCTCTTTAACATGTCTTTCCTCTTCAATTTTATCTCTGTGGTTATCATTGGAAACTTAACAGAAGCACTTCGTCGTCCTATTAAAAACACCGAACATACATGTATTGAAAACAACTCTTATGTCAGACAATGTCAAACTTTATCTGGAAGTTTTTCAAGTGCAAAAGTAAGTAAATGAACATTTTTATTTATAAAAACATTTATTAATATTTATCTATTTAAAATTTTCAGTATGAAAGTTATGATTGGGGATTTAGATATGGTTGGTATATTGGTCTTGGTGCAATGTTGGCATACATAATCTTGGAAATTCCAATTGTATTGCTCTTGAGAAACTCTACTGTTGAACCAAAATCAACAGCACCACCATTCCTTGAGAAATATGGATCACAAGAAGAACTCACACCCAAAGAAGATGGAAAGAATAATAATATAATTGTTGATTCTACAAAATCAATATGTTAACAATATTATAATTATTTAAATTCATTAATACTATTTTTTATTATTACATTCAACTCTTTTATTATTATTACCTAAAATATAATAATAATAATTATTATTTTTTCAATATAATTATTTTAATTATTTTTCTTTTTTATCCAATCCAAGATATTTCACTTGACAATGATAATAATGTAAAGAATTTTATCAACCCAATCCAATTTAGTTTAAATTAAAAGTACTAAAATTCGATTAATAAAAGTATAATAAAATAAAAACAAAATACATTGTAAATATACTTTTTTTACAATATCAAATCAAAATACAATCAAAATAAATAATTAATTAATATGTTATATATAAAATAATTATAATAAAAAATAAAAAAATAATAATTGATTGTTGTAATTAATAAATAAAATATTTATATTTATATATTTATATAAATCTGTGCTGCTGCTGCTAAATTAAATTAAATTTCTATACTATGTAAATGTCTGATAAATAAATTGATCGATAAAAAGTTAACCTTTCGAAAACTCTTTTAAAATTGCGTATTGTCTTGGTGTTAATGATTTCGGAATTACCACAGATATCTTTAAGAAGAAATCGCCTTTCTTTCTTGTGAAAATATTTGTAAAACCTTGTTCCTTTATCTTTAGAATTTGATTCGGTTGAGTTCCAGGTTGAATATCGATATCCATCGTACCATACAAAAAGGGAACTGTAATTCTACCACCTAAAACTGCTTCAATCATCTGAACTGATACTTCTCCCCAAACATCATCACCATCACGTCTGTAATGAAAACAAGGTTAGATAGAAATTTTCATAATTATTATTAGTTAAACTTACCTAAAACTTGGATGTTCTGGTACGTCAAAACATAGAATGAGATCACCGTGAGGTGCACCGTTCTCACCGACATGTCCTTGTCCGTTGAATATTTGTTTGTAGCCAGAGTTGATACCGGGTGGAATGTAGACATTGAGAAACTGCTGTGATATCACTGTGCCTTTGCCATTGCAGTGGGAACAACTTGATACCGAATCGAAACCATTGGCAGCACACTGTGGACAACTAATATTCTTTTTGTTTAAATACGACTTGTTGCAACCTTCTACACTCTCTTCGAAAGTAACTGGTAACGTTGTTATTATACTCTGTCCTTTATTCGATGGCATCAGAATATTCTTTATTTCCAATCCAACAAATTTATTTGATTTATTATTATTACTATTATTTAAACAACTATTATTATTATTATTATCTTTACTATCTTTAATATCAATTACTGGTGGTGATTGTGATGATGATGGTGGTGGTGCATTCTTTAATGAACATAAATCAATAACTTCTTTTGGATAATCAATTTGTTCAACATTGTTGTTGTTATTTTTATTATTGTCGATATTGATAATAGTTTTATTGTCACTATCTAAAGTTGGTGATGTTGGTTCTGTACAAGTGGTTGTAGTTACTGTTGTTGTATTGGTATATTGTGTAGTTGTAAATGGTATTCTGTTATGTACAAATGATGAAGATTGATTTAAATTATTCTTTATACTTTTACTCTGTTCTTTATTACTACTACTGCTACTACTACTACTGCTGCTGCTACTACTACTGCTGCTACTGCTACTGCTTATACTAGAAAGATAACGATTACTTCTACTACTACTACTACAACTTTCAGTTTCTTTTGTAATATGATTATTTGATTGATTTAAAATGTTACCAAATGAGTCGTGTGTTGTGGTTGTAGTTGTTGTGGTGGTAGTCATTGAGTTTCGTGTCGCTGGTGTCAAATTAGTTGAAGATCCAATTGAATTCACCGGTGAAGATGGAGGTGATAAAGATACTCTATTATTATTAATATTCACATTTGTATTGGTATTTGTATTATTGGTATTGGTACCATGAATTATATTACTAAATGGTTGATGTTGATATGGATGATGTGGTTGAGGTTGTTGTTGTTGTTGTGATGACGATGATTGTGTTGTCGTTGTTATTGTAGTTATATTATTATCATATGATAATTTCGAGAGTGGATTCGATAATATTTCATATGCCTCTCTGATTTCATTGAAACGATGATTGATCACTGGATTCAATGAGTTTTTATCAGGGTGATATTTCAATGCCATATTTTTATATGCTTTTTTGACGGTACTACTATCGGAATTGTGGTCAATTCCAAGTACTTCATAATAGTTTCTTTTCATTCTAGAATGACTGATCTGACCAGATATGAAATGATGAAAACTGACTATTCTATTCTATTCTTTTTCCTTAAAAATATATATGCAAATAAACCAGTTTAATATATAAATAAATAAATAAATAAATTATATAAATATATAGTTTATAAATTTGATAATAAAATAAATATATATATGACTATATATATAAATTATTTAAAATAGCCTAACAAACATTGATGTTGTTGTATCACAAAGCTTTGCGATTGAACAAAACTTATTATTAATGTTTAAATGAAACACCATTTTAAAAAGGCACAAGACGTAATAATTGAAAATTCCTGAAAATTCCGTGTGTAAGAAATTGAAATTTGGACGAAATTTTACTTGTTTTTTAAATTTTGATTAATTTTAATTTTTTAGAAATTAAGAAATATCTATATTTATTTTAATAAAATATTTTTTGTTTTTAGTTGTTTAGGTTTAATAAATGAAAAGAATGATCTCAAATAAAAGATAACTTTACTTTTTTAACATTTGTTTTTGAATTTCAAAAATAGGAATAAACATCATTAAAAAAAAAAAAATTAATATGTTTATTAAATTAAAAAAATATAAATATAGACATTTTTATTATTATTACAATAAAAACATAAAAGTAATTGTAATCATAATGAATGATAATAAAATCGATGGTAAATGAGTGGAGCAAGAATTGAAACCTGTGGTAGAGGTCAATGGATCAGAGGTGGTCGATGTCATGAGTGGATCGGTTGGTGGACGATAGAGAATTGCTTCCTGAACGTTTTCATTGACTTCGGCACCCGGGTGCTTGAAGAGTAATCTTGGTGGGTGATCAGTGTTGGCAGTTTGCATCGAGTAAGTCGATGGACCGTCAGCAGTGAAACACAAGTGGATTTCGTTCTGATTGTTTTTCATTGTGTTGATAACGAGTTGAGTGACGTTGATTGAATGATATCCCCATTGGCCGTCAATGTAGAGTTGAACGTCGCTCGACTTGTTTGGACAGACTGGCGAGTCGCTGGCGAATTCCTCGGGGGTCACTAGGTAACCAAAGAAGAAGTTTGGTTTGGCATTGGGATCGTTGTTTGCAGCCCAGAGATCGAGTACAACTTCCGACCAGATTTCGGTTTTCGCTTCGGCTGGTATGACGATCTTCACGTAGGGGACGTTCAGACCGGTTGAATCGATCTGAGCTACCGTTTGACTCGACTTCTTGCAGTTGATCATTGCATAGCTGTTCTTGATAAATGTGTAAATACGTGGGAGATCGTTTCCACAGGTGACACCTTTGTTGAGACATTCCTCAATCATGAATTTCATGGTTTGCTCTGGCCAACCGTTGAAAAAGTCGGCGTGCGCAGAGAAGAGATTCGCCCATGGGAAAGTACGCGATCCACCCGAGTTGATGATTGGATTCAACGAGAGTTGAGCGTTGGTCCAGTTCGACTCACGAATGAAATAGGCGAGTTGCATATTGAGTTGAGGAATTCTCACTGGGTACGCCTCGGGACAACGACCTTTTTCGTTGTCTCCCGAGTAGTCGTAGGCGGCGTTACGGTAGGTGAAGTTTGGACGAATATTTACACCGTCCCAGCAATTCGGGAAAATAAGGTTGAAGTTGTACTGGGTGATCTGTGTTTCGTTGTTCTTATCGCAATCGGTGAACGGTGTCCTCGAGAAGCCTCTACCCTTGCAGAGATACCAGATGTTCCAATCCTCTTTAGTATTCTTTGGACTACCGGCAATCAGCTGCAAACCCTTTGGCATTGGGTTGTTCGGGTAGAACGTGTTGTTGTGTCCTTGGTAGTAGACTTTGATCATGGTTGGACGGTATTGATACTCGTTGATCTTCAACGATGGCACCCAGTAGCTACTACCATCGACCTTGTTGTCACAGGTGGTATCACTATTCTTGTAATCATAGATCGACTCTATTGTTGTGAATCCATTGACTTTGGTATTTCCGAAAAAGTCATGGATCATAGAGTAACCACTGGAATCTGGTAATAGAATAGCGTCATCCTGAAGTGTGTGTGAATATTGACATGAGACATGTGCTTGTTGTGAGTTTACCAAATTGATAAAACTACCACAAATTGTAATACAAACAAATAATAATACAGATATAATTAATTTCATTATTTAAAAAATAAATTAATTAATTAAAGGTTTGAATAAAATAAATAAATAAATAAAAAAACAACTATAGTTGTTTTATATTTATACAATATAGAAAAAATAAATATAAAATAATAAAAAGAATTTTGTTGTTGTTTGTTGTTTTTCAAATCACATTAAAATTGAGAAGTAAACCCAGCAATTGATGGTTCTCAGCCATAATTTTATGTCGAGATCATTTTTAATGGTACTACTTTTCCAAATTTTCGCTGTGAAAAGAAAATTTTATTGGTTTCTGTTTTGGCAGGCTATTGCATCCGATTCACAATTTTTTTGTAAAAATTACAAAAAAAAACTAACAAAAACGTAATTTTTTTTACTTTTTTTGAGTCCTTGAGCCCCCTCAACTTTCAACAGACAAAAGCTCTATAAATATGTGGTCCACAGATATTTTGGATTTCGATTCCGTCATTGCAATGGTTTCTCCCTACACACAAAAAGATCTAAATGTTAAATTTTTTTGTATTTATCCTCCCAAATTTAAAAATAAATTAATTATACAATCTGTAGATTCCAGAACTTCTCAGTCGTTCCTTTTGTCAAGAATCTGCAGATTTTAAATAAATTAAAGGCAAAGGACATTATTAGATCAATTTTTGTTACATCAAAATTCAATAATTATACAAACAATAATAAAGAGTATAAATGTTAAAATTTGAAAAAATAAAATAAAATAAAAATAGTAACAGTTTTTATATTCATTTAAATTTTTAATATTGATATTATTATCTTAAACATTTACAATGATTCGTTTTTTTTTTTCTTTTTGTAAATTTGAGTGTGTAAAAAAAAAAATTTTTGCAACAAAGAGAAAATTCTTTTTCTTAGAATTTCCAATTGAGTAATTCAATTTGGAAATTTTTATACCAAGAAATAACTTTTGTAATTAACAAATGTAATGAATTCACAATGGAATGAAGGATTTTAGTTATTTTTTTTATAATTTGTATTTAGTAAATTAGATAGAGAGATAGTAATAATAATTTAGTGGAAAAAAAAATAAAAAACAATTTATTAATAATATATAATGTCAATTGCAACACAATCCAGTTTTATTTCTACAACTACAACAACAACAACAACTTCAACTTTAACACCAAAGAAACCAACGTTTCCTTTGAAACCAATCAGCAATAATCATAATATAATGAATAGCACTCTTAATATCAATAATGGTTTAAAGACAATGAATTCTACTCCTATTAATCCAATGAACAGCAACAACAATGGTAATAATGGTATAGTCAATGGAGGAAGTAATTTGAATGGTCTTCAAACAAGTTTAGTTAACAATAATGGGGTGAAATCATTAGTTACAAACCCAGCAAATCAGCCATCATCTTTGAACATTAAACAGAATCCAATCAGCACAATCAATCCAAATAACAATCTAACTTTGAAACCAACAACCTCACCAACCAAACCATTAAAATTGCATCCAATTGGCAACAACAGCAATACATTGCTTGTACATAGATCACCTTCACTTCAATCATCAAACAACCCAAACAATAATAATATTAATCCAATTAATAATAATAATGTAAATACATCTTCTCCAACAAATCAACAACAGCAACAACAACAAATATTTACTGCTCAAACACTTACACCACCACCACAACCACAAACAACGGCGATCAGTGAAAATCAAAATGATTCTGATCAGCAAACTTCAAATTTGCAAAATAATCAACAATTACCTCAAATTGTCAGTATTATTAATAGTAATAATATTACAAACAATGAACAACAACAACAAGCAGTATTGTCGGACACCAATAAGCAATTGACACCTCCAACACAAGCAATAGTTGGTCATAGTTCAAGTTCTCCACAACCAGTTTACCAACCAGAAAGCTTACAGCAACAACCACCACCACAACAACAACAATTATTAATGCCTCAAAATCCACAACAAAATGTACAGCATCAACAACCAAAGCTGTTACCACTTCCACAACCATTCCAACAACAACAACAGCAACAACCTGTAGTGCATAATAACAACAACAACAACACAAATAATAATGCAATGGAATTAGTTTTATATGATAGTGTTCATCAAATTGATACTAATTTAGATGATAACTCTATTGTTGTTATTGACAACCAACAAAATAGATTGAATAAGCAGCAACAACAATCAGATCCATTATTATTAGCACAATTAGATAGTCTTAGAAAAGAATTAGAATCAATTAAAAGAGATCAGAGAAATAATAATAACGGTAATAGTAATAATAATACTAGTAATAATAATAATAATAACATTAATAATAATGCAATAGTACAAACAACACCATTACCCGAAAATACTTATACTGCAAAGATGGGTCTTAAATTCCCTGTTGGATCGAGTACACAACATAAATCAATACAAAATAAACAGGTAACTATTAAATTTAATCGATTTAATCGAATTCAATATATACTAATAAGATTAATATAATAGTTGTTAAAAGGAAATACACATAGAACTGTAGGTTCAAAAGATAAGACTAGAAATCAACCACAACAACAACAACAACAACCACAAGAAAATGTACAAAAGAAACAAAAGCAATTCGATCCTGCAATGGTTGAACCAATCGATTCTTCAGGTTCCGATGTCATTGACGAGAGTGGTAATAATATTATAACAGGTATTCACAGTATTAATAATAGTAATAATAATAATAGTAACACAAAGAATAGTAATATTGCTCAACAAACAAATACAACAACAACCACTACAACAACTACATCTTTGAGTTCCTCATCGTCATCGATCAGCCACAAAGAAGAAACAATGGAAAGTTTGAAAGAGCAAATCGAAAAGTACAAGAAACGGTTGTATAACACCAAGAAAGCGTTGAACGGTGATTTCGATAACAAGGTTACCAAGGATGAGTCACAGTTCAAAGCTGACATTGCATCGTTGATCAAAGTGGAGTTGTCAAAGTTTGGACAACAACAACAACAGCAACCAGTAGTCCAACAACAGCCAGTCCAAGTTGTCAATCGTGAACGTGAGCGTGAGCTTGAAGAGACTATCATGCAGCTGACCAGCGAGTTGGAGCAACAAAAGGTTGCGACCACCAAAGAGTCACTCAAAGTGAAAGAGATGCAAAAGGAGAACAGTGATCTCAGTCTCGTCATTCAGACACAAACCGTTCAAATCAGTGATTTCGAGCGAAGACTCAAAGACCAGAGCGAGGATCACGAGGTGTTCAAGCTCACCATTAAAACCTATGTCGATAAATCCAATCAAGAGCACGACGAAGAAATGGATAAGGCAAACAAGCGATTATCGGCTTTGGAAGACGAAAAGCAACGTTTGAAAAAGAAAGCGGAAAAGGAGATACAACTCTGGATGCACGGTGCCAAGCTACTTCATGGTAAACTGATTGCCTTGCAAAAGACACGTGAGAACCTCTTGAATTCATCGGACTTGCAGGATATCAATCAAATCGGAAAGAGTCTCGAGAATGAAAGTAACTTTAATATGGACGATATCATTCAAAGTCAGAGTGAAGAAGACGACACTGATTTGGTTGATGGAAACAACAACGACAACGATAATAATCAAAATGAAAAAGAAGATCAAGATCAAGGACATTTGACACTTGATACTTCATCGGTACTTTTGTTATCACAAGACGACTTTCAATATCAGTCATCATTGATTCCACAGATCACTCAAGCAACCAACCCAAACAATCAAAATAATAATCCAATCACTCAGTATTCAATGATCAGTAACTTTGTGGATGACATAATCAACAACCAACAATAAATCATAATATAATAACACAATTGTTCAATATATATAGTAACCAATTCACTTGTAAATAAATTTATTTATATAAACAATTTTAATATTTATTCTAAAACTTTTATTCTTATAAAAAGTCTTTGATATAGGCACTCTTTTTAACGGCATTGGTGAAACCTTCTTGATATCTATATTTAATCTTTGATACAGTTGATTCTTTTATATTTTTCTTGTTTGTACTTTCAGGTGCTAAAGTAATAATAATAGTTTTAATAATCATAATAATAAAGTTAGTTACTATTGTATCTTAAAAAAATAGATTAATACATACATAATTGTATAGGTCTTCCAAAAAAGTCTTTGGGTACATGTTCAACGATGTTTTGTGGTTTTGGTGTGCTTGGTGGTGTAGGTACTTTAAATGCAGGAGCAGTTTCTGCTTTCTCTTTAGGTTTCGATTCTTTTTCTTGTACTTCTTTTTTATTTACTTTTTGTATTACCTATATGAATTGATTTCATTAAAATGTTAGTTTAAAAAACGTGTATATTAATATAATAGTTATACTTACAGCAATTGAAATGATTTGTTTTTGAGTATTTGATAAATGTAAATGTTTACTTGGTGTTTTATCCATAAAATTGAATTGAATTAAATTATCTATTGGTCTATAATTGATATATATTAATATATTACATTCAAGAATCAATGTTATTATTGAAGTTATACCTACGGATTTAATACATATTGTAATGAATGGGATATGTTATTCTCCAAAGTATAATTGATGTTATAGTGCTTCATAATTTCAACAAGATTATTCAAACTTTGTTTCTCCTTTTGACTGTATAAATGTGGATTTACCTGAAATTTAAAAAGTAAAAGATTGTTAGTATAATGATTTAGATAAGAACACATGTGTTATTATTATTAGTTTACATACAGATCTAATTGGCATTGCTAGAATATCGAGGAATGGTGAAATGAAATCTCTAACAAAGATGGTCTTTGTTAAGCTTGCATATACCATGGGTGGAACCAATTCCGATTGTAAAAACGAATCAATGACACTCTGTGAGTGTTTGAGTTTGATAAAGTTGGCATATCCAGACTGTGGGTGACTGACCTTTGGTGACATTGAGTTGCATTTGCTGTGTATAGCCAGTGGTATCAACGAGCGGTATCGTTCATCGTGTACCAAATCCGAATAGGTAAACCATTCCAAACACTCGACGGTCTTTTCAAATGAATAGTCGTTGGTCATATTCAAATTGAAATTCTCATAGACACCCTCCAGCAGTTTGTCTTGTTGAGAGCACGATACGATCTCCGACTCCAAAGTGCTGTAGTTGCCAGAGGATTCTTTATCCTTGGCGGACGACGCCTGTCCCTGGAAGATGTTCTTCCAGAGCTCAAACAGACCTTTCTCCATATCCTTCTGGCCGATGATACTATCGATGCTCTTGTCCCGCAGTGTGTTGGAGCTGAGCACATTCGTCTTGGATCTGATGAATTGCAGAGTGTTCAGACACGAACGAATGTCGTGTCCAGTCATATTGATGAGCAGTGTCAGTGCAGAGTCGTCGGCTCTCATTCCCTCGCTCTGACAGATCTCCTTCAGCCGCGACAACAAACGATTGGTCTTTGGCTTGGCAAAGTTAAACAGCAATGCTTCCTGTCTGAGCTTTCTGAGCGATGGAACATACTGGTCATTACAAATACAAATAATCGGTCTATTGATCTTTGGAAGTAACTGAGGTTTCTTTCCTTTACCCGACTTTTTAGGTTTAGCACTCACACTACCACCGTTGTCAAATTCATCCATCATATCATCATCCATATCAACATCGTTACTACCACTACCAATATCTCTATCAGTTTTACTTGCTTGACTATTTAATTTCTTACTATTGGCAATTAATTTCAATATTAATTCAACTGGTCCCTAGAAATTAGTGATTAATTAGTTATTATTTTTCTAATATATATATATATATAGCTTTATGATAATAATTTATTTACTTACATTATCCCCACCGGAAATACCATCGATTTCATCTATAATTAAACAAGTTGGCTTTTGGTTGGCGAATACCGATTGCATTTCGAGGGCAGCAAGGAATTTGGTTTCGAATTTCTCACCGGAACGTTCGAAACTTGCATTGATTTCAATGGGATTATAACCAGCTTGCTTTGCCAAGATGTGAGCGAGTGTTGTCTTTCCAAGACCAGGTCCACCCGTCAGCAAAATGATCTTATGATTCGGTTGTCCAGCGGCATCCAATGCACCATTATTATGTTGTTGTACAATAGCTTTGGAAGGAGCAGCACCAGTAGTTGTTGTTTTCTTTTGGAATTTCCAATTTACAACTTGTGCCTGATTTTTATTATTATCCGATCCAGAAGAAGTTGTTGTTGTTGAATTATTACCATTACCACTACCGCTACTACTACTACTACTATTAATCTGTTTTCCAAATACACTATAATCCCAATGTTTAAGCCATAACAATATATCTTTATTTAATTTCTAAAAACATTCATATTAATTAATTTTTCCACAATTGTTATGTTAATGTATTTTGTTTTAAACTTAACTTACATCATCACTTAATAATTCATGGAATGAATCAGGTGCATATTTATCAACCCATAATCTATTGTCGATCTTCTTATTTCCTTTGTTTGTCAATGTTGTTGTTTTGTTGTTATATGTGATTGTTGCTGCTGAATTTGCTTTTAGTGCTTTTGTAATTTGCTATATTTAAAATGGTGATGGAGTTAATAATACATTTGTAATTGATAATATAGTAATGATGATGTTGTTGTTGTTGTTATCAAATATATAGTTACATGTTCACTAATCTCAGTATCCAATTCACTTATAGATTTACCAAGTAGAGAGCCACCGATTCTACTGAGATTGATTCTGTTTCGAACGGATTCCTCAGAGTAGTAATCTAATTCCTCTTCATCTTTCTTCAAGCGATTGTAGATTCTCTCGCCACTGAACGATGTAATGGTGATTTCATCATCGACTCCGTATGAATGTTGGAAATTACCGCCAAACAACATTGTAGAACATGAACGGACACTATCAAAATCATATTTTTTACTATCAATATCATTGCTGCTGCTGTTACTGAGTTTATGTTTCTTCTCTTTAGTTAAATTGATTGATAATATAATATTATTGTATTAATTAATTAAAATCATCATCAACATCATTAAATATAGTAATTTATAATAAATTAACTTACCTATATGATTTCTATCGCTATCGTCAGTAGCATTTGTATCTACATCTTGAAAATCATCACCATCATTGAAAATACGTCTCTTTTGACCTAATATAGATTTCATTATTAGATTAGATGACTAGCTATTATCATCTAGATTTATTGATCAACCTATAACTTTAAATAACTGTTATTAATAATAAATGGTTGTTTCAAAATTATTTTAAATTTTTGTTTTACCCGCCTTTTTTCAAAATTTATTTTAAATTTGAATTTAAAAGATTTTATAATTCTTTCTAAAATTATTGACTTGGTGAAGATATTATTATTAGGTAAAACAATTTTAAAATTGTTTTTTAAATATTTTTATTTATTTGATATCAGATTTTGATTAAGATATATATATAATCAAAAATAAAATTAAATTAAACCAATGGTTGATAACCTGATGGTTTAATATTTGATAAGAGAATTCCATCATTTTGTGGATAGTAATCTTGTTGTTCCATTTCTATTACATGTTGTTGTTGTTGTTGTTGATTTTGTTGTTGTTGATGTTGTTGAATTGATTCCTTTGGGAATCTCATTTTTATTTAATTTATAAATATAGATATTGATTAATAAAAAATAGATTTATTGAAAAAAAATAAAAAGTATAAAGAAACTTACATAGAAACCACCACTTCCTTTAACTGGATTTATAAGGTATTCAAAAGAAATACCACGATAACTATATTTTGCATTTGCATCTCCTATTGTCTTGTCAATTCTTGCTTTATGTTTATAATGTAATCTAATTGATATAGCCCCTACCAATGCCATCGCTATAAAAGGAATTCCTGCTGAACCAAAAATGACAAGACCATCATTAAGATAATATATACCAAGTCAACAAAAAAGTACCATTAATGCAAAAGATAAAACGATTGGAAGTACTATTACTTTTGGTGAATAGTTCACAACTATCTGTGCATTGAATTGATCTATCAGATCTGAAAACTCTGCCTCACTGAGAATCGATTGATAAAGTTTCTTTGGATACTTTTTTCTAATAAATATTTGGTTTTTGGAAGTTCCTCTAATTTCTGGACGAATCTTACAACTGATTGTATTTCTTTCGATCATTTGTGTTTGTTTAAAAATATATATAAATGTAAATTATTAAGTTAATAACTCTATTAATAATATATAAATAGGTTTCTTTATCTTAGAAAATAAATACATGGTTTTTATTAAATAATAATGGTTTTTTGTTGCTTATTATTATAAATGATTATATATAATTGATTTTAGAGAATATACTTCTTACACAAGTTCTTTCTATATCGAAATAAACATAGACAACAGCTCTCCAATAGTGGTCATTTAGATTACATATTTGATCTTCATTCAATCTACCTGGGTATCTAAACATTTCAGAAAGACATTTGAATACTTAGCTTCTACCAAGAAGATTCTCAGCAATCACACGATACTTTGAATGTAAATTCGATAAAGGCATTTCAATTCCACCATCAGGGTTTATAATATTGAAAGCCTCCATTCTTCTAAAACCATTGTCACCCAATAAGATATCTCCTTTGTCAATATATACATGACGTCACTCATGGTATGTGAGATGAATAATGGCATCATCTTTAACGCTACCAGGAAAGGCCTTTGACATGTAAAAGATTGTACCAGAAGTGATGGATACAATAAACAATCTAGTGATACTATGTTGCTTTTTCTTAGCTGAATAAAACAATGTATCCAATCTTAAGTCAAGTGGCTTTTCAATTCTTACTTCTGTACCATCCACTGAACCAATAATATTATCGTTACAGAAATAAAACTTAACTATCTCTCTATTTGTTGTCCGTCTAAGGACAATAAGGTAGCCGCCAAGGCAAAGCCGGTACCTATCAATCAACATCAATAATAATTACCAGCCAACATATAAGAAACAGTCAATTATAATTAATTAAATTAATTAATCAACTAAATAAGTAATAGTTCAAAACAACAGATCAAAATAATAATTAAATTAGAATCTGTTGTTTCTGTTGTTTCTAAATTAAGTATTCAACACTCAGCCGTCAAGCTTCTCAATAATGAATATATTGAGTTTAACGCGACGTTAAAGATTCATTCAATTGATTCAATATTCAAGACATAAAATTAAAGAAATTAAATAAATAAGAAAAGAATTAAAATAAAACTTAGAAATTAGATTATATAAAACATTATTAGAAATAACTCTTTAATATTATTAATTACAAATCACATGAGAGATGGCAGATCCAAATGAACAATTAACAGAAACACCCAACACCACCACAACCACAACAACCACTCGATCAACGGCATCTACAGATCCAACATCAACAACAACAACAACCACAACAAATGATCTTACAATGAACGATCTCGAAAGCAATAATGATAATGATTCAATCCCATCATATTCTACCTTGTTTCCTGATATCGTTCCTACAGTCACACGCCCAGACTCACTCCCGTCGGATGTATTCCAAGCAACCCTGATCGCATCCAAGACTCCGATCTCTTCCTCTATCGTACCTGGTCAACTAGAGAACAAACACTATTTGATAGATCAGAATTATAACTATCTATTCTTTGTATAGAGTGTATCGATTTATCAATGTAGGTTGAGGAGGAGGTATATCGTTTGTATAAACTCTACTGGATAAATATTCAATAATGGCCATTCTAACTCTATTAACTGTTGTTCTTGAGATCCTAAATAAAAATCCTTTAAGTAAATCAGTTGTATAATGTCTCATATGAAACATTGTGATTATTATCCTATCCAATGGTCGTAGGAATTTAGTGGAGTTTGGATGGGTCAACGGATTATGAACAAGGTATTCATCTAGATGCTACTTTTTGATACACCAACAAACTTTTTGAATCTTTTATCTGGTAAATTGTAGAGTTCTATAACTACCTTATTATTACTATAAACCTCTATTTTATCATTTATATATCGATGAGCGAATGCAATACTATTGACACTGTACATTATCAACAGTTGATCCTGGTGTTGGTTCCCTATGACATCTAAATAAGAATGATCTAATATTATTAGTTAGTTTGTTAATCAATTTGAGTTGTTTAGTTAAATATAATGATAGTTTTTAATAACATACTGTGATTTTTTATCATCAATATATTCAATGGCAACTCTTCCTTCGATTGAACCCACTGCGAAACCTGAAAGATCTTTAAAGCAAGCGATAGAACGAGTTTGATGTTTAAGAGGTGAATCCATTGATGTGTATTCGATGTTTTGAATGTCGAGGTTGTACACTCTAATTTTATGGTCGGCAGTAGCCACTGCCATCATTGTACAATGAACATCGAGTCCATAAACACGTTCAGGAAGGTTGACAGATATTACAGGTTCTTTTGGTGATCTCAAATCCCAATACCTGAGAGTCTTATCCCAACTTCCCGTCACCATAAGCTTCATTTCTTCGACCCAGAACACCGATTTGACAGGTGCATCATGTCAGCCAACTTCAGCCAAAATACCCGGTTGTATATCCCAAACCTTTACTTTATTATCAGTTCCACCTGCATAGATTTTTGAACAATCCTTTTGTTTTCATTTTTTTTGTTAATTTAATTAGTATTTAGTTTGATATTATTAATAATTAGATATTATTATTAATATACATACTGGTGACCAATCAGTACAGAGAATTGGTGCATCAAAGTTTATCATTGATTTCAATGCAGCTTGTGGTTGGTCGTCGGTCACTTGCCAAAATTCAAAATTAATCATTTTGTTTATTAAACAGCACAAATGTCAAATTTGATGTTTCCCTCATGAGAGATCTTAGATCTTATTTTATTTTATTTTATTTTATTTTATTTTATTTATTTATTTTATTTTTTTCTATTTAACTTTTAGTTTATTTTTTTTGAAAAAACAAAGACTACCCTGATTTTTGAGGTTCTTCTACTTTGAGGGACAGAAAGAAAGGCCTTTCAAATTGTTTATCAAAAATAGAGAAAACAATTTACTATCTAACTAATTAAAAATAATATCTTAGACAAATTCTAAAAATTTCATTTAAATATTTTTAAAATCCTGGAATTTTTGTAAAATTATGTTAATTAGATTTAAAAATTGATGATACTTGTCTTCTCTTAGAGATGGACACGATTCTCTATCGTATTTAATTAGAAAAGTAAATAGTGAAATAGATTATCTGAAAAACTAAAAATTTAGTTTTTTATTTTGTTTTGAAATATCTTTTTTTATAATATTTTAAAATGAATATCTTATAAAATTAAAAAAAGAGTTTAATTTTATATCTTTCCTAAATTTTTCCAAAATATGAAATTAATATCTATTTTTTGGAAAAATTTAGGAAAGATTTATTAGTTGGTAATGACATTGTTGGAAGTTGTCTATTCCAAAAAAAATTGAAAAAAAATAAACAGATAAAAAGTTAAAATATAGAAAATAACAGAAATAATGTTAAAGTCAAGTTTTCAAAAAACTAATAATATTCATGTGGAATGGTACGAATTTGAACTAGCCATTTTCAAGATTAGAGAAGCACCCATTAGAGATTGGTTGATGTATCGATTACAAACTATTAACGCGATCTTCGATGATGACTTTAGAAAAGGTAGAGAAGAAGCCATCAAGAGAGAGAAACAACATCTAGCAAGAGAAATCAAACTTCATTTGGAAGAAGAAGAATACATTGCACCTCTTTCACAATGGTTAACAAAATAGATTTTGCTATATTATTAAAAAATAAAATTTTGTTATTAAAGTATAAGGAAATTATAATTATAATAATTTCCAGAAAAAAAGTTTTTTAAAATAGAAACTTGTTTTCGAAATATTATGAATTTCAATTGATTTGAAACCAATCTACAAAAATCTAAATATTTATTTATTTATTAAATATGATATCTATTAAATTTATTTATTTCTATTTATTTTTTTGGCAGATATTTCAAGTCTATACTATGGTGTATATGTGGATTTTGTTTGTCAGGCAGAGACAGCTCCACATGATGGTACTTGGTTGCAATATGAGTATGGTCTGACCTATAGAGAGAGTAGAGAGCACCTGGATAGAAATGGCAAGAGAAATTGTCTCTGGAGAGAAACTACATATTTTAACATAAAACGAAGAGGAGAAGTGTAGAATCATGGGAGTTTTTTTATAATAACTCCATTCCAATGGGAAAGGTTGATTTCTACTTTTTTGAAACAAACGATGGACTGGCGTGACAACCAGACCGGTCCAAACGATGAAATGATCCATTGTGTTACACAACAACAACCATTATGAAAATTATAATAAATTATTCTAAAAATATTTTTATTTAAAAATGAATTATCAATTATTTTAAGAAATTTTGAAAGTGATAAATCCATTAGGTATATAACTATAGTTGATTATTAAAGTAAAGATTATATTTTTGTTGAGAAAAACAAGTAAATATTATTGCTTAGATTTATCATAACAAACTTTTGAATAGATAGTTGGTTTGGCGCCTTTATTTAAATAAAGTTCCAGTTATATTTAGTATTTTATTAATATAATATATTTTAAATATTATTTTTAATTTTATTTATTTCTTTTGTTTCTTCTTGTATAGGAGTAAATGATTGATTGAGACTGATTAATTAATTTGATTTGATTTGATAACCTGTTGAATTACTGTGTGATCTAATTAATTTTGATAATCTGTTATAAAAGAGAAAAAAACAATAAATAATGACAATCATTTATGCACTACACAGAGTTGGCATTATTAATGTACAACTATCGTGCTGCTTTCTTTGGATTCTTTCCTCTTCCTTTGATATCTGCTTCCTGTACCACTTGAATTTGAATTGTATTTGTACTGTTTTGATCATATCCATTGACACCCTATAAATTATATTTATATATAATTGTACAAACATGTTGTTAGATAACTTAAACTTGCTAATTATTTATAATGTGAATAACAATACCTTTGACCAATCATAAGAAAGTGCATAAGCATATAAAGTAGCCTCTGGATTAAAACAAGCTGCTGAAATTGTATTGTTGAGTTTTGGAAACTGTTTCAAACGATTCTTATTCTCCTTGTCCCAAAAGTTGAATGTTCCATCTGAACCTGCTGTGGCGAATGTTCCATAGGGCTGTGCGAATGCAATACTATTGACACTGTATGCATTATCACCTTCTGTACCTGGCGTTGATTCTCTATGACATTTGAATGTGAATGAACTGGATCATCATCATCATTATTATTGTTGTTGTTATTGTTAGTTAATAAGTTGTTAGTGTTAATAAAGAAGTTTAAGTAATTAATATATATATATATATAGATAACAACATACTCTGATTGTTTATCATCGGTAATATATTGAATTGCAACTCTTCCTTCGATTGAACCCATGGCGAAACCGGTACGATCCGGGAAGCAAGAGACACAACGTGTCTGGAATTTGAGGGGTGGTTCGATTGTGCTGAATTCTACGCCTGGCGAGCTGAGGTTGTACACTTTAACTTTGCGGTCGGCTGTGCCTACCACCAGCAGTGGATGCAACACATCGAGTGCATATACACGTTCGGGAAGATCGACCGACAGTACGGGTTGTGGTGATCGCAAATCCCAATACTTGAGAGTCTTATCCCAACTTCCTGTCACCAACACCTTGCTCTCTTCGATCCAGAACAACTCTTTGATCGGTGCATTGTGTTGTGCAACCTGTGTCAATGTATTCGATTGTAAATCCCAAACCTTTGCTTTATTATCACATCCACCTGCATAGATTTTGAAACAATCCTGTTTGTTTGTTTACAATTTACAAAGTAGATAGATTTTACAAATATGTAAATTAGATTAGTATTATTATATTATTATGAGAATAGATTAATATTAATCAATACATACGGGTGACCAATCAGTACAGAGAATTGGTGCTTCATAGTTTATCATTGCTTTCATTGCGGCTTGTGGTTGGTTTGTGACTTCCCAGACACGAAGTTGCTTATCCCATGAACCCGCTGTGAGATAGTTGTTTTTCGATGAGAATTTCAATGATGTTATTCCATCGCTTGGTGGATTGGCAACCTCTATCTTTTGTTGTTGCTGTTGCTGCTGTCCTAAAGTAGATCCAAACATTTTTTATATTATATATATCTAAATTATTCAAAAACAAACTTATTATTATGTATTTTTATTAATATTATTGTAATTCTATTGATTGATTTCAATCAAAAGTTATATCTATATATATAGTTATTTATGTTTGGTTTGAACAGTGATGAATTACAAACCGAATATCAACTTTAATTTAAAAAAATTATTTTTGTTTTTTTAAATTTTTTTCACTAAAAATTACTGAGCTGGTTTTGAGTGTGCACTTTGTCAGAACAACAGTGGTGCTTCGTGATAACAAACTAAACAAACATGTATCTATTTGAATTTTCATATGAAGAATATTATTGTTGAATATTGAAAGTTAAACAGATTTAATTAAGATAAGATCAATTGAGAATGGTTTAGATGAAGTTTCTTTCATTCCAAGGAAATTTAGAATCGTCTATGTCACATAAGGTTTGAAAAGATATGTAAATATCAAATATTCGAATAAGAAAAGATTTTAAATATATAAAAGAATGATCGATCAAAAGAAATCAATGATTCGATTTATAAATGAAGATTATTTCCTTAAAAGGGTTTAATTAAAAGTCTTTGACTATTTCGCGTCGTATTTTTTTTTTTTTTTTTTTTTTTTTTTGCTTCTTGAACAATAGAAAATGAGAGACATCTATTTCATTTTAATAGTAGTTTTATCATAGACAGTAGTAGTAGTAACAAATGACATTTGGTATTGTTTTCGATATTGATGGTGTTTTGATGAAGGATGGTGTAACTATACCAACTGCAATCAAAGCGTTGAACATGTTACATGATCCCGAAACATCCGAACCTCGCATTCCCTATGTATTCGTTACAAACAACGGTGGTTTCTCAGAGAGAGATAAAGCGAAAAAGATATCAATGGTTTTGAAATATAATGTAATTATCACAAAGTAGTTTATCTATTTTACTATTATTATTCTTACTAACCATTTAGAAATATATGTGTGTACAAATAGATCGATGAAGATAAGGTAATGGTTGCACACACTCCAATGAAACCATTGACTGAAAAGTTTGCAGATAAGAACGTGTTGGTCGTCGCCAGAAAGAAGGAGACAGCAGAGGGTTTGGCACGTTGGTATGGATTCAAGCATTTCACATCGATTCAAGAGTATGTTGAGAAGAGACCTTATTTGTGTCCAGCCAAATACTCAAAGTTCTGGACTGAGGGCATTGCTAATGACTATGGTATCAAGGAGGAGAGTGTCGACAACTCCATTCCTTTCGGTGCAGTGGTGATGTTTGAGGAACCTGCAGACTGGGGCGAGTGTATCCAGATCCTGACGGATGTGTTGCAGTCGGCCGACGGTCTAATCACCAAGGATCACATCAATCTCGCCTCAAAACAAATCGTTGAACTTCACGTCGCCAATCCCGACTTTACCTATGGTGGTGAGTTTGTACTGCCTCGTTACACCATGGGTGCACTCATTAAGTGTCTATCCACCGTATTCGAAGAGGTAGCCGGATATCCATTGACTGTAACCTATTATGGAAAAGTAAGATGATCTTATAATTATTTATTTGGAGATTGTAATTGAATTAACAACATTAACTTTTTATTTATTTATTTTTTCTAGCCATATGAAACAACTTATAATTATGCAAAACAATTATTAAATGTGCAATTAGAGAAATTAAAACTATCGTCGCCACGACATATCTATGCAATTGGAGATAATCCTCAGTCCGATATCAAGGGTGCGAATCAACTTGAATCTGAAGGATGGGTCAGTATTTTAGTGAGAACAGGTATTTTCAAAGGTACTGAAAACGATAAAGTAAATCCAGCCAAATATGTAGTTAACGATGTTCTCGATGCTGTAAAATTAATATTAGAATTGGAAAAGAATTAAGAAACAAGAATTAATATAATTAATACAAATATTCTTATTTATTATTCTTCACAATTAATTTATGTCAAGTACTAATTTGAATTGAAAAGTTGATTTTTATTCAATAGTTAGTTAGTTTTTCTTTGATGATTTACTTTGCCTGTCCAAATGATTGTGTCCAATAGTATTCTCCATTGCGTCCAACGGTAAGAGCACCTCCAAATCTGTTTAGTACTGGATTTAAGATATTGTCTCTGTGTAACTGACTGTGCATCCATCCATCCATTGCCTCCTCCTCGGTCTTGGGTCCTGCAAAAACATTCTCAGCGTAATATCTATAGTATCCGCCATAAATATTAACTCTTTGATCCAACTCACCTCTTGGATCGTTATGAGTCATCTGTTGAATCTCTGCTTGATAGTTGGAGTGTGCCTGAGCAGCCGATTGCAATGGACCATCTGCATACATTGGTTGTAATCCATACTTGGCTCTCTCTTGATTTACTAAATTTAATAATTTCGATGCCACATTATTATTATTTCCACCATTATTTGTATTATTGGGTTTGGATGTTGGTCGAGGTTGATTTTGATTTTGATTTTGATTTCCACCGGAAGAACTATAGGTTGAAGAACCGGTTCCATCAATGATATTAAATGTTCCATCATTATTCAAAACCATTGTAAATGGAGCTACTCCTTTTCTGAAAGTATCACTCTGAAGAATCCATATTAATAAATGATTTTTAAATAATACAGTAATAAATTTGTTCATACCTTCCATGTAACCATATTGGTAGAGTCATATAATACAAGATTACCGTCACCTTAAAGGTTACAATTTAATAAATAAAAGATCTTTTATAAATAAATGTTTAAGAAATATAATAAGATTATTATTCATACCTTGCATGATTAATCTAAATGGAGCACGACCTTTTTGGAAAGTATTTGATGCCCACATAACTTGATTGAAGTCATATTTAAAGATAATAAGATTACCATTATTCTCCAAGACCATCCTACAATCCCCATTTCTTATGGATTGAGGTGAAGTCAATACTTGATCATTGTAAAGTTTTTGTGAATAGGCGATATTAAAGTGAAAAACTATCACAATAATTAAAGTTGATAAATATTTAAAGTTGTTCATTTATAAATTAAAGAAATAAATACATACTTTAAGTCTGTCTATATATACATTTGAATAATTCATTAAATGAGATTTCTTACAAATATTTATAACTTGTTCTATGAAATCTAATTATAAATTAAATGAAATAGTATAGTTTTGTTTGATATTTATTTATTAATTTATATAAATAATAAATACATTAATTTATTTATAGAGAAAAAGATGTGATTGTTTGATGTATTATTGTGAATTTGAATACAAAGAGTTTGGGTAATTTAGAAACTCCATTTTACTTAGATTTATTAATACCTATGATCAATTATCACTTTTTAACTGTTATCACATATTTGATCAGTTGTTGTTTTAGTGTGGTATTGTATAATCATGTGATTATTCTATTCTTTTTTTTTTTTTTTCGTTTTATTTTTATGATTGTTCATTGATTATACCCCCAAATAATAGAAACACTATTCTTTTAATAATTTATTTTGGTTTTTTTTATTTATTTATATTTTTTTATACTATTTATTTTCTAATAAATGGTAATATTGATTTATTGCTTGTTCTTCTTGATGTAATTGAGAGCACTACCAGCCTTGAACCATTCAATTTGACCTTCGTTCATGGTGTGGTTGAGGGTGATTTCGAATTCCTTTCCAGTCTTGGCGTTCTTAACAATACACTTGAGTGGCTTACCTGGGGTGAGGGTCTTGACACCGACGATTGAGATGATGTCGTCACCAGTGATACGATCGTAGTCGGCTGGGTTGGCAAAAGTGAGTGGCAAGATACCTTGCTTCTTCAAATTGGTTTCGTGAATTCTAGCGAATGACTTGACAATGATGGCACGACCACCCAAGTGACGTGGCTCCAAAGCGGCATGCTCACGAGAGCTACCCTCACCGTAGTTTTCGTCACCGACGACGACCCAGGAGACACCACGCTTCTTGTAGTCACGAGCGACAGTTGGGACTGGAGCGGTCTCTCCAGTGAATTGATTCAAGACGGCGTTGGCCTTTCCGTTCTCAGAGTTGATGGCACCGATCAACATGTTGTTGGAGATGTTGTCCAAATGACCACGGTACTTCAACCATGGACCGGCCATAGAGATATGATCGGTGGTACACTTACCTTGGACCTTGATGAGGACTTGCATGTCGAGCAAATCTCCACCATCCCATTTATTGAATGGCTCCAACAATTGGAGACGTTGTGAAGCTGGGTCGACCTTGACCTTGATACCGGCGGCATCCTTTGAGGGTGGTTGGTAGGTGTCTTCACCTGGATTGAATCCACGTGATGGCAATTCATCTCCACGTGGTGGATCCAACTTGAACTTTTGTCCGTTGGAGTCGACCAAGTAGTCGGTGACTGGATTGAAAGTGAGGTCACCGGCGATGGCCATAGCAGTGACGATCTCTGGTGAAGCGACGAAAGCATGGGTGTTTGGATTGGAGTCGTTTCTACCGGTAAAGTTTCTGTTGTAAGAGGTGATGATAGAGTTCTTTTGTCCCTTGACAATGTCGTCTCTCTTCCATTGTCCAATGCATGGACCGCAGGCGTTGGCCAATACGACACCACCGACTTGCTCGAAAGTCTTCATTTGTCCGTCACGCTCAATGGTGGCACGGATTTGCTCTGAACCTGGGGTGATGGTGAAGGCAGCCTTTGACTTGATACCCTTGTCCAAAGCTTGCTTGGCGACAGAGGCAGCACGAGACATATCCTCGTAGGAGGAGTTGGTGCAGGAACCGATCAAACCGACCATCAATTCCTTTGGCCAGTTGTTATCCTTGACGGATTGAGCGAATTGCGACAATGGGTGTCCACGATCTGGGGTGAATGGACCGTTGACGTATGGCTCCAAAGTGTTGAGGTCGATCTCGATCAATTGATCGTAGTGGGCGTTTGGATCGGCAACCAAGTTGTCACGGAACTTCAAGGCGTTCTGAGCAATGCCGGATCTCTCGGTGGCGTTCAAGTAGTCGACCATACGTTGGTTGAATGGGAAGATCGAGGTGGTGGCACCGATTTCAGCACCCATATTACAGATGGTGGCCATACCGGTGGCAGACAAAGTGTCGACACCTGGACCGAAATACTCAACGATTGCACCAGTACCACCCTTGACAGTCAAGAGGTGAGCAACACGCAAGATGACATCCTTTGGTGATGACCATCCCTTGAGTTGACCGGTCAACTTGACACCGATAATCTTTGGAGCCTTTAGCTCCCATGGAATACCGGCCATGACGTCGACGGCATCAGCACCACCGACACCGACGGCAATCATACCCAAACCACCGGCATTTGGTGTGTGAGAGTCAGTACCGATCATCAAACCACCTGGGAAAGCATAGTTCTCCAAAACGATTTGATGGATGATACCGGATCCGGGCTTCCAGAATCCCATACCAAACTTCTCGGCCGATGAAGCCAAAAAGTCGTAGACCTCCTTGTTGATGTCTTTGGCAGTGGCCAAATCCTTTTCACCACCCTTGTAGGCTTCGATCAAATGGTCGCAGTGAATGGTGGTTGGTACGGCGGTCTCTGGTAGACCGGCCGACATGAATTGGAGAACGGCCATCTGGGCAGTGGCGTCTTGCATGGCAACTCTGTCTGGGTGCAACTTCAAGTAGGTGATACCTCTCTCGACCTTGGTTGATGGGTCTTCCAAGTGACCGTAGAGAATCTTCTCTGCCAAAGTCAATGGTTTGTTGTGGTGCAATCTGAACTGTTTGAGCTTCTTATCGATACCCTCGTAGTTGACCTTCTTGTTTGGTTCCAAACGGCTCATTGGTGCAGCACCACCAGTAGAGTAACTTCTTTGAGTCATTGATTTCTGTATGTAATTATTATTATTATTGTAATATTCGTATAAATATTAGTTGATTGCATTGTTCCAACATCTTCATCAGTTGTGAAGTTCACAAATCAACTTACAATGGATTGGGAAATACCCCTTCCACCAGATTTAATGAAAGACATATTTATCTTTTATTCTAAAAAAAATTAAAGGTAATACTAAATATTAGTATAAATATACTTTTTTTTTTTGTTTTATTTCATGAACATCATACACCATTTTAATTAATTAATAAACAAAAAATTAATTATTTTTTCGAAAAAATAAAAAAACAAAAAAATATGATCTACAACTGAATAATAATATGTTTATGTCATTGTATTTATCATTATTGTTGTTAATTGTTATTGCTATTTATTATGTTTGAATAATTAATACCTTAAAAGGTATAAGATTATGTTGTTTGTTTTGTTTGATTGTTGATTTTGATATTGATGTTGATTTAAGATTTGATTATTTTATTTTATTTTATATTTATTATTATTTTTATTTTTGTTTAATTTATTTATTTATTTATTAATTAATTAAAAAAAAGTGTAGATTGCAATTGCATTGCATTGCTGTTATTGGTTTTGTATACTATACGTTTCGAAATATATGTTGATATATTTAGAAAAAAAAAAAAAAACTAAATAATAAAAACAGCAATAAAATAAATCTGAAGACAAATTATTTTATAGCTGAGCATGCTTGGTGAAATTCGCATCAAACCCAGGTGAAAAAAAAAAAAAAAAATCAGAAAAAAAATAATTTTTTGGTAGTCACAATTTTTACTTGGGAATAGAAGAAGTTCGGTCTACTGATTCCCAAAACAACAACACGCTAACAATGTTGACCACCCCGAAAACAGCAATTACATCAGATGTAACCATATTTAAATTAATAGCATAACAACAACACCCCATTTGAAACAATAATTGTTTACCAATCCAATACACTAATTGATCGGTTTGCATTAAACTGACAATCAAACAGTTTAAGACATCACAACACAACAACAAAAAATACAATCTAATAAATCATAATTACGTCAGTAATTATTCTATCATCAAAAAGTTATTGTTATATTACGGTAGTTTAAAATGTTCATTATTTTGTTTAATTTCAAAAGTATTAAGAGCAAATAGGTCGATACCATCGGTGTTGAATATTAAATATTTATCTCTCTTATCGTACCATCTTTTACAAACTAAACTGAAACAGATGATATCAACGTTGTCATCCAAATGACTTAGTATTTTATTTAATATTAAATGTGATAGATTCACTATTATATTTGGTTGATAGTTCATTATTGTTTGAAAAGATCAAAGTCGACCAATTTTAAAAGAGATCTTTTTTTTTTTCATTTTGTTTATTCAGATTTTTACTCAACTAATCACATCATAACTTACTTAACAAACCATTATTACAACTCACATTCATTACTGACACTGACCAATTAATTGTTATTGTCTGATTAGATGAACATAAATAATAGCATTCAAGATTTTCCATATCTATTGATATCTAAAATATTAAGTTTCAAAGAACTGACAGTTTTAGATTCAATATGTTTTAGTTTAACATCTAAAAAGTTATATAATAATAGAGATAAATATTTGATATTCAATGATGCTAAAGCACAATTGATTTACAACAGAAGTAATCATTTAACACTTAGATCATACACCAAACAATTTCAACAAATATCGGATATTCAATCTTGTAATCTATTGATTTGTGATCATCAAACCTCTCTTAAGACAGAACAAACAAAGTTATATGATTATACAATAGATAGTATGTTAATAATATCAATATTTCAAAATATTTAACTTTTATCAAACTAAAAACTTTTATCATTTTAAAAAGTTACCAACATGAAGAATAAAGATAATCTTTCGGAGAAAATACCTTTGAATGTAAAGTGTATTCACGTATTAAATTGGAATGACAATTGTATATTTAATATTTCAGATAGTAGTATAAGCGAACTCTTTATCGCCACTGACACCAGTCAAGATATAATATCAGTTTCACTTCCAAACACTCTTGAAAAGATAACTACCTTTAATCGTCTCAATGACTATGTGTTGCCTAATAGTGTTAGAACTATGACATTCAATTGTGGAAATCAGCAATTTATTTCAGGATTGTTCCCTCAGTCATTGGAATCACTCAAACTAGCTATGCATCTTTATCCATTGGTTGAAAACTCTCTACCAAATCTGAAATCCCTCCATTTAAGTTTCTATTCCGATTCAATTGTTAATATTGGAAACCTACCTACATCACTTCAAACTCTGGTAATCGAGTATGGTTATGTTGATCGAATTGAGAACATATCTGCTATCTCCCAATTTCAAAGACTGACAACAATAGAAGGATGCAGTTTCGAGTGGGTCGCTTCACTTCCACCATCTGTTACCAGCCTCAAATTTTCCGCTTGCTTTCAAGATACTAATAATATTGAACCTGGTGTCATTCCATCGACAATCACCAATCTCTACTTTAAAGACATTGGAAAAGTAAAACTACAATCCGGGAGTATACCATCGAGTGTTAGAAAACTAACTATTCTTGGCTATCAGTACGATCTGGAGGCTGGGGTCATCCCGATTGGTGTGAAGGAATTCTATATCCTTTTGACTTCTGTTATTTTCACAGTTGAATGTATACCAAGCACTGTGGAATCACTCAAAGTTACCATATTTTCAAATTACCCTGTAGATCTTCATTCACTACCATCGATCAAGAAACTTTCTTTGGGAAAAAGAAATACCAAGATAAGCAAATTTCCACCGAATTTGGAATCACTTAAGTTTAGATTCTGTGAAGATCCTGAATTATTATATTCATCATTACCATCGACCTTAAAGGAACTAACACTCATTTACACTAAACTCATCATCGATTCATGGAATGTCAGTGCACACCACCAACCGAAAAGATTGATAATGAAAGTAGATAGCTTTTATTTCAACGAAAACAGGTTGGAAGATCTTCCAATCTCTGTTGAGATCATCCAAATAGATAGGAATGTAGAACTTCGAAGATTTAATAGTTCAGGTCTATTCATTGGTCACAATCGAGAGTATCCTGTGAATGGTGGATTCATAGAATCAACTGAACAATTGAGAGATTTACTTTGCAATGGCGTATTGGAAAGAAATATAAATAATGATAAAATAACAAGCTTCATTTAATATCAAGTTTCATTACATAAATAAATAAAAAAAATTAATAATAAATTCTAATAATAAATAATAGAAAATCTTATAAAGTTAAAATAAGGTCGCTATTTTAGTTGAACACACTGACCACTTAAGCAAAGGTAACCATTTTTTTTTTTTTTGTCATATGATTATGATAAAAAAATAAACACACTCCTGTTCAATAAACTCAAAACTTTATATATTAACCTAATTACAAACATCAAGTTTCTCAAATGAATAAAACAGATAATCTTTCAGAGAAAATACCTTTGAATGTAAATTGTATTCGCCTATTGAACTGGCATGACAATTGTATATTTAATATTTCAGATTGTCTACTTATACTATAAGCGAACTCGTTATCGCCACTGACAACTGTCCAAAGACATTGCCAGGATCACTTCCAAACACTCTTGAAAAGATAACTATCTACAATCGTCTCAATGAGTATGCCCTACCAAGCAGTGTTAGAACCATGTATTTCAATTGCGATGAACAGCAATTTATTCCTCGATTGTTCCTCAGTCATTGGAATCACTCAAACTAGCTATGCATCTTAATCCAATGGTTGAAAACTCTACAAAACAATATCAAAAATAATAATATTATTATTATGAAAATTAAAATCCTTACATATTTCTTCCGTAGAAGAATCAAAGAAATACCTAAAAGAAAACTGTACTCCAATTCAAAGTTTTAGTTTAGCTTATTCAGATTTATTTACTATAGCTCTTGCACTCAGAAATATATTCATTGATGACTTTATTCTCAACAACATGAAAGATCCTTCAACTCAACAATATGTTAAAAAGTAAACAAGATTTAATTAATTAATTAATGAATATGGATAAAAATAATTTTGTGTAAATAAAAAGTTGCAATCCGTCAACTATTTAGTTAGTTATATGAGAAATTGAATAAAAGAAAAAAATAAATAAATATTATTTGATTGTTTTAATTTGTAAAAAGATATATTATATTTCTTTAATTTGAAGTTGGCGAAGTCGATTGAATGACTGGAGAAGTTAAATTATTCATTAGATCTTTGAATGGCTGGAAGATGCTACCGTTGACAAAGTTATTGTCTACTACGTTGACGAGGTAGTAAGAGTTGATCATTGATTCCAACACGCGACGAGATTCCGAACCTTCGGGGTAGGTCGATGCCCAACGCGATTGCCACAAGGCGAATGCCTCATCCTTCCAGACTACGAAACTGGCGTGGTCGACAACGGTTGGCTGGATGATTTCCTTGCCCGGGAAGATACCCCAGGTGACGGCGTTGGTGCCCTTGGTGTTGGTCAGTGAATCACCGCGTACGTTGACGGCGTGGTAGGTGATCGAAGGACACTTCTTAAAGTACTCGATGAGCTTGGCGGTGTTCTCTGGCGAGGTGAAGAACTCGACGTACGCCTTCTGGTAGACGAATCCATGCTTGCCACCCCAACCGTAGTTCTTGTCGGTGGAGCTGGCGCCATTGACTGCCGGCTGACTGTTGATAGTGAGAAATCCGTTGCTATTGAGGAAGACCAATGGTTCTTTGATCTCGTCGGACTCGGAAGACAGTGGCAAATCGTTCCATGGAAGTTTCTTGAGGCGACCGGCGCAATAGTCTGCGAAGCGGTCGTAGACGTCTTGGGTGGAGAGTGGCGCAGCGCCAAAGTCGTCTTTGTTTTGCTCGGCCTGAGCGCTGTTGAATTGGAGACTGGAGAGATGGTAGTCAGAGAGGTCACCGAACGCTGGCGAACGGTAGTCACCCCAACGACCATTGGGAAACTCGTCCCAACTTCCGGTTCTCGAAATGTAGGAACGTGGACGATGCTGCCAGAAGATCGGACGAACCTCCTCCTTGAGACGGTTGGTACTGGCGCACTGTGCCCACGGGAGGTAACGAGCTAGTTGGTCGGGACGAACCATGTTCAATCCTTTGAGAACCTTACGAACGCTACGCTCGAGATTGAGAGTGTAAAAGTGGAGACCGTCGACACCCGCCTCAACGAGACGCTCGCACATCTGAACACAGAGTTTGACACCATACTTTTTGACCTCTTCATCGTTGTCCTTGATGGGCTCGAGCGCCTCGAGGATATGTGGAGGAACCGCTGTCTGTGAGAGTGTAGTCATACGCTTGAATCCGGCGTATGTGTGGATTGGCATGATACCAGGGATGATTGGACAGTTGATTCCGATGGCGCGACACTTTCCAACGAAATCATTGAACATGTCGACGTCGTAGAACAACTGGGTGATGATAAGATCGGCACCGGCATCGATTTTGTTCTTTAGGTGCTGGAGGTCGTCCTCCTTCGAGGTGCAGTCAGAGTGACCCTCTGGGTAACCGGCGACGGCAATTCCAAAGTGGTCGCCGTGCTTCTGACGAATGTAACGCACGAGATCCGAAGCATATCCGAATCCACCTTCGATCTTCTTCCACTCTTCACCACGTGGTGGGTCACCACGCAGCGCCAAGATGTTACGCACACCCGACGCCTTGGCTTTCTCAAGGGCAAAGTCGATCTCCTCGACCTTCATGTTGGTGCAGGTAAGATGCATCATTGTCTCGAGACCACAGATATTCTGTGAGGTCTCTGCAATCTCGAGAGTCAGCTGACTGGTGGAGCCACCAGCACCCCATGTGATATCGACAAACAAGGGCTCCAACAGCAGCATACGACCGAGACGATCGTAGAGATTCTGAACACCCTCCATTGTCTTTGGTGGGAAGTATTCGAACGAGTAGAATCTCTGATTCTTTGATTTGTATTCATTAATTTTGTCGATAATTTTCATTCTCTTTTTTTCTTTCTATATATAATATATTATATTTTCAATCTAACCAATGTTGTTGATTTCTATTCTATTCTATTCTCTTCTTTTATGTTTTAATTAAAATGTATACCTAATAACTAAAATGAAATAAACATTGCAAAGTAAATAATTATCTTATTAGTCAATTTTTCTTTGTTATGTTTTATTTAATTATAAAAAAACAAGCTAAACAACAACAACAACATAAACATTTCATTAATTATCACATGCTATATATTCGAATGGGTTAAGTGCAAAGTGTACTACCCACAAAACCAAATTCGTTTAAAACACAAACAACAACAACAACTTTATGTATTTTTATTTTTTGAAAATCTTTAGTTAACTTTTAAATTCTTAAACTGTTAAAAGAAAGTGAAAAATAAAGACTCGCTACTTGCGTTAGAAAAAAATAGGTGTCATTAACTATATATAGTTGGGGTTGTGAAATTAATTGTAGTATGAAGAAATTGTGTTAATGTGCGAGTGTTGAGAGTGTTGAGAATGAGAGTGTGTGTTGTGTTTCGACGATAACAAACAAAAAAGTACATATATATATATCTATCATCTATCCAGATGATACAAAAATGAATGGTCAAACATATCATTTGATAATAAATAAATAAAATAAAAAAACATCTATCTATCTACCTACTCTACTACTACAATAATAACAATAATATTTATTATTAAACATATATTTATTTATTATCAAAGTAAAGATATATATTTTGTTTATATATTGCTGAGAGAAGAAGAAACAAAGAGATCTCTATTTCTTTTAAAAATAAATATAACAATCTGGAATGGAAATGAAAGAATATATAGTTTAAAGTTTTTGATTTATGATACTCGATAGACAATACCTCGCTATCACCCCAAAAAATATAAAAAACAAACAAAAAAAAAAAAACCAAAGTGATCTTATCAGATTTTGATCATAACAATTTTGGTTTTGAAGTTATCACATTTTTGGTTGGGTGGAGTTTTTTTACCCAAAAAAAAACAAAAAAAAAAAAACAAAACTAAAGACCTGACATGCTGATCTAAATAATACCTACATTCTTTAAGATTAGATTTAATTTGCAAATTTACATAGAAATAAATAGATATATTAATGTGTGTATATAAATAATATGTATAAATAAATCTACATTGTTCAAGAAGATAGAAGAAGAAGAAGAAGAATAGAGTTAGTTTTTAGTTGAGTTTCAACGACGAACGAATCAAATCATATCATATCAATTGAAATCATCATATCATCATTCATCTAATCAGAATTCATACATACATTTAAAATGTTAACACCTAATGAAAAAGCGAGAGATAAATAAAATGATGATGGTGTGTGTGTGTGTGTGTGTGAGTTGTGTAAGTGTGTGTGTGAGATATGGTTCCTGAATGAATATTGTTTGTGGTTCAAAAACCTAACGCTTTTTATCTGGAATGGTTAAAAAAAAAACGATGCTTATTTTTTATTTTATTTATTAATTAAATTAAATGGTTTTGGGCAAAGATAAGAAGAGTTCAATGCATTGCATATCTTGTTCTGGGTAAAGAGTAACATCCCTTTTTCTTAAAAACAAACTTTTTTTATGGTGATAAAAATATCTTTTTCTCTGACTCATCAAAAACATTTTTTTTTTCTTCATAATTTTACAAAAAAACAACATCACGATCACTTTGAAATACCCCTCTGATTTCATTTACATTGCTATTCCCAAAAAGAGATAAGCATATCGAAACTCTTTAATACCAAATCTTATAATCAGTTTTGATTTGTCAGTTCACAATAATAATAATATTGAATTATAATGCTTTTTAATTACAATAAAGAAAGAAATCGATAAATTTCGTTTGAAGTTCAACTATGATGATTTCAATAAATAAAAAAATAATATTAAATATTATAAATAAGTCTTATTTTTTGAATGTTACACAATTAAGAGAAAGGTTATAAACAAATATAAACAAAGTTAATAAATAAATAAAAAATACAAAGATTGGATTTGTTTACTTTTTTTTTTTTTTGAAGTCGACTGTTGAATTTTTTATAATGAAAATTAATCTATCATAAACAGATTCCAACATTATATATATTTTTTGGTTTTGCAAATTGATTTGATCTTGTTTTATATCTTTATCAATATAATATATATTATACTATACTATAGAATACTAAAATATGTCTAAACATCGTATGTATTATAGCTAATGTTTGTTTGTTGTTTTAGACATTGATAACTAACTCATTTATAAATTAGATCCCGATTTGATTATGTGTAAGAAGCAACCAGGTATTGCCATTGGTCGTGTATGTGATAAATGTAAGTGTTTATTTTAATCTAAGGTATAAAAATCTAATGTTTGTGCGTACTAACAGATTTAACATTCGATTCGGAATATAGGTGATGGTAAATGTGTGGTTTGCGATTCATATGTAAAACCAACGACATTGGTCAGAGTTTGCGATGAGGTATGTAAATTTAAATAGAATAAATGATAGCACAATTGTTCAATCAATCACTTACTAAATTTATAAATAATAATCTATTTAATAGTGTAACTATGGTTCTTTTCAAGGTAGATGTGTCATTTGTGGTGGTGTAGGAATTTCAGATGCATACTACTGCAAGGAGTGTACGACACAGGAGAAAGATAGAGACGGTTGTCCAAAGATTGTCAACTTAGGTAGTTCTAAAACAGATTTGTTCTATGAAAGAAAGAAGTTTGGTTTTAAAAAGAGATAACAACAGGAGAGACTACTACTCAATCATAATCACATTTCATTCCTCAAGAGACTAATTCAAACATCAGACTTTGGCTATTTATCTTATCAAAAACAAATGGGAACATGACAATGGAAACAAAGCTTATCATTGATATATATATTTTAATGGTTAACTATAATTAATCATTGTGCTCATTATCATCAACATCAACATCTCTATTAATGTATACAAGAAGAAAGTAAATTAAATTCACATTATTATATAATAATTTATAATAAACCAAACCAACCAACAAACAAACAATCTACATAATCAACAAACAATAAAACAACAAACAAACAACATCATTTCATCTAAAAAGGTTATATATTAAAATAAAGTAACTAAAAAAAAAAAAAGAAAGACAAGATTATTTTGTTTTAAATTTATAAATACTATTCAAGAAAAACTCATTATTTTATTGTTTCTTTCGTCTGATTACTAAACTTATCCAAAGTTGATCACCAAAGTAGAAACCATCGCTTGTACACACTCTCCAGAATTCACCGACAAGATATTCGTCAACTTTACTTGGAATATCTGGAATCATAAGAGGCACTGAAACATTGATGGTTTCGCTACAGTTCATTGCAGGCAATGGCATTGTGATGACTCTTGAGAGTCTGGCGTTACCACAGACACGCACGAGCAGGCAATCCTTCGGTAGTTGAGATCCACCGCTGTTTTGGATACGCCAGGTCTTGATAATTTGTTGTCCGGGGTTGGCTTCGCTTCCGAAGGGCAGGGTGACATCGCCGACAAACTTCATGTTGAAAGGGCAACGGAACTTCTTACGACCGTACGGACAGCCACGACGTGGAATTGGCGAGGGCGACAGTGGAGCGGATGGCGCAACCATGTTGCAGGACTTCATCGATTTGGTGACGGTGATGATCGAGTGTTGTTGATTGTTTGGACAACCCGGATGTTTTTGTATTTTACAGTGATCACAAAAGTTGAAAGATATACAGGTGGCGCAGTAATAGAGATTGCCAACGATGGGTGACTGAGTGCACAGCGAGCAGGTGAATCCCTTGTGAATGGTGGGACCCTCGATTTTGCGGGCGGCGTACTGCATCTTGTTGGAAGCGAGTTGCGACGAGGTCATGGCCGACTTTTGGCCGGACGACTTGGCGAGTGTTGTTTGGTGTGATGGTTCGTCGTTCTCCTTGATCATGAGCGACTCGATCTTGGACTGCAGTTGGAGATGCGAGTTGAGTGTTTCGATGGACAGGTCGCCCGGTACTTCAAAGATGGAGACCTGTGACTTTTGAGTCATGTCGTAGAGTGGCGATTGGTGGGAGGGTGAAGGTGGTGGAGTGTTGGGTGGCACCGGGATGGTTGGACATTGGTCGGCAGCGAATTGGCGCAGCTGTGGGAAGACACCGAGGATCCATGGCATGGTGACAAGCTTGGATTGGATGGTGGAACAAATCGTCTTTTTGAGGTTACGTTGCTCCTCAAAGTCGGTGGTCATACGCAGACTCTGGAAGAACTTGGTGACTTCACAAATGAATTCTTGGACCTCTTTGGACGAGGCCATTCCCGCGGGGATACCGCAGGCAGCGGCCGATGACGAAGTGGCAGAGGACACTGACGAAACCGATGACACTGACGACGGTGTTGGTGTGCTAATACTGGCGGGGGGAGTCGAAACTTTAATAGCTGGTGAACATCTGGTGGCCTCTGACGGTATAGATGTATTGATGGAATCCATTTCATCATCTTCAATGCCGCTGCTACTCAATTGTGAATCGGTATCATTATCAAACTGCATAAACTCAAATGATTCATTTCTATTCATTGTTGTTAGTGGTTGATTGGTTGGTGGTGCAGTGGTTGCTTTTGTTTTGTTTTCGGATGAAGAATTTAATTGAGATCCTTGTGAGGTTGTTGTTGGAATATTTGATGGTGTCGATTGTTGTTGTTGTTGCTGGTGTTGTTGTTGATTAAAATAATATTTCACTGGATTGAAAGCGAAAATAGGTGGAAGTACTTTAGGTTGATTATTGGCGGTTGGATAGTGTGGAGTGTGATTCGTTGGAATGGAAGGAGTGTTGGCGGATATTCGAATGGGTGGTGTGGAAGAGGGTGAGGTTGTTGTTTGCTTTTTGCTGTTACATATACTACCAAAAGTATTATTACTTGGTGAGGTTGCTGTGTTTGGTGGTGGAATGTTGATGGGTGACGATGGCTCGGGTGATTTACTTGTTATGTTGTTGTTGTTGTTGCTGCCGCTACTATTGGAAGTCGAGAATTGATTGTTGATCGAAAGTGTAGAGAAATTGGTCGATAGTCCGTAAACAGACTTTCCAAGGTGAGTGTGATGGTGATGATGATTATGATGGTGGTGATGGTGATTTCCAATATGATGATTACTCGATGGCAGTAGTGTTGTGTGATTGGTTGGATAAGATCTAAACATACTTGTTGGAATGGTAGTTGGTTGTGTTGACTTTGATTGTTGTTGTTGTTGCTGTGGCTGTTGTGGTTGTTGTTGAATATATTGTTGCTCTTTCATATTTAGATTTGAATCCAGCAGTACTGACTCCTTTCTATTCAAAAAACCTGGGGTGGGAGCAGCAATGGAGGCAACAGAACTGCTAGTTCCACTGTTGTTTACAAAATTCGATTGAACCTCAACGCCTGTCGTCGACAATCCACCTAAACCGCTCAGTCCACTAAATACATGATGATTATTCTGATTCATGTTTTGATGACTGAAATGACTATTATTATTATTTTGATTATGACTAGTATTATTATTATTCATATTACTTTGTTGAATGTTATTATTAATATGACTACTGTTGGCTATGTTACTATTGCTATTGCTGTTGCAGCTGTTGTTATTATCACCACCAAATCCCAAGAATGAAAATAATGAACTTGAGAAATGACAAGGTTGTACTTCTACACAATTTGATAATAAAAGAAATGTTAGCGAATTGTGGTTGTTCAATCTACTAAACGACATTAATTAATAACGATGATATTTACCTTTAACTACTAATCTTAATTGAGCGTCGTCGCCATTCGATCTATATGCTTTACGAAGATGACAGTCAGAGGCGAGGTTGAACATGTCACCATTCTTATTTTCACACTTGATATTGAGAGTTGTCTTTGTGTTGAGACCGAACGTCTCTTTGATCGTTCCTGCCAGATCTTTGAACGATGTACCCTTTGGCACCGACAGCGTCTTACACTCATTGCCAATGTTCACATTGAGTGTAGTCATCTCTTCTCTCTGGTGTTGTTGATATTGTTGGTGTTGTTGTTGTAACATCTGATGTTGTTGTTGTTGCTGTTGATAAATTGCATGTTGTTGTTGATGTTGCTGCTGTTGTTGATGTTGTTGTTGTTGTTGATGTTGTTGTTGCATTACAGAAGTAGAAGTATTACTACCTGCGATGGTACATGGATTACCACCCGAAAGAAAAGATCTAATAATAATAACATAATATTATTTTTAAAAACAAGTTAATAAAGAAATACTAAACTATATTTATTTTTAGAAATAACAAAACAAAACATACCTAAATGAAAATGTATCTCCCATTTTTATCTTTTCTTTCCTCTACTAATGTATTTTAAAATTAATTTGAAAGTTTACTACTCTACTGTCTCTTCTTGTTCTTTTTGTTGTTATTTATAAAATAAGACAATGAAATATTATTATTATTGAAATTTACAATTTGTTATTTATAGTGATTCTTTACTGTTTGTTGTTGTTGTTCTATTTCTAATTCTTTATGTTCATGAATAAATAAATAAATAAATAATATAATAATAGGAAGAAAGAAAAAAAAAGAGGAAATTTTTGGTTAGCAAAAAAGTTTTTTTTAAAAATAATTACATATACAGCAAATTAATTGTCACCACAAAAAAAAAATTAATTAATTAATTTTTTCAATTTTTCCAATTTTTTTTTTTTTTTTTTTTCATTCATTCATGAATGACAGACGTGAATGACACCTAATCTTACCTTTGTTATGATAACATGACTACTATGTATATTCTGTTGGCTATAGAATTGAATTGAACTAAATACTTTAAATACTATTATATTGTTACTGTTATCTATTTATTTTATTACTTTTTATAATATTATTTATTTTGTTAAGTTAAAAGAGAGTGAAAAAAAACAAATGAAATCAAAAATCTTTGTTGTTTGGTTTTTTTTTTTTTTTTTTTTAACTTATTGGTTAATGATTGTGTGTTGGTGTGAGTGTGCTTGGTGTGATCTATCAATTAATCACTATGTCTTTTTGATTTTATTTGTGAGACGATGATTATGCTGGACAAATTTTTGCAAACTGGTAACTTGTTTTTTTTATAATTTTGATGAAATAATTATTATTGTGAACTAAAACTAAATCCAGTCAACTGCTTGCTGATGATAAATATAATTGTTGTTGGTTGCTTTTGAAAAACAAGCAAAAGAAGAACAACGAAAAAATTAAGTAAAATAGAAAAAAAAGAAAAACCTCTTTAAAACAAATGATGAGTTGTTATATACAAAAAAAGAAAAAAAAAACAACAAAGTTTGAGATTTAAATTAATTAATTGTTGTTGTTTTGATTGATTTTATTTTTATTTATTTTGTTTTGTTTTTTTTTTTTGTTTTCTTTTTGGTGTTTTTTCAAAAAGTTTTGTTGATGTTGTTTCTCATGCTTCTTGAATAAATTCATTCTGCTTTACATTATGACAATCAAACTATTCATCACAACAACACATAATAATTTTTTTGCATAACAACATCAAACAACATCAAATTTCTTGCAAACACAAAACTCGATTGATTTAGGCTTGTTGTTTTTTTTTTTTTTTTGAATTTTTTGTTCTGAAGATTTTTTTCGTATGAATGACGTTTTATTGATATGTGCGAAATTAATTGTGTGTTGGTTTGATATTTTTGTCGACAAACTAAACACACACAATTTTTTATTCATACCAAATTTGTGTTTGAAATCACTATAATGCCAATGGTTTAAATTATACGAGATAGATAAAAGATGGTTCTTAGAACAAACAAAGATCTATATTGGGAGTTAAATAATTATAATGATGTTGTTGACACCCAATTATTAATTATAACTAAAAAAAGATGGTTTTTTTTTTTTTTTTTTAAACAAAGAATTTCCGGAAAGGATAACATAATTATTATTGATTGATTTGATTTTATTTAATTTATTTAATTAAATTAATTCATTTGTTTGTTTGTTCTTTTTTTCTATTTTGAAAATGTTTGAATTATTATTATTGAACTTTTTTTATGGTCTTATCAAATCTAATTGGCAGTGATTAATACAGTTAATTCTTGACTGGTATCAATTATATGATTGACAAAAATTCTATTGGTTGTTGATGTATAGTTTGCATATAATTGTGGGATGAATTCAACCTAATAATAAAATTAAAGTTAGGAAAAAAGTAATTATTATTATTATTATTTTAGAAATTAATAATTTAACTTACAGAATAACCATTTGGATAGTAAAGAGCTTCATTTAAATAGATTTCTGTTGGTAATTTACAGGCTGGGTTGATTGTGTAGCTCAATGAGAATTTCGCTGTGGTAGAGTCGAATTGTGAGTTGATAGTGGTACCGGCAACAGCCTGAGCGTAGGTTCTACTGAAGAGTTTGACACGAGTCCAATCGGGCTCACCGCTTTCATTGAAGAAAAGGTGTCCGTATGAGTCTGGTGCGAAGTCCTTGTAGATCCAGAAGATCCAACCTTGGTTGTCTCTCTCGACAGCCTCCATAGTGAGGAGAGTGCTCTCGAGTACCGATTCGGAATCACCAACGTTTCCACCGAATTCAGTGAGCATACCGGCACATCCCAGCTTATCCAAATCCTTCATTCTGACATCCATGATTTCATCGATACTGAAATCGGGTGGTACATAGTAATGGTAACTCAAAGCACTGAGATTACGGTACTCATCACCACCTGGAACATGGTCAAATCCAACACCCTTTGGAAGCTCATCCCAAGTTACACTTTCAAAAAATATAATATGCTAAAATAGAAATAAATTAATTAGTACTTACAATTAATTTTCCAGAAATAAACTAATTACTACTTACTTCTGAATCAATTGATCTAATTCCAGTGTTTAAACGGTCATACATTGGTTGTAAATTCTTTTTATCGGCTACACCTGGATAGAGTAAAAATGGATCAACGAAAATATCACCAGCCCATGGTTCATTGATGAGTTCATAACCGATGGTGTTGGTACTGGTTTTGAAGGTGGAAGCGATTTGTTGCCATTGCTCGATGAAACCATCTTGGATTCCATCATAGTTATCGTACAGCGATTGGAAGGCACTCGATACAGAGATAGTACCATAGTAGCTACCCCATGAGTGTTTTCCACATTCATTGTCCGATGGCCAACCTGTTGTGTTGTCATAGACGAACGGTTGGAGTTGAACTGGAATTGGGAATGCTTCTTTGGCCTTTGGTTTGGCAGCCCAGTTGGGAGCACCGTCACCACAATAGACGAGCGAGTATAGATCTTGATGGCTGTCAATCAAAGCATAGATTCCGTATGGTTCCATCATATCTACCATGTTTCTCATGTAACTGAGGTAGGTTTCGTTGTATTGACCTCTGGCCTCTGGAGCGACACCGGCCCACATCACACCGAATCTAACAATATTCAATCCCCAATCTTGGAGATATTGCATATCCTTTGGACCAAAAGATTGATATACATCAAAGTCTAAAGTTGGTGCAAATGGTGGAACTTTTAAAAATGTATTTAGAAAAAATAAAAAAAGGATTAGTTTTTTTTTTCAAAAGAATATTAAATCTATTATTATTAGTACATACTTTTATATACAACATTTACTCCATGGAAATTACGTTCACGACCATCAGAGTCAATGAATCTCTTGGTCTCTGGTTGAACAACTATATTTGGATTGATGGAAAAGCATGAATTGATCAGCAATGCAGACATAAGGAATGCCAACTTCGACAAACCAATAGATCTCATTTTTTATTTTATTCTAGATAAAATAATGTAATGGGTTTTTGTTTTTAGGAAGTGTAGGAGATAAGTAGGAGAACAGAATATTAATATTTGTTGTACAACAACAATTTGTATTTGAGGTGTGTTGTGGTTATGAAGTATTGATATTAATATTTTGGTAACTTTAAATGTTCCTCTTCCTTTTGTTTCTGAAAAGATTTCTACACCTCCTATGTGATAATGAAAATATTAATTTAAAATCATTTTTCTAAATTTTAATAAATATCTGTTTGTTGAGTCAAAAAAAAATGAAATAAGCTCCTAAAATTTGATTAATGGGAAATTTTGTGGTGCCCACGAAAAAAAAAGCACAAATCTCAGAGATCTTTCGAAATTTCAATTTATTTTTATTTTGTTTTTTTGATGGTTTTGAACAAAAAATAATATTAATTTCGAACATAATTAAATTTGAAATCGGATTTATAAACATCCAGATATTTGTAGAAAAAAAGAAATCAAAAAATGAGTTCACTTGATATTTTATTTAAATATTATTTAGAATGTTAATGCTAAATGAAAAAAGAGGATTATTTACAAAAAGTTTAATGATTTATTATCAATGTTGTTGTCATTTGTTGGGTAGTTGTTGTTATTGTTGCTGTTGTTGATTTAGATAATTATATATAATTGTTTACTTCTGGGTAAGAACCTTTGTAGATTCCATAGTCAGAGAAACCTTTTTTGGTATCTGGAAGGGTTGTGAGTTGCTCTTCAGTGATTCCTTTGATGCATGGGATGCTAACGCTATAGTACTCTCCGATAGTTGGAATCTTGCAGTAAGAGTAAACCTTTGTACCGCAGATCTTACACAGATAGTGGTCGATTGTGTTTGTTCCGAAATCGTAGAGTGTAGTTGACTCGGCTCCAGACAACAGTTTGAACTTTGAAATATCTGCACGTGTAGAGTAACTTCTGTCCTTTAAGCACAATGAACAATTGCAATGCTCAGCTTCAATCTTATTTAAATCTAATTCAGCCGAAATTCTAATATCTCCACATTCACAACTGCCAATATAGTTATGTTTTCCTTCTGGTAAATTAAAATTCATTGTTTTGTTTTTTTTTTTTTTGAAATAAATATATATAAAGGTTTAAAAAGTTATGTTTGTATTATAAATATTATATTTAAAGATAATAAATAAGTTATTAAATTAAGGAATTAATAAGTTTAATTAATAAGTTTCTATAAATAAATAAATAATAAAAGATTTGTTTTTAGAAATAATAAATTACTAAGATGTTTTTTTTGTTTTAGTTTTAGATATTATCTTTTTGTTTAGTAGTGATTAATCTATACGACAATGACCGACAAAACTTGGTTAATAAAAGACAGTAGTTGTCTTCTTTTTAAATAACCAGGTTGGTTCAATTACAAATTCATAGAGATAGTGGGTAATTCAATTTTAGTTTTTTTGTTTTTTTTTTTTTAAATTTATTCGATAAACTATACCCGTTGGTTTTAAGTTGTTCTTATACCTCTCACAATATAAACTTTCAAAATAACCAACAAAAACATATAGTGTTTTGTGGTTTCGTCTTTTTGCGAGAAAAACAAAAAAATTTACTAAAAATAGTAATTTTTAAAAACTTTTAGTTATTGAATAATCCCTTTTTTTTTATGATAAAGGAAACCATTTGTTTTGTAGTAATTATTTTGTGGAACAATATTTCTTATTAAAGTTTTAAAAGTTTGATCAATTTAGAATTCTAAAGTTATTTATGTTGATTAAACAAAAAATATATTTTTAATAATATATTTTAAATAAATTATATAATAAGTCATATTTTCTTTATTTCTTTGATTTTTATATCTTTTTAAATAAATAAAATTTAATATCTATTTATTTTATGTAATGGTGACTATTCATTTGATAAAACAAATTATTTCTTAAAATAAAATAATGAAGCCCATAAACAATAATATTAAAAATAAAAATGTGAATAATGAAAATAATAAGATAACTTTCAAAGTTAGAACGATATCGTCGACTAGGAATAATAATAAAAAGCCAAGAAAAATAAGGACATGGGATAATCATCAGGAGTTGAAGGAAAAACTAATAAGTGCCATTCAAAGATACCTAGATGCTGGATATCAAACAGATTCCACTTCAAAAGATTCAGGCAAAACATCAAAACGAATAGCTCAACTTTGTAAAGTAATGGCAGAGTGTGGGGAGGTTGGAATCATTGACAATCTTACAATACAAACAAGAAAGAAAGTTTTTAGGGAATATATTCCTTAAAATAAATATATAAATATATATTATTTTTATATTTTTTTTAAAATAATAATATTTAATAAAGATATCTCAAAATATAAATATAAATAAATTATATTTTATTTTTATTTACTATTTTCTTGAAAATATGTATCCTACTCTACTGAATATCGATCTATATTGATTATTTAAAAATAATAAAAAAAACATTCTTATTTTGTCATAAGTGAAAAAAAGAAATGTTAGTTTCAAAATCAACAACAATTTGATGAATTTTTGAATCTTTGTCAGTATTTAGCTACCCAAATACAAGGGCATTAGAAATAAAAAATAAACTTGTTTACTATTTTTGCTGGATCCAAAATAATTAAAAACTAAATTAAATTAAAATTTTAAAAATAATTTTGAAAAAAAATGTAAATCGTTGATTGCAATGAGCCCTTTTTACTTGAATTCGTTTGATCATTTTATTAATTAATTATATTTTTAATGACCCAATGGACCTGTTTTTTTTTTTTTTTTTATTGATCTTTATTGAAACCATCCAAACAAGATCTGTACAATAATAGTTTTATATTTATTATATTATTTTTTTTATTTATAAACTTTTGTATTTTTATTATTACTATTATTATAATTAGTTGAATTATTAATCTTTATTTCAGATAATATTATCTCAATTGAGATTTCAAAAAAAAAAAACAACATAATGGAGCCAATAGCAACATCTCCAACAAAGGAAATCAAAAAAAAGGCGGCTGTCTCTAAAAACACTAAAGAAAATATTGAAACCAAGTGAGAAAAAGAAGAAACAGAAACAAGTGGTTTCCAGTGCACTCAAGAAATTGATTGGTTACCTCACTGACAATTGTCTGGAGCTAGAAGGTATCTGTAGAATCAGTGGTAACATAACAAGAGTAAAAGAATTGAAAAAGTCATTTGAAAATGGTAAGTTTTTTTTTTTTTTTTTGGTTCACATTCTCTCTCTCTCTATATATATCTTGAGTTCAAAACTAAGCTTATTAATTAAAACTAAATTTAGATGAAGATGTAGATCTTTCAAAGATTGTAGATAAACACACTATCAGTGGTGCTCTGAAGATGTTCTTGAGAGATATGGATGAACCGATTCTCACATTCGAGCTGTACAAGAACTTCCTCGGTGCCTACGATATCAAAGACAAGAATGCCAAGATTGCCTTTATCAAATCACTTCTATCTGCACTGCCAAAGGAGAATCAAGAGATATTACAAATGGTATTGAAGTTCCTCTATACTGTACAGGTATGTTGTTTTGAGATTGATTGATTGATTGATTGATCTCTGTGTTTATCACAAAACAAAAACTTGTATTAACAAACAACAACAACTATTTGTTCGAATTCGAATTAGTTACATCAAGAGAAGAATAAGATGACATCTGCTAATATAGCGATTGTTTTCGCACCGACAATGTTGAGACCAAAGGAAGAGTCGTTCGAAACGATGATGAATGCAACCAACTATACTATGGATATTGTAAAGTCGATGGTCGAGGAGTTCAATGTACTATATGAGTTTAACAATACTATACTTTACAAGATATCGTCGGACGATCTTGGAAAGTCGACAACCAAGAAGTCACTACAGGAGGAACTGGACGAAGCCAATGCAAAGATCGATAATCTGTTGAAGCAGGCGGCGGAAGATGCAAGGGAACGATCGGTTCTTGAGACCTATTCGCATCAGACCTACAATAAGCTGCAAGAGGAACAAGAGAATTACAAAGCGTTACAAGAGGAGAAGGATAGCATTGGTGAACTGCTCAACGAGCTGAGAGACAACGGTAAACAGATGGAAGAGAAGAACAAGCTGTCAGAGGAGAAGCTACAACAACAGAGAGATGAAGTCGCGCAACTAAAGAAGAAACTGGAGGAATCCAACTCAAAGACAAAGGAAAATGAATCTCAACTACTAGAATACAATAAACACAAACAACAACTACAAGCAGAGGTAGAGAAGATCAAGAAAGCATTGGATGAGCAAAAGAAGATAATAGATGAGAAATCAAAGGTAATAGAAGAACATAAGAAGACAATAGATGAGAAATCAAAGGCGATAGAAGAACAAAAGAAAGTAATTGATGAACAAGCGAAAGCATTTGATGAACAAAAGAGAGTATTAGCACAAAAACAACAACAACAACAACAAGCAAGTGTAGCAGTAGTAAATAATAATAGTAGTACAGATAAGAAAGAACAAGAGAGATTACAAAAAGAGTCACAAGAGAAATCAAAGGAAATAGATAGATTACAAAAAGATAATCAAGAGAAAGCTAAAGATATTAAAGTAAAGACTGAACAAATCGAAAAGATTACAAAAGAAAGAGATGAAGTAAGTAGAATAAATTGATGTTTAGATATACGTATTAATCACTAATTTAACTTTAACTTTAAAAAAGGCATTAAAGAAGAAATCTAGTAGTAGTAATAGTAATAACAATTCAAAGGAAATAGAGGAACTACAAAAGAAATTAAAAGAAAATGAAAATAGAACTATTCAATTAGAGAAAGAAAAAGAGACATTAAATGAAACTGTAAAGAGTTTATATGAACAAGCAAAACAATTGAATAGTGCCAATAATAATAATAGTAATAGTAATGGTAATGGTAATGGTAGTACAGGAATATTTAAGAAATCAGCTTTTACAATTGGAAAGAGATCAAAAGAAAAAGAGAAAGAAAAAGAAAAAGAAACACCACAACTTCAAGATGAAGACGATGTAACAGCAGTTAAACAATTTGCATTCTCTTGGATGATTCTGTCATTGAAATCAGATGCAATGGCACACGGAAAGAATTGTAACATTAGTTCAACAGATGTATTCGAAGAGTTGATATCAAAACGGATCAAAGTTAATCAATGGACCGATTTCGTCTCAAAGAAATTAAAGGAAGTTGAATAAAGAAAGAGAAGATGATCATCTTCTTCTTCCTCTTTCTTTTTTTTTTGTATATTAAAATATAAAACCAATCATATCATAAATAAAGTTATTTAGATTCTTTAAATGTTGTAAAATAGTAAATAAATAAATAAATAAGATCAAAATAATGAATAAGATAAAGATATAAGATATATATATTAAATATTTTAATAGTTTTATTTTATTTTACTTAAGTTTTACAAAAAAAAAGTATATATTATATTATATTTGTTTTTCTTTTTTTCTTTTTCTTTTTTCTTTTTATACTTGTTGGTAACCACCGGCTGAACTACCACTACCAGTGACCTTTCCTTTAATAAATAATACACCATCCTTCATCAAACCTGGGAAATCACTCCAGAAAGTGTAGTTGGGGAACATCTCCTTTCCTCTGAGACCACGAACCTTGAAGTTGACGGCCAAACCAACTAAAATATAGACTGAAATCGAAACGACCAAAATGATGACAAAGATCCAACCACCACCGAGACCACCCTTCTTTGGTGTACCACCTTCGTGTGGGGTACCTGGACAGGCATAACCAGAGCTGAATGAAACTTGATAGAGACATTTTGTGGTTGGGTTTTCAGCGCCACCTTTGATGACGTAACCGGCACCTGGAGTGCATTGCATATCTAGCTCGAGAACACGTGGCAATGTACTCGACTGGCATTGTTTTGGATTGGAATAGGAGAGCATGCCACCTTGATTCTCAGAAGCCAAATCTTTGACAGTCATTGAGCTTACAAGACCCAAACTGAAGTAGGTTCCCTTACTGTTTTGACAGGCTGCAACATTGTCACCGAGTTTTTGGTTGACACAAGTTGGTGCTGGTTGGCAGATCGACCAAAACAACTAAAATCATGATTGATTTATGAAAGATAGTATTAGTTAGAATCTGTAACAAACCGCTTTACTAGTATCAAATTAACTATTCTATAACCATACCATATTAAGGTTAGAGACACCACTAGTAATTGTGAATGAATATTCTGTATAATTGCTAAAAAAAAAAAGAAAAAAAAGAAAAGAAAAGATATATAGTTAATATCAAATATTATAATTTAACGATTCAACTATTATAATTGAAGACGTACTTGGCAAGTTCGGAAAAGTCATATTTTGTACCATTCTTTGAGGTGTAGCCACAATTTGATGAAATTGATGCTGAAGAAGGTGTGTTCAGCAAAGCTAAACAAACGAGAACCAAACCAACGATAGCGAATTTCATTTTCTTCTTTCTATTGGTTGATTTTTATATATTTTAAAAGTTGAGTTGCAAATTATTATATTATTTACTAGTAAGATAAATATCTATTATACTTTTAAATATTTGCCAATATAGTATTATTGTTTAAAAGAAAAACAAAAAAATCAATCAGATAATTTTATGAATGGCGCTGGGGCTTCAAACCAAAGTTGCAAAAATTTTAAAAAAAATAGAAAATTAATTCTTCAAAACCAAAAAAAAAATATTGAATTGAAAAATCCTCAGAAAATTTTTAAACATTTTTTTCGGTAATAAGTAATCCGATTTCATGTAGGAGCATTTTCAATTTCCAATTTGTGTGTTGTTTTCACAACAACAACAAAAGTCTTTTTTAAATTTAACACACCTATTTGGTCGACATTTTTCTTGTCCATGAAAATTGGTGGTAATAACATACTCGCACCACCTGTTTGTTTCAACAAACAAAACTTCCTTTCTTTAAAATGTTTAATGGAAATTGGATTTGAATTTTAATTTTTTTATTAGTTTTATTAATTAATAAACTTTTTTTCAATAAAAATAAATATCCACAGGTAGTGATGTAATATAACAGATAATGTTTTTTTGTTTTTTTTGATTGTATTAAAAAAAACATTGGAATGTGAAATAAAAAAATGGGTAGTGATTATGTGTTATTGTTTTTTGTTTAATCCCAATCAGAATCATCGTCAGAGTCATCATCATCTTCAGAGTCTGAAGGAGCCCATGCAATTCTTCTTGCGAGAATGTCGGCGACGCTAACTGCTTCAGTTTTAACTTGTTGTTGTGCCTCTGGAATCTTACGCTCTTCAGCTGGTTTCAATGACATACCGGCGACAATTGACGAGAGAAGATCGGAACGAGCATCGGCAGCCTTTGGCTTGGTTTCGGCTGGTCTGAGGGAGGCACCTTCGAGTGCAGCGGCCAAACCGGATTTGGCTGCCATGGGAGGTGGGGGTGGTGGAGCTGGCGCGTTGGTGTTGACTGGAGGTGGGGGTGGTGGAGCTGGTGCTGGTGCGTATGAAGTTGGAATGTTGCCGGGTGGCTGTGGCTGTCCGTACACCGACTGAGGACGGTGACTTGGCATGGCTGGAGGTGGGGTGGAAACACCGATGGGTGGTGGTGGAACGCGATAATTATTGTTGATGGGTGGTGGTGGAACTGAACTGGACAAGCCAATGGGTGGTGGTGATGGATAGCTGTTATTATTGATTGGGGGTGGTGGTGGGAATGAATGTGAGACTGGTGTGGGTGGTGTCGATGGTGATGCGAGTGACGTAGACGGTGCGGCGGGCGATGGCGCGCCATCTACAGGAATCAAAATTTTCTCACCTGTGACCGGATCGTAACGAACCTTGTGCAAACGCTTCACCTTTTTCACTTCGGCTTGGGCGTCACCCTTTTCACCCTTCTTTCTGAGACGTGCTTCCTTACGCTCACGACGACGTTGACGCGCTTCCTCACGCTGCTTTTGCATCTCGGCGATCCACTCGTCAATGAAAAAGTCGGGATTGGTGTAGAGTTTCAGCGAGTGTTGTCCCTCGTCCATGTAGGGATCCAATAGGTGCAAGCTGGGTGGTGGATAGCACTTTTCATTGTAGACGAGTGTGACGCTCTGTGGCACAGAGGCGTGTGTGAACAACTGTGATTTCTCTGGGTTTTCCGCGTGGTATTCGGCACGTGGACGACTGTTCATCGTATCGATGCTGGTGCGTTGATGATACGATTCAACCTGGTTGACCATCTGGATCAACGGGTCGAGACGACCATTCAATTTATTGAGACGTGCAGTGACCTGTGATGTTTCCGCTGCCAAGCCACTGAAGATGCTATTGGCGTGATCGGCCAGCACCATCAGCTGATTGATCAGTCCCACTGTAGTATTATGTAGAACTGCATCGACAATCTGTTCTTTCGATTGAACTCCTTCCAACGATGGTCTATTGTTTTCAATAGTCGATGGTAAATATCTTGTAATCAATACCATCTTTTTTGTTTATACTATATATTTTAACTAAAAATTTCCAATCTTCTTGTTCTTTTTTCTTTTCTTTTTTCAAATTTTACAACTAATTTATTTTCTTTTTATCTATAAAAATACAAATATTATATATCTAAATGAAGATGTGATTCTGTGATCACCTGATTATTATTTACACACAATAAATCAAAATTCATAAAAAAAAACTTTAAATGGTTTTTTGTTTTTTTTTTTTTTTTGATTTTTTCTAATTTTTATTTATTTTGCGATCCAAGTGAGATGGATGATGGTAATAACAGTATCGTTACATCAGATTTTTAATAATTAGCATATATATTTGTTATGATCATGATCATTATATTTTGTTATTTATGTTTTTTTTAATCTCAAATCTGATAATGTTTTTGTTTTAGTTCATTTTAAATGTACATAAGTAAATTGTTTTTTTTTTTTTAGATATACGAAGGATTCTTTTAAAAAAATTGTCAAAATAGATTAATAGTTAAAAAAAAATAATGAATTATTAAATCTTGTTTGTTTTTAATCAAATTAGATAAAATAAGGAGAGTTAAGGGTGACATTGTTTGACATGGTGTAGATTAGCATTTGCACCTTATTTTTTTTTTATGTGAAAGTTGAGCAAAAACCCAACCCACATTTTTAAATGAAAATCTAAAAAAAAAAAAAAATACAACAAACAATAAAGTTTACCAAACTACCTGAGTTTAATTAATCATTTTATTCAAAATCCTTACATTGTATATTTATTATTTATTTATTTATTTATTTATTATTAAAGTTTATTATCAAAACAAAACGAATCATATCAAATGGCAACATTAGGAAAGTGTAAAAAGTGTGGAGTTAGAGTCTATGATTTGGAAGGGTATGTAGTTATATCGTGTGTTTGACAGAAAAACAAATAATAACTAACACTATTAACCGAATACAGTGTCACAGCCGCCAAAGCCTGTTGGCATAAGATGTGTTTCAAATGTAAGAAATACTATGAATGACTATGGAGAGAGAGAGGAAGAGAGAGAGAGAGAGAGAGAGAGAGAATAGATGAGAAGATTTGGATGAGCTGAGGTGAGTTGAGTCAAGTGTAATGTTAATACTTCAATCAGTCCAAAACTTGATGGATTCATGCATCAAGTTGGATATAGCAAGCTTCTTTTTTACACATATTAATCATTTTTAATGAAATTTCAAATTATATTTAGGTGAAACATGTAACTGGCAATTGACTTTGACCAACTACAAATGTATTAATGATAAAGTATACTGTAAGAACCATTATCCAGTTACTGGTTTTGGAACTGATCACATTATTGGAACACAATCAACTGATTCCCTTGGTCTTGCCAATCCAATCAGTATGTATTATTAGAAAATTCCACTTTCTTTTTTGATTGGTTTTAAAATTCGACAGTTATTTCTAATTGTAAATTCTTGATATACATAAAGATGCACCAAAGTTAGATACTGTTAATCAACAAGTTAGAGGTGACTCTGGTAAGACTCAAGTCGGTTTGGACAGCATGCACATCTCCAAGCCAGTCAATGCACCAAAGTTGGACACTGTCAACGATCAAGTCAGAGGTGATGGTGGTAAGACTCAAGTTGGATTGGACAGCATTCACATCGCCAAACCAGTAAGTGCACCAAAGTTGGACACTGTCAATGACCAAGTTAGAGGTGACGGTGGTAAGACTCAAGTCGGTTTGGACAGTATTCACATCGCCAAGCCATTGGATGCACCAAAGCTTGATGGAGTCATGCATCAAGTTAGATAAAAGAATAATAATAAAAAACAAACAAAAGAGCGTTGTATGTATCAATTAATATATTATTGTAAAACAAAATTAAATAAAAGTAAACAATTCAATTTCGAAATAATCTTATCATAGATTATCAAATTAATAAAAACAATTATTACAATCTTATTTTTTGTTTGATTTGGAGATTGACAAATTCTTTAGAATAATCACCATATTCCTGTTCTGGGATTCAAAGACGAGGCTAGGGGAATAAAAAAGGGTTATCTGGATTATTGTTAATTAGTATTTATACATTTTCATTTCTATTTATTGAATCTTACCTATCGCTTTTAGTGAGTTGGTGTAATTCCCACCTTGAGTATCAGAGAGTGAGATATCTACTGACTTCAATGGATTCTTGATGCTGGCACCGGCTTGAATAGCATCTTTACCTATCTTGCTTTTGTATTGTTCGTTATAGTAATCCATTGCCATATGTATATTTATTAGATTAATATTATTCATTTTATTTTAAATTTAAAATGTATATGTACATTAGAATTCAATTTATTTTATAGTTATTTTTTATTTAAATATTTTATTTAAATTAAGAATATTTGAGTGATCATGTTCTCCACAATATATCATATGATAATGAAAGTTAATGATTGAGATTTTAATAATCGTTGTATCTGTGTATTTATTAAGTTTGAATTCAAAATTAAACCGGTTTAATTTTATTAAAATTGTTCTTGGGTGAATTTCTATTTTTAACATTCATGAAGGTTCAATCTAGATTCAAACACCATATTATTATTGAGCGAAAGTTTTTAATAAATATTCGTTTATAAGTATAACAATGATTATAGTTTTTGTAAATAAAATTATTTAGGAATCTTATTTAAGCAATGTTGGCACCTCGATTTATTAGCAGTATCTAACTTTGGCGCATCTTTTTTATTTGAATTTCTAATTAACTAAACTCGAATATAATATCAAAAACAAGTGGAATTCTCTAATAATAAATAATACAAACTGATAGGATAGCCAAGACCAAGGGAATCAGTTGATTGTGTTCCAATAATGTGATCAGTTACAAAACCAGCAACTGGATAATGATTCTTTCAGTGTACTTTATCACTAATACTTTTCTAGTTGGTCAAAGTCAGTGATATTAATTAATATTATAAAACAAAATTAATTAAAATAGAGAAAATCATAATAAAAACGAGTCTTATTGTTTGTTTTTGTTTTGTTTTTAAGTTTATACATTATTATTTTTAACTATCATAATATCAACAACATTACAATATTCCATTTATAAATTTTAGTGTTATTTCAAACTGTATCCCTTTCCACCAAATGGCACAAACTTACTATCACTCTTGTTATTGCTGTTGTTCTATAAATGGTTATAATAGATTTACGATTTGTTAGTAGATGTAATAAAGATGGATTTTTTGTTTGAAAGTTTGATATGTATTGTATGAGCTCACTTACGGGTGGAGAATTGGTTTGTGGTTTTGGTGATGTTCCCAACATGTTCTTTGGTGGTGTACTTGGTGTTCCACTCTTACCGTCCAATCTGGCAGCGGTACCACCGAATGCCTTGAATTTTGGTTCGTCTTCATCCGATGACTCCTCTTCGTCGGAATCGTTTTGTGGTTTTTTCGAACTTCCAGGTGGAATGAGCTTGGCAACACTAGTTGTACCAAATGTGAATCCTGTGGTTTGTGGCTTATAGGTTTCCTCAGGTTTCGAATCCAAGGGTGGTGCAAAATCTACAGATATATCAGTTTCAATAATAGAGATGGCATTCGATGGATTCACCGGTTTGATCTCCAACACTCTCAATGTATAGTTTTTGTTGTTGTATTCTATCACGAAATCCTCTGCCTTTGTTAACGTTGCAAACTTTCTCAATGCATTCTCCAAACTACAAGCATAGAGAGTAAATAATAAAGAATTAGTAATGTTGTTGGTTAGTAGAGTAAGTAGATTAGATGGTGATATTGAATATATACATACATTGCTTTTGGATTGGCAGTCTCTAGAAAAGCTTGTGTATGTGGTTGAATCTTTACAAATTGACCATTTGGAAGTGTAGCACTCTTTATGGTAACGATATCTTGATCTTTCAGTTGAAGATTGTTCATCATCCATTTCGGCATGTAACAAACACCTTCCTCTGCTGTAAATTCTAAAACACCACAATGTGAAGATCTATGTTTATCTGTATTGGAGATTTCAAACTGCATTGGGAATTGAATATGTAAACGACTGAGTGTATTCAATGCACTTGGTGGTAATAAAACTATACAAATATAATAATTATTATTAACATCAATCTAGATAATCTAACAATCTACTTTTTAATCTCTATATTCTCTATTCTTAATGATAATACATACTCTTTCCACCAGATTCAAGATGAGCTTTACCTGCAATCGCAATATTCATAACACAATAGTTCTGGTTGAATTTACCTGTTGCTGGCATACCACCCTGCTGTCCTTGAAATAAAAAGTGATTAAGATTCTAAGAATAATCATCAAAATGCATTGTTAGTATTACTATTTAATAGAGTATTGATATTTATATTTATATCTATAATAATTACCATTTCTTATAAATTTGTAGGAAATAATATATAAATATTAAAGTTTTAATGTCTTTTTTGTTTCTTTTCTATATGTTTGTTTTGATTTAAATAGATATATAATATTATATTATATGTGTGTTTTTAATTTGTGATAATTTTAAAATTAATTAAAAAAATTTAAATATAAATGACTGTACAAAATAAAACAAAAAGTTTGAAACTACTAATTTTTTTAAGAATTTAATTAAAAAAAAATTTTTAGATAACTTGTGAAGTTCATTTTAATTATTTTTTTTAAACAGAAGCTTTCCATTCCATTTGATTTTTTTAAAAAATGATGATTAATGATTTAATATTAATGTGAACTTGCTTATTTTTTTTTTTACATTTTTTTTTTATTTTTCATTGTATAAATTAATATTTTTCATTTTAAATAGATAGATAGATATGAATTTCGTTGGTAGAATCAATAAATCATCTGCTGGTCAGTTGATGAATATGGTCGGTAAGAGATCGTTCGGAAGTGTATCGAACTCCTACACACTCCCACCATTGCCCTATGACTTTGGTGCTTTGGAGCCGGTGATCAGTGGTGACATCATGAAGTTGCACTACGAGAAGCATCATCAAGCCTATGTAAATAATTTGAATATCGCACTCGACAAGTACGCTGCATGCGAGGCCGCCAAGAACATCGCTGGTTGCATCGCACTCCAGCCAGCCATCAAGTTCAACGGTGGTGGACACGTCAATCACAGCATCTTCTGGACCAACTTGGCACCAAAGAATGCAAAGGGTGGTGTTGCTCCAACCGGTCCATTGGCCGATGCAATCAACCAACAATATGGGTAAGTAGCATTTGAATACAATTACATTACTTTTTTTTGTTATTTTTTTTTTAACAAACAAATTATAATTATCAATATATATATACAGTTCACTTGAGAAATTCATTGAGAAATTCAATACAAAGACTGCTGCCATTCAAGGTTCTGGTTGGGGATGGTTAGGATATTGCAATGAGTCAAAGAGATTACTCATCCACACTTGTGCCAATCAAGATCCATTGACTGACTTTACTCCATTGTTGGGTATTGACGTTTGGGAGCATGCTTATTATCTCCAAGTATGATTTTTACATATTATTATTAAAGTTAATAACATGATTATAACTAATGATTCCAAAATATTATTTTTTTTTAGTCCAAGAACGCCAGACCAGAATATTTGAAGAACATCTGGCAAGTTGTAAATTGGAGCAACGTTGCTGAAAGATATGATCAAGCCAGAAAGTAAGCAAGCAAACAAACCTACACAGATCCAATTGTAATCTAAATTCTAGCATTATTGCCATTGGCTTTACTTCTTCTTCTTTATTTTCTATTTTTTTTATTTTGTTTTTTTTTACTCTCAAAAAAGGTAGTAAATAAATTTATATAAATTAAAACATATATGTTCTTTATTCATTCTTTCTTGGTTGGATTCTTGGACAGAAAGTTGGCTCATCTTTATAATTTATTATCCATCAGGCAACCTGTCTCCAACACCAATGATTTCAATGATTCAGGTACACATTTAAATAAAAAAGAAAACTTTAAATTTATTGAAATGATGATATCTTGATAATTATTTATTAAAAGATAAGTGAAGTTTTGAAAGTAATATTTTAGTTACAACAGAGTTGTTGACCAACTTGGAGAGCAGCACAGTTGACACCTGGATTCTTGGAGTAGAAGGTTGGCTCATCCCAAGCGTTTCCACACTTGGCAGTCCAGACTTGGTAGCAACCGTCACCAGAAGCAACTGATTTCTTAATTGAACATGGTGCAGTTCCGGTGGTCGATGAACCTGATCCACTACCGCAACAGAGTTGTTGACCGACTTGGAGAGCATTGCAGTTGACACCTGGGTTGTATTGGTTGAATACGTTTTGGTCCCATGTCTTACCACACTTAGCGGTCCAGACTTGATAGCAACCCTCACCGGCGGCAACGGTAGCTGTGTTTCCACAACTGCCTGATCCGGTAGTTGATGATGGACCGGTGGTGGTTGAACCTCCAGTTGAACCACTTACATACTCCCAGGTGATTGGAATGATACCAAGATCGGTGTTGGCCAAAGCAGAGAAAGCTGGTTGTGAGAGATCTATCTTGTTGGCTGGACACGATGGACATTTATCCTTGACTGGAACTGTAATTGTGTTTCCGTTGTAAGTAACCTTGATGAAGACATTGTTACAGAGTGGATCACTGTTTGGATTGGCAGAAGTCCAATGAGCAGCTGGAGCAGCAACCAACATCTGAGTAGCAGCATTGATTGAAGTTCCACATGATCCAGTACCTATATTTACAGTTATCATTAATATAAATTGAGATGTTTAAAATTTTTGTGGTAATTTTTATTTACCGGCATCGTTATAGTATGAAGCTTGGCCAGTGAATACTTGACCAAATGGAATGGCAGTACTAATTGTTAAGTAGGTAACCAATAGGATGATAGATTGTTTAAACATTGTTTATTTATTTGTAGATATATATTCGATAATCGATAATGGAAAATACTATAATCTTGTTTGAGTATTTATAGTTGATTGAACCCATTGATTAAAGTTCTGGAACTCTAGATCCTTTTTTAAGTTAATCATTTGTGGTGGTCAGTAAACTTACAATTTCTTATCAAAATGATACATCGATTTGCCCATTTGCACTTTCAGTCATACTTGATTAAACCAACACTCAGGAGATTTCCAAAATATTGTTGTTTTTCTTATAATATAAAAGTAGGACTTGTAGGCTAGTTTGCTTGATCAAGGTTATGTGAACTTATGTATCCCTTGAACATCAAAAAAAAAACCTGTATAGTCTGCAAATTTTTTTGTTAAATCAAGCTTTTCAATTTAATTTTGATAGATAGATAGATATGTTTGGTTGTTTTAAAACCATGTGTTGTTGTGTGACGATTAGCTACTTCCAATTTCCTCCTCTTCCACCTCTCTTTTGATATGAACATCACATCATCAACTATATTAATCATTTATTTTTACCCATTATTAAATTTCTTATTTATTAATGAAAAATAAAAACAAAAAACCAAACCTTTTCTCTGACGAAGGTCAAATTCCGGAATGAAAATGTCTAGATCGTTATAGATGATACCAAATTTTCCACCCATGTCTTTATTTCAAAGTTATTTTGATCCTATCTTTAACGTCTTGCTGATTTTTTGATAAAAACGGAGATATCTACCCTCCTTTAGGTGTTCAAATAACGAATCTATTTTTTTGTTTTTGGTTTTTGTTTGACCCAATCAATTTGAAATTTTATAGTGCCCCAATAAAATAAAGTCAAAAACTCCACCATCATGTATTATCCAATAAACTTTTCATTTTACAACAATCCAAAAATTGTATCGTCGTTTTTTTGAAAGTTTGTGATCTAATCAAAAGAATCAATTTTTATAATAATCGTGTTTTTTGTTGTTCCTGAACAACCATTCTCTGATCAATAAAAATAACAAACAAATTACAACAATTTATATAGGTTCAATTTTGTTGTGTTGTTGTAAAAAAATTCGTATTTTCTTGTTCGTTTTTATTTTTAATAATAATTTGTACTATTCAAATAATATTATATTATTACTATTGTTGTTATTGTTGGTTGGTTGGTTGTTGTTGTTTATTTATGTTGTTGTTGGTGTATAGTTGAAGTTGTAGTTGTTTATCGATAAAACACAAATCATTGATTTAATAAAATGTGATCATTCTTACTCCACCTAATTCTCCGATGGTGAGTGGGAGATGAGATTTTGGACAGGCAATAAACATAAAGTTCTTTGGTACGTCTAATGTTTCAGAGAGTTTTTCGACGACTTGTGAAGTGAATGGTGAGGCGACGGTAATCAAATCGATACGGATCTTTGGATAGATCTTATCCAAGAATGCAACGTTCTCAGCGATGTTTGATGGTGGGTTTTCAGAGTCGTAGCAGTGTACGATACGAATCCAATTGGTTTGCTCGTTGTCTCTGATGTAGAGAATGGCCTTGTTCAAATAGGCTGGATCTTCCTTCGAGGCAAAGAACACAACCGATTGTGAATTGATCTTGGTGATGGCTTGACCGATCCAATTGGCCAATCTTTCTCTTGGTCTTCTGAATTTCTTCAAAATAATCAATGAGAAATATAAAATCATCTTTAATAATCTAGAGGAGATTGATGGAAATAAAAAGTTTGTTAGATTTCATTGTTGTAAATGGATGGACTAACAATGTTGTTGTTTGTTACTTACTTTGCACGAATAAACATAACCATGATAATCATTGCAGTGACAACGAAATAGATTGCGAAATAGGCAACTGTAGATGGATCACCAATGATATTGGCAACCAAAGCAGTGAGAACAAAACATAGTGAGAAAATGACACCTAACCATGGTGACTTGATTTCTCTCTTCAAACTTGATCTCTGTTATTGTTAGAAAAAGAATTAGTTCACATGTATTTGTTGAAAGGAATTGGATTATTAGTATAATGTTTGCTTGCTTGCTGCTTACCTTGTATTTCAATAACATGTTACCAATTGCGAATAAACTCATTACACCCAAGAATGCAATGGTGTAGACACCGGCCAATACGGTGGTGTCAAAGTCAGATATAATAAATAGCGATGTACAGATACAGAAGAAGAGCACGATGATGAAATGATTGGTCTTTCTCCAGGGATTCTCAATGAGGAGGAACTGTGGCAGACAACGATCGAGTGCCATTCTACGCACGAGACCGATGACTCCGACATAACTGGTGATGACGGAACCAGACAATACGAGACAGGCGTCGATTGAAATCCAAATGGCAAACCATTCACCGAGAGATTTTCTGGCGACAGTAGCGAGCACACCACCGTCTGTGCTACCGGCGATCTCACAGATATGGAGGAAACAAAGATTCAACAAACCGATGAGTGGATTGAAGAAAGTGACGATCGCCCACATGTTACGAAGTGTCTTTGGGAAGACACCTTGTTCTTGCTGCTCGATAAAGTTGGACGATGTCTCGAAACCGGTGACACCAAGCATGGCAGCACCGAATCCAAAGTAGATATTGTAGGCAAAGTTGTGTCCTTGCCATGTGAAAGAGTCTGGCGAGCACGCGTCGGAAGTCGCGTTCACTCCCGGCATCAAGTTGGGTGGTGTTCTTCCGTGAATGTTATCGACGAGCACCGACCAATCGTGTTTGTAAAAGAAGATTCCGTAGCCACCAAACACCAGCACCAACAGCGTGATCATGTGGAATACAAAGATAATGAATGCAACGATTGCCGACTCACCAATACCGATCAGGTTGAGTGCGGCGAAAATGGCGAGCAGCACAACAGTCGACGGTTTGTCACTGATGCTCGGTACCAATCCTTCAAAGTATTTCATAGCGGTGAAAGCACTGACCACTGCAGTGGCGACATAGGAAATCATTGTGAGTGCAGCGGCAAGCGAAGCGATATGCTTGGAGGTGGTGTTGAGCAGCACATTGTAGGCACCACCATTCAGTGGCAGCGCACTTCCTACCTCACCATACACCTTTCTAAACAAATATAAAACAAAACATACAATCAACAGTGAAATCGGTGCGTAAATACCCGCTGCTGCAGTACACAAACTCGATGTATAGAAAATACTTGAAGTGATCTGAAATATTTTGTTGTTGTTGTTGGAAATATATTAGAAATCATATCTTGATTGATTGATTGATTGATTGTAACTAACTTACATCATTACCACAGATTGCAGTTGCCAAGAGTTGTCCGATTTTATGCTCGGATGTTCCGTCGATCTTTTTGACTTTGGTTGGTAGTCCACCGAGATTCAAGTTTTCATCGGTGGTACCAATGAGTGGAGATTCGTCATCACCACCGACTGTGTTATGATTGTTGTTGTTGTTGTTATTGTTGTTGTTGTTGGAATGTGGATCACCATTCAGTGCCATGTTATTATATGATGTTGACAGTACATTGGGTAGATCGTTTCCATCGCTTGACAATCTCAACGATGACTGTTGTCCTTTTCCAGGATACATAAAACTATATGGGTTGCTAACATTTCCACTACCAGAACTATCACCACCGCCACCTAAAAGTGGTTCACTAGATCCATCCTTTGATTTACCCATATTTTAGATTCTCTGTTTTTTAGGGTAGTTTTTTTTTTTTTTGTTTTTTTTACGACAAAAGATGATTCGTTCGTCAAATTATGTGTTTTTTAAAAAAAGTGTTTGGTTACGTTGTGTTGTGCGTATTAATAAATAAGAAAAATAGGAATATAAAAATGAAGCGCTATATATTTAAAAGTAATTAATTATAACTAATTAATTTTTGAGAAAAACAAATAAAAATAATACAATTATTACTATTATTATCTATACAATGATGTTGATACTACTATTATATTGAGCAATTTATTGTTAGTTTTATTTTTATTTTTATTTTTATTTATAAATGTTAAAGCAAAAAAATAAAATAAAAAAATACCTTTTATAATATATATTAACTTTTATGTATTGTTCTAACGATGGAATTCGAATGAAAATCAATATTATCAAGTTTAACTATAAATATATTATCTATTTTATCACTATCGTATCGATCTTATCAATCTTCTTGTCTATCTATATCTATTTTAACTAAATGATATGATGATTAATTGATTGACTGATTGACTGACCGACTCGGTTGTTATGATTTGATTTGATTGTATTTTAAATAAAATAAAATAAATAAAATATAAAGTAGAATAAAATAATATTGTTGTTTTTCCTTCTCCGTTAAGATGGAATGAAAATATTTTCATCAGACTTTTACTAAGGTGCAACAAAAACAAAAATATTTTCAACAAAAAAAAAAAAATAGAAATAAATAAAAATCAAAAAATTCAATGGGAAAAAAAATCTAAAAAAATAATGATCTATCGTTCGTTTCAACTTAACGATGGCGGGAGTAAGAAACCCATCCTTTACCAGGATAAACACTTTTTTATACAATGTTTGCAACACTAAAGCAAAAAAATAATAATAAAAATAAAATAAAAATAAAAACTCATTCCCAAAACATACATAAATAAAATGATAATAATAATTATAAACTTTTTTTATTTTAAAATAAAAAATAAATATAATAAAACATATATAATATATTTAAATAATAATATTATATTATTATGCTGAATACTATCCGACTGTGAATGTGAATAAAATTAAATAGAATCAAACAGCAGTGCATCGAATGACTGACATTGTTATTTATTTCAATTCACGATGTGTTTAATAGTTATGTGTGTTTTTTTTAATTCCCAAGTTTTTGTGGTTCGAAACAACACCAACCTCACATTCACCAAAAATACACACAAAAATCTGAAATTTATTTTTTTTTTGTTATTTTAATTTTCTATCTTTTTTTATTTTTTATTTTAATTTATAATTATTGAATTATATATAGTACTATTATTATTGTTGTTAGTTAGCTTAAAGTTTAATATTGTTTAGATATCAATAACAGAGGAAATAGAAAAAAAATGTCAGAGAAAATGATTGAAGCTAAAAAGAAGGAAGCCGATGCTTTCATGAAGGAAGGTGATAAATTGTAAGGTTATTTTTTACTACTTCTACTACTATTGGATAGTTGATAGATATTTGTTGATTGGTTGATTAATTGAATGATTAATTAATTAATTTATAATTGTTATTATTGTATTTTTTTAGAACAACTAAAACATTGTTGAGATGGAAATGTGATTGGGATAATGCAGCTATTGCCTATGAGAAGGCAGCAAAGAACTATAGAACCTGTAAGATGTACGATTTGGCTAAATATTGTTTCACAAGATTGGCTTTGTGTCAAAAGAGTATCGATGTCTACACTCTGGCTGCCATGAGCATGGAGTCGGCCTCTGCAATGGCAAAGGAAATGAACAACCAACAAGAAGCAATCGAATTATTAGTGGAAGCAAGTAGAATATATAGAATCAATGGTAATTCATCGACAGCCGCCGATACAATGACAAAAGCTGCAATGTAAGAATTGATTTTGCAAGATAAAACAAACAAGTTTTCAAGTAAAGTTGTGTGTTAATAACTGTGTGTATTAATATTTTGTTTAAATAACATTATAAAGGATGATGGAAAAGACAGATGTAAATCAAGCATTAGAGTTATTGATGGATTCCTGTGAGATGTTGGATATCGATGATAAGGAGTATCTGTCGGGTGACAAGTTCAAGCTGACCATTTCAATGTTGTTGAGACACAAAAAGTATTTAGAGGCAGTCGATCAACTGATCAATCAGAATAAGATGTTTGTAAAGATGGACAATACACACGACCTTAACAAATCATGTCTCAGTGCAATCGTTGTCTTACTTGCAATCGATGATGTTGTATCTGCCAAGAGAAGATATGAAGAGTTTTTAAAGTAAATATCTATCAACAAATTAGCAAACATAACAAACAAATATAACTAACAACAACAACAACAACAACAACAACAGTCATTCTAGCTTCCTTCACAGTCAAGAAGGTACGACTGCTCTTGAGTTAATCAATGCATTCGATACAAACAATGCCGAGGCAGTAAAGAATATTAGATCGAGACACCTTTTCAATTTCTTGGATAATCAAGTAAATAATAGTTTTATAATGAATCAATTGATTCATTGTCATTTTTGATTGATGAGGTTATACTAACTTATTCTTCTATCTTCTATTCCATTCTAGGTTGCCAAAATCGCTAAAGCTTTAACTTTAAGTGAAAATGTAACAGGTGGTGGAATTGATACTCCTCAAGGTGGAGAAGAATCTGTACTTTAAAAAACATAATTGGTTTAATACATAAAATAGTTTAGTTTAGTTTTTCATCATAGTTATTATAGTCAAAATTAGCATAATTAATTTAGTTAATGTTTGGTTTTGTTTAGTTTAGTTTTTACAATGTTTAAAAATATCAATCAACAATGTTAAACATTCATTAATTAATCCTGTTTATTCTTCTTTTCCTTATCAAAAATCATTCTCTTCATGTGCAATTTAAAAGTATCACCAACTTTGATAGTATTTATATCTACAGATGCAGGTAGTGTAATCTTTACTTTTCCAGTCTTTCCGAAACCAGATTCCAACAATCCAACAACACCTATTTTAAAATAACATTAAATAATTAATTAGTTTTTCAAATTGAATTAGCTTGACTTGTTTTTTCTTTTGTTATTTTACAACAACAACAACACATCAAACATACCATTATCAAATATAACTTTCATTCCAATAAATTTCGATAGATCCGTATCTTTTCCAAATATATTCTTACCGATCAATGTTGATTCGCTGTGTATTCTCTCGATTTGACCCTCTTTCGCTTTGATTTTGTAGATGTGAAGATGATTGTTGAGCAGTTGTTTATTGGTGACATCGATACCCTCTACCAATTCACCGTGGAACGCTATTCTACAACTGGAGGTATCGAGATTCACATCCAACTTTGATCCAATGATAACGCTATTCAGAGGACACAACACAGGATGTTCAAATGTCAACAATGCATATTGCGAACCGACCGGATATTCTTGTCCAGTTGCATTCAAACTATCTAAATAACTATATTCCAACTTTGAATTGAATTGATTCAATGTCATATTTTCAATCATTGTTTCTGGTTGTTGTTGTTGTTGTTCTGTTTGTTGTTTTTTATTTCCAAAGAATATAGCTGTTGCAATCACTGTTGAATGACCAATAGTAACTAAAATCATAACAAATAGATCAATCAATGTTAGTTAATAGTTAAGCTTATGTTGAGTTAAAATAATAACAGTTACCATGAAATTGTGATTTTGTTTTAACTTCATTCTTGTAGAATCTAACTTTTTCAATGGCTACGATTGCTCCGTTTAGCAGTGGAACTGTTTTAGGTGTACAGAGTAAACCTCTCTCCAAGAGGTTGGCATCTAGCTGCGTGACACAAATACCGACACGATCACCTTGTGATGCCTTCTTCACGGGTTTATGAAACATTTGCATTGATTTCACTTTCTTTTCGATATTCAACTGTGGAATGTGAATGTTTTGATTAATCTCTACTGAACCTCTTAGCACTGTACCCGTCATCACTGAGCCTTGTCCTTTGATTTGGAAACAGTGATCGAATTCAAAGAGGAACGGTCCTTGATCATCTCGTCTAGGTAACTCTACATAGTTGGTCAACTCTTTAATCAGTCTATCTACACCTATGTTATTATCACCGGTGGCAGCAGCAGAAGCAGGAGCAGCATCCGAAGAAGATGATGGATTAGCAGAGATGGCAACATAAGGTGAATCTTTAAAACATGTCTTTTCCAATACTTTCTTTAATTTGTTTGTCATCTATTTTGATTGATTGATTGATTGTCAATAACAAAGATCACTAACTAACTAACTATGAGGTCGAAAGTTTTACAATACATACAACATCAATCTTATTTTGTCTTGATTCAATAGGCAGTTGATCTATTTTGTTTAATACTACAATTGCTTTCTTACATGTTATTTCACCTATTACTATACATTCGGCAGTCTGTGTTTGAATTCCTTTTGTAATATCTATGACCAAAAACATCATATCAATGATTTGTGAACCTAAATGATAAATAACATAGTAATTAGAATATAGTTTGGTTGCGATTATTTATTTATGAATTAATGATAGTTACCACCTATAATCGTTTTAATAAGAGATGCATGTCCTGGACAATCTACAAGAGTATACTGTATTTGATTGTAGTTGTTTGCAATTACATCTGGATGTGATTTCAATCGATCCGGTAGCTCAGAGTGAAATGCAGAGAATCCAAGATCCAGTGTTATTCCTCTTTCTTGACTTGCAGGACTCTTATCCAATGCTGCAGTCGATAAGCTAGTACTCAATGCTTTAGCAAGACTTGTCTTACCACTATCAACATGTCCCATGATACCAATATTGATATTCAATGGTTTTATCACAACATTACTATTATTATTATTATTATTTCCATCATTACTACTACTAATAGTAGTAGTTGTTGTACTACTTGATGTTTCACTACTCATTTTTTTTGGTTAACTAAAAAAGAAATGAAATAATAGTGAAAATGAAAAGTTGTTCACAATCATGCATATTAAAAAAAAATTATTAAAACATTTCCTGATTTGTTGTTGGTCAACATTTTATTATTAATGTTTAAAGGGAAGATTATTATTACATGGAGCTGAGAAATAAGATTGTTTATTATTATTATCATTGATATGGGTTATTGTTATATTAATTGATGAAGACAATGATGATGTTGAATTATTATGGACAATGAAAAGAGTAGATCAAAAGAAAATTAAATCAAAAGGTTTTCAGTTCCAATTAAAAATCAGGAAAAGAATCTTGGTGTTTGCAACAGATCATGTTAGATTTATCTTTAATTAGAGCTAATCTGATTTTTATCATGTGACGATGATGTTTAAAATGATAAAACTACTACAATTGTTTTGGTGAAATGTTTATGATTCGATTCGATTCGATTCGATTTGATTATTTACATAGATTTATATATTGAATGGATGAATGGATTGATGGATGGATTGATTATGAATATGCTTTTTTGTGACGTTTGTATTCGGGTGCAGATGAAGATGATGATGTTGATGAATTATCTTTCTTTGTTCGATCGGGTATGATTGTTATGTTGAGATCTTCATCAGCTTCCCAACCTATTTCCTCTTGTAGATCTTTCTTTTTCTTTGACGATCTCTCTAGAATGGTGTCCAACACCTCTTTGAACATCTTTCTACGGGCAACCCATTCACGTCTTGCCTTATCGTGTTTCGCTTCCAGTTTCTTCTTCTCGCCGGCAGACGCCACAACGTTTTTCTTCTTGTAGGCAGCCAACTTTGTCTCGTGTTGAGCGTTCGACTTCTCGAGTGTATCTATCTTGCTGGCAATCTCAGAGTTGGTCAGCTGGCCAGCCAACTCCTTGGTGCTCGACTGTATCGATTTCAACTGCTGCTCCAACTCGTCGAGTTGCGATTTCAGTGTGGCGTTCGATCGATTCAAATCGTCTATTGACACCTGTTGTACCAGTGGCTGTCCATATTCATCGACCGGGTTATCTTGCTCATTGTCCTGGTCATACCAATAGATGAATGCCTTGCCACTCTCCTTCTGAATGATCCTACCGTTATCCGCCAAGAACTTCAACAGTTTTACAGTCTTTGTTTTTCCCAGCATTGGGAATGCCGATTCTATTTGTTGTGGACTAAAAGGTCTTGCATTCTATAATGTAATATAACAATCAATCATGGTTAGCAAATACACCACTTTTCTTTTTGCATTGATATTACTATTAACAATTATTGTTCCAATTCTTACTTACTTTTTTAAAATAACTAATTACCATTTCCTCATCTTGAAAAAACAAAAAGAAAAAAAAAAAAAGGTTAGACATTAATTCAATTTGAAATGAAATGAAACATCATTGTTACTACTTACCATCATTTCCTTTTGATACTTTAGGTTTTGGTCCCATCTTTCTTTTCAAATAATATATATATATAAATGTTTAAGTGTACAAAGTATGTAATTTAATCAATTTTCAAAAAACTAATTTAAAATTCAAAAAACAGATCTACAAAATTTCAATTTTGGAGAGATTTCATTTTCCTAGTATTCATAAAAATTTGTTTTTGCAAAATTCTAAAAAAAAAAAAAAAAAAAGTGTGTTAATTAATTATATTGATAATAAAAAAAAAAACCGCGTTAACATCGAACTTAAGTTCTCTTTATATGGAATACAAAAATTAAACTTTTTTGGGCAATATTGATATAATTGTGTTATCACCAGTGACTCAAAACATAAAAAAATAAAAATATCAAAACAAAAGAAAAGGTCGTGTTCGACAATTAATTTGGTGTATCGTGTTGTTCCACCTTCTTCCTTCTTCTTTAGTTATTTTTTTTATTATTCCAATCAACCAAAAAACCATTCATATCAAATAATAAAATAATTTTATTATTATTTTTCATTTTTTATTTTATCACCCTTTTTTTTTGCTTATTTTCTTTTTTTTTTTTGCAACAATCCAAATAAATTAAATAAATTACAACAAATAAAACACATTTAATATTAAATTACTATGAGTAAAAAAAAATTTATAAAATAGTGTATTTCAAAAAAAAAAATAGTATATAACTACAACAAATTTATCATTCGATTATTATTTTTGAATAAAATTAATATTTTTAGTAATTTTTAGTATTTATTTAAATAATCAAACAAACGCATTATTTATTTTTGTGTAAATTAAATATAATATTAAAAAATACAAACAAAACAATACAATAGAAAAAACAAAAGAAACAAAAATGGAATCAAATGGTGATATAAGTCAATTGAAAATAGATGATATCAATCTGACGTCTGACAGTCATGATGATGTCGCAGTAGACATGAAAGGTGATCCAAATATAATAATACCAATTGGTAACTGGGCAAATGTTACCCGTGAACCAAATACAGTCTATCGTTCAATATATTCACCAAAGTTGGTCGGTCCTATAGATTCAGACTCACCATTGGACACAAGCAATACCAGTGTAGATTTACTTTCATCTTCAAACAGTTCAACTGCAAATTTAATATCGGCATCTTCCATTGAAGTACCAACAGCAGCGACATCAACAGCAACAACAACAACAACAAAAGAACAATTAGATAATATTAAACAACAACAAGAAAATAATAAAGATAAACAAGATAGTAAACAAGATAAACAGAAACAGCAACAACTACATCATCAACATCAACATGATAAACTATCGGTTAGTTCACCAGCTAATCCAACTCCACATGAAGGAATCAACAAGGAGATCAATAGTGGTGCTGGCTACAAGGTGAACAATAGCAGCTATCATGGATACAGACACAATTTCAATCATTCGGGATACTCGTTGTATACGGTCAATCATAATGGCGAAACGACAACAACTAGACAACCTGCAACCTCCTATGTACCTTATTCACCATCGACACACTCTGCCAACTCCTCATCGTATTCACCTTCACCTTCACCAGCATCAAACATCTCATCCTATTTATATATCGATACAGCTAGATCGACACCATCCGATACCACCACTGCATCGGATTCACTGAGTTCATCGGAAGGCTATATGTATGCCGACTCGAACCATTCTTCATCTTCCTACCTCGCTTACACCACCAACAACACAGAACCAATCGATATAGACGTACCACTCGACCACAACACTCCGAAAGTAAACATATGGAAAGAGGAGGAACGTTGTCAAAGAGAGGACGGACAAGATTACACTTGGAACGAGAAATTCCAATACATAATGGATTTACCAGAGGCAGAAGATAAATATAAATACCTATCTATTGTTGCTAATGGTATGTGTTGTTGTTGTTGTTTATAAAGGGATATATAAACATCTAAGTGAGTTTACTAACTTGCTATTGATTTTGATTTTGTTTAGATTTTGTATATTGCGCCAATACCTTTGGAAAGATTATTATTTCAGAGAGAAACTTACCGGAAGATCAAAAGACTATAAAACCATTGTCGTTGGGTGGTGTTGCCGGTGGACATAAATACAAGTGTCAGGATATCATTTTCAAGTTTGTTGTGGATGTTGAGATTGCACCTGGTCTTTGGATGTATGGTGATACTTCGCGATCCGATGAGAAGGCACAAAAGTCTGCTGGTCACGAGTTGAAAGGTTTGAATCATTTCATGGAGCATTCGAATGGGCTGATTAGATTCCCGCTGATGGCAATCATCGATTATCGTGGCTATCGTTTGTTGGCCATTTCGAACTTACCAATCACCAAGAAGTCGATTGTCTATGGATCGAACGACGGTGGTAAAACCATTCACAACAGTGATCCGATTATTGAAAAGGAGATGGAAAGACTGGCGGCGATTATGAATACGAAAGGACATATGGTTGGACTGACATCGCCCAAGTTGATGTACGGACCGGGCGACCTCGAGATACACAAGGGAACTGACGGTCGTTACTACATGTTGGATTTCGCACGTGCATTCCCACCTGAATATCCTGCACACATCCACGGCAAAGTTGGTCGTGAGATCTTCTACTCCATGTTGCGTCCAGAGCTGATATTGAAATCCGACGTTCCACTGAGTCCAGACGCTTTCTCCGGTTGGCAAACCGGAAAAGACGAAGATGACTCCAACCAAGAAGTGATAGAAATGACATCGAAATATCATAAAACAATTATACCTGAATGTGCATCTTATATTCAAAAAGCATTGGTAAGTAACCTATTATACATTCATCATAACGGTTCCATTCTAATCTTTTCTTTTGTTTGTTGATTTTTCTGTAGGAAGAGGATACAGTGTGCGAAGCATCTGATGACTTTTTCGATAGCATGTTTTTAAAGGATTTAAAGAGATTTGTAAATTGTAATAGCTACAATGCCTATCAACAGAAATCATTCGAGTTGCTGAGAATGGTGAATCTGTTGCATGGTCGTGGAATCAATATCAGATATCTTGGTGCGATTTGTCAGCTTCTCAAGGATCGTACTTTCAAGTCGATTCTCTTTACCGAGCTGGTTGCTCGTGTCTGGAAGAAGCTGATATTGGCCAAACTCAGAGAGAAGATGGACCAGACCAACAGACCGTCCGACGAACCAAAGGTAATCGTTGCAGAGGTATTCGACTTACTCTTGAATGTACAGAGATCGTGTGAGTTTAAAACCTTTTGGAGTTCATCCACACCCGGAAACTTTAAATTCGCAGCACTCAGAGCATTCCCAAATTGTTTAAATAAGAGTGAGAGATGTAACGAGTAAGTTGATTGATGTAACATATGTGAGATTTACTTAAAGTGGTGGTGTATTAATATATTAATATTATTGTATCAATTAATTAATTATAGGTATGACTTGAGAAATTCATTTGATATTAAATTATTGGTTTTCCGTATCATTCAGATGTTGAATATCAAGATTAATACCGATGCTTTCAATCAGTTTACAACCAATCCAAGATATATTATATCGATCTATGATATTGTTGAAGTGGAATCGCGAGTAAAGTATCCAACTGTGATTGACTATGCAGCGGGTTCACAGCTGATTTTCGAAGCAAAGAAGCGCTTGATGCAACCAAAGGTGCCGCCTGCCGAGTTGATTCGTTGGGTGGAAATGGGTCAAGAGAAACTGATGATGGCTCAACGTTCGATGCCAATGTCCACCAAGGTCATCCTACGAAAAGCCGCTTCCTACATCCTAAAGTCGACGCTTTCCAATCAGGTACTGGCGAGTTACCTGCTCATCAGGAAGGGTATCAATATGCTGCGACACTGCTGGTCACACAGCCAGACCGATCCTAGTATTCTTGCATTGTGGGCTATGATGCACCACAAGGTGGCGACCTACTACCTCTTCTTCAGTATCGATGTGGTGCACTTCAAACAGCAGCTATCGATTGCCAAGAGCAAGCTGGAGGCGGCAATGGAACAGGTCGATCTCATGACTGTGGCAACACCCTACTTTAGATTGACCCTTCCGAATTCCGTGCACTCTGAAGACAACTACGGTGAATCCACCAAGAAATGTAAGGTCTATGATTTGATATCGTTTGTCTATCTCTCGCTCCAGTGTCCGTCCGATAGCAAACTCAAGTCATTCCTGCGTCACACCCTCGAGACCATCCAAGAGATCAATCACCTCTACATCCCTCAGCAACTGCGTCATCTGCTCAACGATGAGTTTATGTATGAGTACTTTGACCATCTCCCACACATCAAGAAGTTAGTGTTGAGCGACCAGATATTCACGCCAAAGGTTGCGCTATCCGCTTCTCGTTTCAAGAGTCTGACAACGATCCATCTCACCGACGTAGATGTCCGAGAGAGCAGTGGTGAAGCAGAACTAAACGATTCCAACGATAGTATTCTATTGAATACCAATGAATCCAGTAAGAGTCCATGCGAGAAGGAATCGAACGAGAATATCGACACTCTTGCCAAGTTGATTCACAAGTGGTTCGTTCAGTGCGACGCCCTCACCAGCTTGTTCTTGGGTGGCGTTTGGGTGAATGACTCTACCTTTGAAGATATCATTCCGTTCATGTCGAATCTCAAGGATTTCTCACTGGTCAACACCGGTGTCACCGATAAAACAATTGTCGCAATGGCACCGGTTGTCAACCTCACAAAGATCTCACTCTGCAAGTCACCGGGAATCAGTGACGAAGGCATGGAAACACTGTTCAAGACACAAAACTCGTTGGTCGACGTTTCAATCTCGCTGCGAAACATCACCGATGTATCTTGTCGCGAACTAGCCAAACACGCAGCAACCATCACCAACCTCGATCTCTCCTACTGTCTTCAACTGACATCGGTAGCACTCGCCGAAGTAGTGAAAGCCGCCACCAACCTGCAGTCGCTGCGTCTCACCAAAACCAACGCCGACAACAGTGTCATTGAAGCGCTGGAGAGCAACGGATGTCGCAACTTGGTATCGCTCTCTGTCGAGAGTACAAACCTCACGGGTGAAGCGCCGATCCAGACGCTCTCCATCTTGGAACCACCACTGCGATACCTCCGACTCTCGACTTACGACGGAGACTACTCAGTGCTCTGGACACTCTTTAGAAAACTTCCGGAGCTGACACACATCCGACTCCCGACCAACCTGAACCTCCCCAGCTTTATGGCTACCTATAAGACACTGATCGATCAGAACGATCAGGTAATGGAGATCCCGCTCAAACGCATCACAGAGATCGATTGCTCCGATCTGACCGTCTCAGTGCAATCGCTCGTCAGCTTCCTCGATTTGACACCACTCGTCGAGTCACTCATAATGGATAATCTTACCTTTGTCGACCATATCACCAGCGAGCCGGTGCCACTCGACGACAACCATCTTCAAGTCATCGGAAACTATATTTTGAACCTCAAAGAACTCGGTCTTTCCTCGTTCCCAGTGGATAAACGTGGTATTTCCTGCATGCTTAACCGTTGTACATCAATGCGCAGAATCATCATGAACAACTGTAAATCAATCACACCGGAAATCCTCTTTGAACTTCAAGTGGAATACCCTCACATCAGTTTTGTTTGTGACCATACCAAATATTCTTTACAATCACCAGAAATGTTCAAATATAGATATGATTAAAAAAAAAAAAAAAAACTTTAAACTTTCAAGTTTAAAAATGTAATTAATTTAATTAATCAAAATAAAATATTTATCTATCTTATCTATTCAATTATTTATTCTTTATATTCTTTTCTATCTTTTCTTTTTTTTTAAAATATTTCTCTAAAATTTTAATGAAATTTCTTTAAATAATAAGCAAAAAATAAACATACGAACAAACTGTCATGCTAATTAATGACTGGCGTCGATCTAACATCATAATCAATCATGATCTAACTTCATCCTTCTTTAAAAAAATAAACGTTTGAAATGATACCTGACTCATTCAACAACAAATTATGATACCGTATTCAATTTTTAATTTTTTTTAATTATTGTATTTTTTTTTTTTTTGATTCCAAATCATATCAAACCTTCTCAAAAAAAAAGAACAACACCTAACTCCAAAAAAAAACATACCTTTTTAAAATTAAAAAAATTAGAAAAACACATTTTAGAAGCTCATTCCCCTTCCAGATTTTATATTAGCTTTAAGTTATTTTTGCAAAAGAATTGTTTATTCTTTTTTTTCTCTTTTTTCTTTTTTTAACTATTTTTTGCAAATAGATTCGATACAGTTACTGTTTGTTCTCTAACATAACAAATCACCAATAATAATATTTTCCAAGAAATATTTCCTATTATCCTTACTTTTTTTTTGATGTAATTCTTTTATCTATTACTCAGTGTACAATATATTTTATTATTAATTATTAATTATTTATTATTTATATTATTAATAAACTTAAGTGTTTTTCTAATTTATTAAAAAATTAATTGTAAAAAAATAAATAAAGAGAAATCATAACAAGAAAAAATGTCACAGCAACAACAACAACAACAACCACCAAAAGATAAAAAAGATGATAAATCATTTAGAGAAATTCTTTCATACTGGGCAGTAAAAGAACCTGTAAATAAACAAGCTACATTACCCACACCATCGAAATTGAAACCATCGCGTTCAAACTCCAATATACATCAATTAAGTGTTTCCTCAGATTCTGTTGGAAGTCAACAGTCATTAAAAGCATCACAAGACCAAATAGTACATAATAACCAAGAACAACAACTACAGCAAATTCAGCAACCACAACAAATTGAAGAAAAACAACAATCACAACCACCACAGCAAAATATCGACGAAAACACAGTTACCGAAAATACTAGTAGTAATATTTCACAAGAAAAATTGGTAGATGAAATATTGAAGCAAGTTGAGAGTTTAGAAAATAAAGAAGATGCTGATGTCCAAGAGAATATTAATAAAGAGTCAGAAGCACCACAACCACCAACTATTATACTTTCAGGTTCAACTACACCTGAACCACCACTTTTGAACAACTCCTACACTTTTATTAACGATTCACCACTGGTCAACGATGTACTCTCACGTTCAACATCTTCCACCACCAAACTCACCGCCAGTATGAATGGTATTAATTTGAGAACCAGTAACAACTGGGCGAATATCTCAAGACAACCAACCAACCCATATATGACAATAAATGAAATTCAAAATCAACAACAACAACAACAACAACTTCTTTCAGATTCATCTCATCAAACATTTAGTGATAGTTATGTTATTGTTGGTGATGACTCCAGTGCAGAGAGTACACATGGATCATCGCAATCATCATATTCACTGTACACAGTTGCATCGTCGGCATCTTCCTATACATCGTATAGCAGTGGTGCAGTCTCTGGTGGTTATCTCTACGCCGACTCCAATCACTCGCAATCTTCGTATCTCGCTTATTCCACCGCCACCGAAAAGACACCGAACCACTTTAATCTTCCACACGAACACAACATCCCCAAAGTAGAGGTATTCAGACCACTCACTGAATGTCAAAAGATCTCTGCTCAACATTCATGGAATGACAACTTCCAACATCTTTTAGAGTTAGAAGATTCAGAAATTAAATATGAATATCTATCAAAAAATTCAAACGGTATGAATATTATTATTTTACAAGACAATCAAATTTGCGAATACTAATATTATAATTTTGATTTGATTAGATTTTGTATATTGCGCCAATACATTTGGAAAGATTATTATTTCAGAAGTTAATTTACCGGATGAACAAAAGACTATTAAACCATTGTCGTTGGGTGGTGTTGCCGGTGGATATAAATACAAGTGTCAGGATATCATTTTCAAGTTTGTTGTGGACGTTGAGATTGCACCGGGTCTTTGGATGTATGGTGATACTTCGCGATCCGATGAGAAGGCACAAAAGTCTGCTGGTCACGAGTTGAAAGGTTTAAATTATTTCATGGAGCATTCGAATGGTTTGATCAAGTTCCCGCTGATGGCAATCATTGACTATGGTGGCTATCGTTTGTTGGCCATATCGAACTTACCAATCACCAAGAAGTCGATTGTCTATGGATCGAACGACGGTGGTAAAACCATTCACAACAGTGATCCGGTTATCGAAAAGGAAATGGAGAGATTGGCTGGCATTATGAATATCAAAGGACACATGGTTGGACTCGTGACACCGACACTCATCTACGGACCGGGAGATATCGAAGTTCACAAGGGAACCGATGGCAATTACTATATGATTGATTTCGCTCGTGCATTCCCACCTGAATACCCACAGAGTATTCGCGATCGTATTGGACGTGAGATCTTCTACGCCATGTTGCGTCCAGAGTTTGTGGCGCGTTACGAAGTTCCACTGAGTCCAGACGCTTTCTCCGGTTGGCAAAACGGAAAGGATGAAGATCAATCCAATTTGGAGGTAATGGAAGCCACTGTTAAGCTGCACCAAAAGGTTATTCCAGAGTGTGTAGAACTTCTTCATCGTGCTCTCCAAGACGAGTGTTCCAGTGAAATCGACATGATGCTTCGTAGTCACTTGATGGGACAAGCAACCGACGGTTCCAACCAAACCGATTACACCAAGAAAATATTCATGTTGGTGCGAGTCATCAATTTTATTCATTCCTACGGTATCAATCTCCGTTATCTCGGACTGATCTGTCAGAAGACAACTCACCGTGGTTTGAGAAAGACACTGATGACCGAGATTGTTGCGCGTGTCTGGAAGAAGATTATCAAGGATCGTTTGCGTGAGAAGATGGAAACTTCCAATCGTCCATCGGACGAACCTGCCCGTGTGCTCTCAGAGGTATTTGAGATTCTACAAAACAAAGTGATGAAGTCAAACTACAAGGATTTCTGGTCGCTAAACACCACCGGAACCTTTAAGTATGCTGCGATTCGTGCATTCCCCCACTGTTTCTCAGAGAGTGAATTTGCACCAACCTACGACTTGCGTCACTCGCTCGACAACAAACTTTTGGTAATCAGAATCATCCAGATGATGAATGTTCGTCTCAACCCAGAGGCATACCGTCAGTTCCTCGCCAACCCGAAATACGTCATTTCCAACCACGACATCGAGGATGTCGAGCCAATCGTCAAGTATCCAACGGTTGTCGATTTTGCAGCCGGTTCGCATTTGATCTATCAGGCCGAGAGCAAGATGCAATCGTCGCATTCCTCGGTGCTCGAAGTGTTCCGTTGGATGGAGATGGCTCAAAAGAAGATGCAATCGGCACTACGCTCCATGCCACTCTCTGCCAAGGTGACACTGCGTCAGGCATCCATTTTCATACTGAAATCGAACCTCACCAACAGCATCAACGAATCGATTGCTCAGCTGCAAATCGCCACCAACCTCCTACGCCAAGCATCGAAATGTCCGATCAACCAAAACAATCCAGACATTCTCGCGCTCATCGGTGTCACCCTCCTCAAGATCGCATCGCACTACCTGTTCCACAACAACGATTTCGTCAAATTCAAAAAGTATCTCGACGAAGCACAACCTAAACTCGAGCGATCACTGGAAATCAACAGTGATTCACTTGGTAATTACATTCGCCAGTTCATTCCATTCAACCAGATCACCACCACTCACGGAATGGACTACGATGAGATCTCCAGTACTATTACCAGCACCAATTCCTCGCTTCTCTATCAGCTGATCACAATTATCTATCTCTTGAAATTCTCACCGCAAGACTCACGCTTGAAGACCTACCTCCCGTTGTCCATCGGTGATATCAAGAGCCTCTCACAACTCGAAATACCAATTGGTCTGAGAAAGGTTATCGATGATTCAATCATTGCAGAACTCTTGGAGAACCTTCCAAATCTGTTCCACCTCGAAGTCTCCAGTATGTCATTGACACCGAAGCTCTCACACATCATTGCCAATCTCAAGTATCTCAAGTCGATCGCTCTGTTCGACAGCAACATAAGCTCACACAACGCCATCGAGAATGACATTACCAACCTCAACCAATTCCTCTCTGCAATCCTCAGAGGTGCTCCAATGTTGACATCACTCACCATTGCCAATCGTTCGTTTGAAGATGCCGACTTTGCCGATATAGGACCGCTCATGGAGAATCTCACCAGCTTGACATTGTCACGTGGATACATCACCAACAAGACTTTGATAGCAATGGCGCCATACCTCACCAATCTAAACTCACTCGAACTCAGAGTGTCTGGACAAATCACAAACGAAGGAACCGTTCCTCTCATTCAGGCCTGTAAGAATCTCACCAAGTTGGCTATCTCCATCCGTCAGATCTCCGATGATACCGGTAACGCCATTGCTGCCAACGCCGAGAAGCTAGAGTATCTATCACTGAGCGGATCGTCTGGAATCAGTGCCGGTGTCTTGGCCGAGATTGTCAAGAATGCACCTGCCATCAGAGTATTGGACATCTCTGCTACCAATGCCAACTATACTGTTTTCGAAGCTTTGGAATCACACGGCGCCAAGAACCTGACTAAACTCTATTTGGAGCAGACCAATGTATCGACCGACGAGTTCAATCCCTTGCAATCGTTGACAATGATTGAACCATCCAATCTCAGAGTTCTCCATCTCTCCAGGTACATCGGAGAGTACTGTATCTTCTGGAAGCTTATGGACAAACTTCCAAAGCTCGAGCGTCTACGTCTGCCACAACACACCCACTTGCCAACTCTAATGAATGCCTACAAGGATCATGTTGAGAACAACTTTGAACTACAGGAAATACCTCTCTCAGAGATCACTCACATCGATATGCTAATGGCAACAATCTCTGTCGGTTCACTCACACAGCTCTTGGAGATGTGTCCACTACTCGAGTCACTCTCATTGTCAGCCGTCACCTTTGTCACCGAAGAATCGATTGTCATTCAAATGAACGACTCTATTCTTGCGGCGATCGGTCCAATGATGTCCAACCTCAAAGAGTTGAATCTTTCTAACCTCCCAATCGAGAAGAGAATGATTCCGTGTCTGGTATCACGTTGTATCCAACTAAGAAAAGTATATCTCTACGGATGCAAACCACTCAACGCTCAAGCAATCTACGACATTGGAAGAGAATTCCCACACATTAAATTCTTAGGATAAGCAATCATAGGTTCTGTTCTGTCTAATTCCGCTTTAGAAAAAAAACAACTATATAGCACATAAATAAAAATCAAACTACTTTTCAAAAAACCACCTGTGTTGGTTGAAAGAATTTAAAAAAAAAAAAAACGACAAAGACAACGACTAGTCGTCTTACTCTTTATATTAATTAAATGAAAATAGTTATGATCATTCTATGGAATTCTGATCAGTCATTTTTATGCTTCAGAGTTGTTCTATCACACATAATTGATTCTATTGGGTTCGCATATTCTTGCAATTTTAGTAAAAAAAGTTTTCAAACAAAATATCAATTTTTAGTTTTTATAAAAAAATCGATTTTATCTTGGATCTTTATGATGTCACGGAACATCAAGGAATATCATCTTAACTTCCTTTAGAATTTGATTATTTTAAGAACCAAAAATTGTAAAGATTTTTTACAAAAAAAAAGCAAAAGCTTTTGATTTTTCTGATAACATTTTCGCACAATATGAGTCAAAAAAAAATTGAGAAAAAACTATCATTGATTATTATGTAGGGCTTTTAGGTGCCACAAGCAAATCGGATTTTACAAAAATTAATAACAATAATTATCATACCTATTGTTAAATGGTTATTTTTTGACTATCAACCTTCACCATTAGTCAGTTCAAATGATTAATCAAATCAATCATACCAAATAACAACCAACAACAAAAATAATAATAATAATAATATTTTAAACATATATCGCTACACTTATCATGAATAACACATTTTTTGTAGAACCAATAATAATAGCAGTTGTATCTAATAATAATAATAATATCAATAATTGTTGTAGTCACGAATAAATAAATATCGAAACATAATCATTACTCACGCCCAACACACAATCCAAAGGTGTCACACAAACTTCAAAACAAAAAAAAAAATTGTGCAGAGTGTCACATCTTAGAAACCATCAACGACATCCTTTGCTAAAAGTAAAAATAATTTGTAAAAACAAATAGAAAGTCAAAAGAAAACTTTTTTTTATCACACAAAATCCCAATTCTTTGCTCTTTTTTTTTTACCTAAAGAAAAAAAAAAAGAGTTAACATAATTTTTATCTCATCGATTATATTTATTAATCATATTGTTAGTAAGTTCATTGTCGAAGAATAATTTTAGATTTTAGTGTTTTGTTTATACTGAATGATCATCAAATTAGTAGTTAGTATGTTAGTTAGAAGGAAGGAGGTGAAGTTTTGATTGCTTTTTTTTATTTTCACCAATTTTATTTTTAATAATAAAAAATTTTGGTTTTGTTTTATTATTTTCATTGGAATCCTGATTACTATTTACTATTTAAGAAATATGCACATTTGATTAATTAATATTTATTTATTTTTTATATATTTATTTATTTAAAAATTCAAGTTTATTTATTTATAAAATAAAATAAAGTTTTATTTTATTTGGGTAGACCAACACAACAACAACACGACAAATAATGTCTTTCCTGTCACGTTGGTACCAATCCAAGAAAAATTATGATATATCTATGTATGCCGGTAGACGCCGATACCTCTTGGTGGTTCTGGCTGAAATTCAAATAGTTGTTGTTTGTGGAATTGTTTTTGGATGGTCGTCACTCCAAGAGGTTTTAATTAATCAAAATTACTTTAATAATCTTTGTCCGACAGATCATCCAGTAAGTTGATTATTCAAAATTTTGGTTCTTTCATTTTTAATTAGAAAATATTATTAACAATTTTTTTTCTTTTTCTCAAAACAGAAATGCAATCAACAAAGTTTAAGATTAAATTTAGTATATACCTTTGGTGCTTTTACTGCCACTGGATCAGCATTTTTTAGCGGGGCACTTTTTGACAGATATGGACCTGTAGTAACAAATTTAACATCATTAGTTATAATGATATGTGGATGCGTACTCTGGTATTTTGCATCCTGGATGAGTATGTTAGCATTGCATTTAAAATATTATCAATCAAAATTATTTCAAATTATTAATAATTGATTAAAAAATAGATGAAAATATATATATAGTTGCTTTTTCTTTAATGGGAGTTGGTGGTCCGGCTTGCCAAGTTAGTTTAATGCATATAAAGTAAGTATTTTGTTTTTTATAAATATAAAAATATAAAAGCTAATTTTAATAATAATTTAATTTATTTTATATTATTGTTAGTAATTTATTCCCAACTTACTATTCGTCGATATCTACATCATTTTCAGGAATGTATGTAGCTTCCTCTTTTGTTTTTAAAATATTTCAAATTATCGCCACAAACTATGGTGTCCAAGTTTCAGAGTTGTTTTTGTACTATATGGGACTGGTCATTATCATCATTCTACCTACTATTTTTTTGATGCACCACAAAGCATACCTGCCTATTGAAGAGTACAAAGCAAAGGTAAATCGAACCATTATTGAGGATGAAGAGACTACAGATGAAGCCGCTGGCCTGTTAAATGACGATGAGAAGACTTCGATGGCCGTTAATCATGACCCCTATTTAGTTATGAAACACCGACCATTCATAAAGCAACTGTCTTCTTGGCATTTCTATATCCTTGTAATATTTATGAGTTTTAACTCATTACACAATGTTTACTACGTCGGAATTGTTGATGATATTTTTAAAGATAGTAAGTAACAGTTATAATAATTAAAACTTTTAAAGATACTAATTATTATTATTACTATTATTTTTAGAACCACTCTATGTAAATGCTTTTAATTATATTTGGAATGGTGGTGTATTATTTGTACCTATTTGTGGCTTTCTAATGATGAAATTCTCACTACCAAACAACGGATTCATTGTAAATACCATTGGAATCCTATTTGGTATATGCTCTTGTATTCCAGTGCCAGAGTTACAATTTGCCAGTTTTGTATTCCTTTCATTCCAAAATGTTTATATCTGGGGATTCAAATTTGTTTATTTAGGAGAAGTGTAAATATCAAATATTATTATTTCTAATTCTTTTATTTACTTATATATTAATATAATTATTAAATATTATTATTTAGATTTAGTTATGATAACTTTGGTAAACTATTAGGAATAGGTGCTATTTTAGTTGCTATTATTGGTATACTGGAATATCTGCTAGTGTATTTAACTCTAAATGTGCTGTCATTTTTCTATATCAATTTAATACTTACTATAATAAGAACAACAATGTATATACTGCCAATCATGATGACAAGATATGTCAGAAAACACCAAATGAAAGGTCATGCGCAATATCAAACTTTAAATATTCATCCTTCTGATCATATTACTTTTTCAGCCTCCTCCTCTACACAATAAAATTTATAATATTATTGTTTTATTATATTGTTTATTTTTATTTGATTGAGTGAGTTGTTTTTTGAAATTGCATGAATTCATTGACAAACTTTCTTGCTTGAAATTTGGCAACTGGTGATTGACTGATTAAAATATTTTTGCAACTTGAAATTGAAATTGAATTTGAACTAATTTGCAACAGGTTGGAAAAGAATCAAAGAAAACTGTTTACTAATGCAATATTATTTGCAAAATTAATTAAAAATAAATTCTATTAATATGAGACCTAGATCTGTTTTTGGGAAAAATAATCATCATCATTATTATTATTATTTTACCCATTCCTAACAATTCCAAAAATCATAGTATTAATTGAAGAAAAATTGATGGTATCTACAAAAAGCATAACAATCTAAAAATAATTGAATGATTATTGAGAATTGATTAAAAGATATTAAAATTTTGGAAGGTATGGAAGTGAGTTTTTGGTTGAAAAGAACAGACTCTGTGGTAATATCATTTTTGCAAAAGTAAAAGAACAATTCTTTTTGGGATCACACAAAAAAAAAGGGGGTGGGTGGTTTTGCAAAAATCAAAAAAATTTAATATGCAAAACGTTTTATTCCATTCACAAATTGACACCCCACTCACCACTATCCAAATATATTATAAATCTATCTATCGATTTTAAAGATAATAACTCCAACTTATAAGAATAAGACAAGTAATAATACAAATCAATTGTGACACTAAAACAAAAGATAGGATATATTTAATTGTTTTTATTATTATTAAATACATATATATATATATATATCTCTTGTTATAAACATTTACATATTTGCATATTCTGCAGAATATCTAGCGAAAATAAGATAATTATAATATTTCTCTCTTTGATAGAAGAGAAGATAAGGAAAACAGGGTAGAGTCGTAATAATATTTCTAAAAAGCAACTATAGTACAATGGTATCATTACTGCGGTCTATATGGAAAGACTATGATATATCGATATATTCAGGGCGGCGACGTTATTGGTTACTACTAATTGCAGAGGTTCAGATGTTTCTGATATCTGGTATAGTGTTTGGTTGGTCTCCTTTGGAACAGGAAATGGTTAAACAAGGCGCATTTAAATATCTATGTGAACCTGGTGAATCTGTAAGACAATATTGACTGATCGACTGTTCGATCATTGAAAATCAAATATTAATATCATATCATATTTAAATAGGAATGTAAAAGTCAAGAATTAAGATTGAATTTAGTATATACTTTAGGTGCATTCACTGCTACTGGATCTGCAGTTGGCAGTGGTGCTATATTTGACAAGTATGGACCGGTATGGACAAGTGCACTTTCGTTAGTCATTATGATTCTCGGTTGTATCTGTTGGTATATCACAGATTTAGTAAATGAAAACTTGTATATATTGTCTTTTGCATTGTTGGGTATTGGTGGACCTGCTTGTCAAGTCAGTCTTATTCATATTTGGTAAATGTTGAACAAAATAACAAACAAATAACTTAATCATCATCTTCATCATCATCACATTATCATTGAAATACTTATAATTTATTGTTACTCTATACTAGTAACTTATTTCCAGCGTATGCCTCAACTATATCGACTTCTTTCTCTGGAGTGTTTGTAGGATCATCGTTTGTTTTCAAAGTATTCAGTATCATTGCACAAAAGTATGGTGTGCCGATCAAGATTTTGTTTTTATATTATATAGCGGTGTTGGTTGTGATGTTTATTCCTTCGATTCTGCTGATGCACACGAAAGCGTATCTGCCGCTGCACGAATTCAAAGAGAATCTTCTGGAGAGCTCAGAGGAGTCGAAGGAACCAAACAAGAAGAGTACCGACATCTATTCGCATCAGGACATCGAGAAGGTGCCGATTATCAACTCACCACCGATTGTCATTGAGAGTATCGATAGCAAGCAGGTGGAGGATCCCTATCAAACGATCAAGAAGAAGACGCTGATGGGTCAGCTCGTGAGTTGGCCTTTCGTTTGCATCGTTCTCTACATGAGTATCAACTCGTTGCACATGGTCTACTACATCGGTATCGTCAACACACTCTTTGAAGACAACCCAGCGTACATTGACATCTTCAACTACTCTTGGAACTGTGGAGTTGTTCTTGTGCCACTGGTGAGTGTCCTCATGCAAAAGTTCAATCTCTCATTCAACGCAATGTTTGTCAATCTTGCTGGAATCATTTTCGGTATACTCTCGAGCATACCTGTGTTGGAGGTTCAATTTGCAACCTTCTTTTTCATATCGCTTCAGAATGTTTATATCTGGGGATTCTTTTTTATTTATTTATCTGAAGTGTAAGTAGATATTTAATAATAATAATCGATTATCTGAAGATCACATCATCATCATTTTCATACCAAAAAATCAATTTAACTAACATAAAATTTTATTCTAAATATCTAAACTAACTATCTATTTATTTTTATCTAAATAATTATAATTATAATCTTGGAATGAATCTCTCGTCGCTTCTACTTTAATTCATAACTTATTATAATAATCTAACAACAACAACAACACTCACCAATCAATCTGATGATCACATATTTGTCCAAATTTGTTAATTTTCAAATTTGAATTTTCATTCCCTTGATTTTCGGAATCCGATGTGTGATGTTGGTGTGGTGATCTGTTTTTTACTTTATTTTATTTTTTTTTCACCACTTGCAGTTTTAGTTATGCAAATTATGGTAAACTAATGGGTATCAGCTCTGTAATAACTGCAGTTGTCGGTTTATTAGAGGTATGTACAAAAACGAAGATTTGTTAGTAAAATATCACTTTTTGGTTCCAGAGTACTCTGGGTTGTATTTGTTTTTTCTTTTTTGTTGATATCTATCCATCACGATTCCAATCTTGTATGGATTGTTGTCACATTAATGATGCGGCAGTAACTACAACCCATCTCTACAACTTTAATGTCTTTTACCATACAAACTTTCTTCTAAATCATTAAATTCATATATTAACGATCAAATGATTTGCTATGTCATCAACAAAACATTACTTTTTTTGACCATCTATTTTTAGTACCTCCTGACATATCTGACCTTGAATGTTTTCAAGTATTTCTGGATCAACATTGTTTTGACCGTATTAAAGTTGTTGCTATTCTACCTTCCCTTTAGAATGTGGATTCAAACCCGGAGAGTCTCCAAAAACGGAATAAGTGCATCGACCAACTTCTCTCATAACTATAAGCCTGTTGCAAACCAATAGACAGATTCTGATTATCATTGCTATCAACAATTTTTTTCCTTTGCATCGCACCAACTAAAACAAAAAAACCAACTAATTAACGTGTTGATCCAGATCCGATCTCACTAAAAAAACAAAAATTGGGTGTTTTTTATAAATTTTTTTGCGAGCAACAATGCAATCACCAAACTCTTTAGTCATTTTGTTTATTCTGTGGGTTTTGAGTTTATTAATAATAAAGTTGTTGTTTTTTTTTAATTAGTTTTTTGAGTAATGTGTGACAAGAATATTTGCGGAAGACCATTCCCAGAAACAGTCGTTGCTGGTGTTGGTTGAAATTTATTTTGCAATTTATTTAGAGACAGTGCCTATTTAAAAAAAAAGTTAGTTTTTTTTTTTTTTTTTTAGCTTTCTACTCAAAAATTAACCGTTGTGGTAAATTTACTGCCTGATGAATTTTTGCAGGTAAAAATTAAAAAATTTGCAAAATATCCCCGGTTTTTGAAATGAAATTTTGACAACATTTATTCTGTTACCCCCTCCAATCCTATAAATTTGGTTTGGGTATGAACAATTTTTTCGACCCAAACTAAAGGATCATTTTTATGTGGTGGCTAAGCCCATCGCCTACACCACATTTCAGATTCAAACAAACAAACACATATTTTTGATAGATGGATATTTATAAAAACCATTTTACTCAAATCACAATTTGATTAGGCTCAGGTACTTAAAATTAATTTTTAGAAAATTAAAAAAAAACAGATTAAATAATTTTAAAACACAAAATCAACAATAACAATAAATTTTTAATTAATAAAAATAAATTTGTAATCAGTTAATAGTGATCTTGTCTCGGACAACCAATAACATTTATTGTAATCATCAAAAAAAATATAAATATAAAATAACAAAACTTTTTTTTGTACAAAAAATTTTCAAAACTTATTTATTTTTAGAATTTTTAATATATATTAAAATATTTTTCTAAGATTTAGAGAATAATAATATTAATATAGAGTAACAACATATCAATCATTGTAAATAAATAAAATCTAAAGTAAAATAGAATCAGATAGTTTTCAAGAATGAAAATTCTTCTGTTGTATTGTTGTTTGTCTCTGTTTTATATTTATTGTTGGGCGCAAACTGATGGAGCAGTAGATTTTGGTGCCCGTTGTGAACCTTACAATGGAGATCCCGTTTGTAAAGGTGCTTTATTAAATGATGGTAAGTCAATTCTTAAATAAATAATAATTGATCATGTGATGTGATGTGATCACACATTCCATTCAACCTCATATTATATCGATGAAAAAAAAAAAACAAAAAAAACACATCATCAGGTTTCCAAATATTTTTTGATTTGGGATTTTCAAACACGAACCTAAGTTAATATCTAATTTTAATAATATTCTCTTTGTTATTTTTATTTTTATTTTTATTTTTAGGTGTTTCTGTTTATATTGCAAGTGGATGGACACAACAAACTATTTTAACAGAATTAAAGAGTACCCAGTTCAATCTGGGTTTGGTTTGTTCAAACACCACAAAAGAGGTTGCAAAACTTTCGCAAGCATTCACTTGCAACCAAGCATTTAGACCATGTGTAGAAATGACATTGGATGGTTCAGTCAACGGACAGACAACAGTTGCAATCTTCCAAAGTCAGTGCTACGGAAACTGTATGGAACTTCAAACATCTTGTCAAATTGCTGCGTTTTTGGATTGTAAAGAGCTGTATGCCAAGTCAACACTTCAATATTATCCTCCAGTTTCAAATACTTTTCCACTCTCATGGTATGGTGGTGTAAATACAACAGAGACTTGTTTGGATACATCAAAGATTGATAATAATGGAACTGTAGTTCCAACTAAACGTATGTGTTTTAATTACAATTTAAAGTGTCAATATTAATATTTATATTGTTGATATTTATTTTTTAGAATGTCCCGGAGATTTAATTTATAGAAATTCCACTGGTGAACAAAGAAAGATTGATGAACAGAATGGATATGTATTTGCAGGAGATGATCTAAAATGTGTTTTCCCATGTCCAGCTCCATTGTTTACCGATCGTCAATGGAAGATGTTTTTCGATACCATCACAGTAACATCGATCATATCTTTTATATGTACATCTACAATTATTTTCACATATTTGGTTTTAAATAGAAAATATGATAGGTAATAATAATAACTATATACTCAACTAATTATTAAGTTTCATAAAATAACTAACTCGATAACTGTATGAAACTATTTATAGACATGCAATTTGTATTATTTTTATTTCATTTGGATTGTGGACTATCAATTTAACAGATATGATGATGATAGGAGGTGGTCGATATAATATAAATTGTCCAGAACCTGGTCGTGGAGGTGTTCAGTCCGATGTTATGTGTGCAGTCACTGGTTCCATTTTCCAATTTGGTTGTGTCACTGCTATTCTGTGGTGGTCTACAATGGCATTCGATCTTTGGTTGGTTTTGAAGAGAGTCAGAACTCAAAGATCCTACGAAAAGTACTATATGGTTATTCTTACATTAATTGCGATTTTCCTCACCGTATTACCAGCAGGACAAAAGAAATATTCTTCTACATTTGGTGGATTAGGGTAAGTAATTGATATCATAATTAGTTTCATTTAAAGATAAATCAATCTATTAACTTTTAAAATATATATTTAATTTATCTATAGTTGTTGGATAGGAGAGAATAATTATTTGAATGGTGTATTTTGGTTCCCATTAACTTTTTGTTTATTGTGCGGAATTGTATTTATTATTTTAATTCTACGTGAAGTTATAAATGTAAGTTTATTATTTTAAAGATGGAAATAGAATTCCAAAAAAAAAAAACAAATATTAATTATTATAACTATAAAACAGGTTGTAAATAGAGTAGATACTGGAAAGAAGAAATCAATTAGAATCATTAAATATAATTTGAAACCATTTTTGATCATTTTATTCTTGTTTATAGAGTTTATCTATCTTTTTGGATATCATTTCTATTTGCAGGAAGCTCAAGACAGTATCGAAGATCAAATGGGTAACTGGGTGAGGTGTTTGATCAGAAAGGAAGCCGATCCACTCGTGGAATGCTCCCTGAATCCAATTCCATTCGGAGGACAGTTCTTCTTTTACTTTTTCGTGCGTTTCCTGGGCATAGAGCTGCTGATTTTCTACGGTATCAATCGTCGTGCCAAGAAGATCTGGATGACATCGATTTTCTTCCACAACCGTTTCTATTCGATCACCTTCTCACAGAGTAAAACAAGCATGAACTCCTCGACTCACACCAGCCAAAACGTTGGAAGTATAAAGATGAACAAGGGATCACGTGCTACATTCGACGAGGGTAGCATCGAAGTATCCGATGTAAATCCAAACAACGAAGACGACTCTACATTCAACAAACCACGATCGGAAACAGACGAACCAGCTCCAGCAACAACAGCTGGAGTTCAAGATTCTTACAACAATAATAACAACAACAACAACAACAGCGCTGTACAAGATATAGAAGAAGGTGGTGGAAATTACGAAAGCGAAGATAGCTCTAGCGAATATGAAGATAATTGAAAAAAAACCTAAAGATATCTTTTTAAAAATGTTATAATAATAATAATAGTAATATAAAATCATATATAAAATCCAAAATAATAAATAATTAAAAAAAATACAAAACTTATTTATTCAAGAAAATTATCAAAAAACCTTTTTATTTATTGATTTATTTATATTGTTTGTTTAGACAACTTGTAATGGAATATGTGGTTCCTCTGGTAATATTATATTGATTTTATCATTGGCTTTAACAATTCCGCCGTTTAGGACGATTCCCATTATACCTGCTTTACGCTGAGTAACCCTACCGTCGGCGTCGGTGTCCCTGCAAGCCGACATCAAAGTATTCTCAAGTCCGTTCAGCTGTTGACATGGGTTTCTCAATCCAGTGATTTCAATGAGTGCACCACGATCACCCAACTCCAACTTGGTTCCTTTTGGCAACGAGAGGATATCGATGTCTCTGGTGGTGATGTTCTCACCCATCTCTCCGGGTTCCACACCTTTTGTGAATCCCTTTGCTTTCAACTCCTGATGTAGTTCTGTGTGAATCAAGTGAATCTGTCTGAGATTTGGTTGATCTGGATTTGCTTTGACTCTACTTAGATGTTGTACCTAAAATAATTAAAGTAATTACCAAATTCCACACAAAACAAAAAGGTTAGTTTTCAAAACTAAAGTTTTGCTCACATGGGCTCTTCTTCTTTTTCTTTCTTTCGTTAGTTATTTTTATCGTACTTTCAACCAAGACCTGTGTGAGCATTAACTCATCATTTACTATTAGAATTACTTTACTTTATCACCGAAATGGGCATCTCCTTCAATTCCCAAACCAGTTACCAACTTAATTTCGTCTACAACTGGTTTAGACATACTGTGAGTCGGACTTAAACAGACAGCTACAATCGACATTTTTATTTTATCTGTTATTTAGTTATAACTTTAAAATAGAATAAAGGAAAATAAAAAAAAGAAAAAGAAAAAGAATCAAAAATGGGTGAAATTTGTTTGTCTTTTACAATTTTTATTATTAATTAATTGTTGTCTGATTTTGTAAGGTGGGAAATGAAGAGAGGGATCTTTGCACAAACAACAAAAAGTTTTTTTTGTAAAAAGTATTTTTAAAAAACAAAAAATGATCAACAAAAAAAAAAAAAAAAAGAGCTAAAAAAAGAATAATGAAATGATTATAACTATTTAGTAAAGAGATATATATTTGTTGGTTGGTTAGGTTAGTCAACCCAAATTTAGTGTTATGTTTGTTTTTTTCACCAACAACAAAAAAAAATATGTTCACACTGGATGAATGAAATTTTTGTTACATATTATTAATTATAATTTTGTTAGTTTGTTTATTTTTTGATTTAATAATTAAGATATGAAAGATCATAAATCAAAGTCATCAAAGAGTAAATCTTTTCAAGCCAATAAAGATACCTATTGTGATTTCAACTCTGCACGTAATAAATGGGTGATGAGACCACCAGTTCATCCGATTCCACCATTCAACCAAAGAGTACATCCTCTTGCTATTCTGATTGGTTGGATCAATGCACAGCCTCAAGCACTCGAGAAATACACAACACTCTATAATAATGCTGGTTTCTTTACTATATCAATTATACCTCCTATATTAGGACAGTAAGTAAATCATTTAACTGATGATGATTTACTAAAAAGATAATTAATATAAAAACAACATGTTGTTTTAGTCCGTACCCAAGATATTTTAGTGATTTAGCAAGAGATTTTCTTGATTACCTCTTGGTGGAGATGAATCAACAACCTAGATCAATTATCATTCAGGTATTCTCTGGTAATATTGTATTTCTTTCACATATTCAATATGTTTTAAAGGATAAAGTAAATAATAGAAATCATTAAATCTTTGGAATAATATTTAATTAATAAGCATACTACCATATATATAGAAATATTCAAGTTTATTACCATTGATAAAAGGAGAGATATTAGATAGTTCACCTTCAGAGTTAACAGGTAATTTTTTATTATTAAATATTATAAATAGCTAATGTTTAAAGTAATAATTAATATCTTTTTATTTGTTAGTTCATGGTGGAAAGAAATCAATGGCAGCACCATTTCCAGATACATGGTTCTACCGAAAATTGATCTCAACAGCTTTTACTTTCCTAACTTTTTTAGTTGATATATCAGAGATAAACAAAGATTTTTGGTTTAGATTTAAAGTTTCCGCTGTAAGTATTAATAAAATTAAAATAATAATAATAATAATAATAATCCAAAATTAGTACTAATTAATAAACATGTTTTCAAAATCATTTTAGATAAAAGATAAACCAAAACTTTATATTTACTCTTTAGATGACCCTGTTACACCTTATCTTCACGTTAAGAAGGCAATGAATCTGAATAGACACGATAGTTCAACGGTGATAGGAGTAGAGTTTGAAAAGTCGGCTCATGTCATGCATTTGAAGTACCATCCAAGAGAATATCTGGAAAAGCTCTATCAATTTTGGGATCAGTGTATTGAGGCTGACAATAACGCCAATATCGGAACACTTTCAAAAACAACAGATTTTCAATATCTATTGAAATCGATGATGATTTCAAAATATTAACCAACAAGCTATTATCAATTCCAAAGAATAATTAATGATGAGTTATTCTCATTATTACCAACAATTTCCAAGAAAAAAAACGCTTTGACAAAAACAACACTTTTTTTTTTTTAAAACCAACATGATAAACAATTTATGTTTCGGGAATAATATAATCTTAAGATTTATATAATAAATAATAATTTAATATAATATAATAAAATATAAAAATGATAACAAGATCTAAATCATTATTAAATAATAAAGTTTTAAAAAGTTCAAGTAAAGTTGTTGTAGCTTCAGCAAATAAGAATGTTGAAGATGGTGAAAATGATAAAGAAAATCAATGTTATGCAACACAAATGAGAAATTATTTTATAAAGGAAGCATCGAAATTAAAGGAAACACCGATAAACTCTGTTGACATGAAGCGATATATGAGACATAAATTCGAATTCATCGGTCTGAAGCAACCTGCCAGGAAAACGATACTAAAGAATTTCCTCAGTGATCACGGACGTCCTAAGGAAGAGGATCTGCTCAGTATTTACAAGTTACCGGAGCGTGAATTCACTTATTGTGCAATAGAGTTGGCCGAGCCCGACGCAAAGAAGAAAGAGAAAGCGCCACCCAGCAGGCTGGCAATGTATCTAGAATTTGGATTGCATCAACCCTGGTGGGATACAATCGATATTATCTCAACAAAGTTGGTTGGTCAACACTTTCAGCTGTATCCTGACTTGATCGGTGTGAGTATTGATAAATGGTTGGCACAGGAATCGATTTGGATCAAGCGAATCGCCATACTCTTTCAACTAAAGTATAAGAAGCAAACCGATACCGAGCTTCTCTTCAAGTGTATCGATAGTACCTATTTGAAACATGCCGACGAATTCTTTATACAGAAAGCAATCGGGTGGTCACTCAGAGAGTATGCCAAGACTGACAAGAAAACCGTAAAGAATTTCATTGAAAACCGACCAAATCTATCAAATCTAAGTAAAAGAGAAGCAACTAAACATTTTTAAAAGTAAATAAATAAATAGATATAAACTTGAAAGTTTATTATTATTTTTATTATATTTATTTTTTGTTTATCACAATCACAACAAGTCAACACACTTCACTTCACCATTCATGTGATATTTTTTTATTCCCATTTTAATTTTAGCGAATATTTTTCACATGAAAACTATAATTATTTTGTGTAGCAATGCAAAGAATTATAAAAGATAAATTAAATAATAATAATAATATTAATAGTGTAAAGAAAATAGATAAGAATGAAAGTAGTAGTAATGATAAAAATACATTAATAAAGAAAAAAGATCAAGTTATAACAACTTGTTGTAAACAAATAAATTCAGTTACTTATGAATGGTCAATAGCTTTACCATCTCATCCAATTCCACCTTTTGATTTGAAAGCACATCCTCTGACGATATTAATTGGTTGGATAGGTGCACAACCAAAGAATCTAGAGCGTTACAGTAAGATCTATCGTGAGAATGGTTTCTGTACACTTTCATTTATACCACCTATATCAGGACAGTAAGTTAATAATCATCTATCTAAACAATACTCTATTATTATTCATTTTTCATCAATGATATTAAACAAAGTCTATCTACTCTACTTAAATATTAATATTATTATTATTATTATAATTAGTTTCTTCCCAAAAAAGATGAAAAAGATATCAATAAGTCTATCGGAATACCTATTGGAACAGATCAATAGTACACCTAGGTCCATTATCATACAAGTATTCTCTGGTAATTTGGTATTTCTAAGTTATATTTATGAACTGTGGTCACAAGAAAAAGAAAAGGTAAAGTATTTCCTTAGCAGAAAAGATATGAAATATTAAACTTTCATTCATCGATAATAACTCTAAAACACCTTGTTTCTCTTATTATAACACAGTATAAAGTATTAATTAATTCAGTAAAAGGTCAAATATTTGATAGCTGTCCTGCTGAAATCTCAGAGAAAGCAGCATACACATCATTGGTAGTACCATATCCCAAAGCCAAATTGTACAAAAGAGTTGTTGGAATGACATGTAAACTCTACAGCACAGTCATAGATGTTCCAAAGTTAAATATGTTATTTTGGTATAGATTATCAAACTGTCCTGTAAGTTTTTAATCAAATCAATTAATCTATCTAACGTAATCGTTGTTTAATAATAATCAATCTTATTAACGATTGTTATCACTATCATTTTGAAAATGGCTAATCATTATCATTATTATTATAATTATTAGATATCAGCACCACAAATGTATTTCTATTCACTTGATGACCCTATTACCAGCTACTTGGATGTGGAGAAGGGAATCGAAGTAATGCGTAAACAAAAGATAACCGTTACGGCAGTTCAGTTTGACCAATCGAAGCACTGCAATCACCTTGGTTCACATCCAATGCAATACCTAAAGGGACTCTATAAATTCTGGCAATCGTCACTAAAACCTCGAGACTTGAGTAGCAGTCTTACCAACAAGCCATCAAACTATCAAAACATCCTGAGTTCACTTGGTCTTGTATCCAAACTTTAAGCAAACAAGCACACACAGTATATATATATTGATAGCTTGTCATTTTAAGTTTGCTTTTTAATAAAAAAAGGTCTCATTTGACAGAAATCAAATTTTTAATTTTTAATTTAATTTTACTTTACAGATTAAAATGTCAATGTAGTCTATTGAGAATTGAAATTTTGATTTAAATCTATTCTTACTCTATTTCTTTATTATTTAGAAAATGCTATGGTTTTTTATCTTTTGCTTTGTTATTCTTCCTATTTCTGTATCCTATTTGTTTTTCAATGTAAATTTAGAGGAAAAGGAATCAACTTTTTGGATTTATCAAAAAGATGTTAAACAAATTCGAGTTCTTATTAAACATAAATATAAGAATAATTATAACAATGAATGGTTGAAAAACAAAATCATTGATTATATTGGTATCACTCGCATCCCATCATTAGAGGTTCATCTCTCACCATGTGACGAAAATGGATTGCAAAACCGACCTACTCTTAATCCTATCGATCCTTTTCAACTTCATTCAGGTAGTAGATTGTTCCTTGAAATTTGTGATAAAGATTGTAGTTCATCTACCACCAATCCATCATCATCACCTAGATTTAGTAATTTGGAAGACTACAACGATAAGTTTAGGACGTTGGTAATCGAGAGTTTGTTGGAACGCAAGGAAATTCAGATTCAATCGAAAGATGATCAAAGTTTGATTTCTATAGAGACACCTGGTGGGGCAAAGGAATTCACTTCTATCACTGAATGGAACTCACCTCATACACTCTATCTTCCAAAGAATCCAAACTTGGGAATTGATCTACTTCTAACACCTGGTTGTCTTTTCCATATTGTCAGTACCAACAAAGTTGGTAGTAGCAAATCAATTCCAAGCGAAACGATTCAACAATATATAAATCAACTTCAAAAAATTCACTTTCACCATAGAAATTCAGAACCACTAAAAATCTATCTCATCTCGGTTGTTCCAGAGGATACTCCAGAATACACCAAACACCTAGAATACCAAGATTTGACCACTATGTCCAGTCAAGAAGATTTCGAAAGAAACAACGGAATATCTCAATGGGTATATGTTTACAAACAACATTTAAACATTACTCCTCCCACCTCCTTAGAACTCTAAAATCTCTCTTATATAAAATAGAAATAAATTCTCTAAAATAATAATAATAATATCAATAAAATTAATTAATAATAATAAATAAAATACAACCATAGTTGTTTTATAATTAACTAATATTTGCAAATTTAGAGATTAAATCGATCGAGTTTTGTTTTTCATTTCAGATCTAAAATTAAAAAAAATTAATAAAAAATTCAATTTAGATCTGATAGAATAGAGATTGAGATTTTGCAAAAGACCCAAATATAAATCATAAAGATTTTTGTTGTCGTTTTTAGTGTTTTGGGCCATAGAAGAAGGTGATTAATGATTTTTTTTTTTTTTTTTGATGACATTTTATGTCTTTTTTTCAATTAAACTGTTTGATACAAAAAAAGGTTTTTGGTAAATTAATCTTTTGATTTTTACAAATTTCATTCCATTTTGATTTAAAGACAAAGAAAAAACAGATATTTTTGCTTTTGTCATTTTTTATAAATCATAAAACTGTTTTAAATAGGAATAAGAATTAAAATTTGAAGAGATAAATAAAATATTTAGTGTTTTATTTTAAATTTCCTTCAAAATTGAATTTTATATATATAAATTTATTACCAATAAAAAAACACCACATTCACCCTCACACACTCACACACATACACATAATCTCATCTTTATATATTTATTTAGTAATTTAAATCACATTATCTTATCTTCAACCATCCTCATACACACACACCTAACTTTATTCAACTTCCTTCATAGTATTATCAACATGTATTTATATATGGTATAATATTTAACATTAAGAAGAATCATCATAACTGTAACACCAAATGTTCATTTGATATAACACACAACACACAGCACAGCACATCACACACATACCACTTCCAATTAGAACAACAACAACTACTTCAGCTCACTAAGTACTTACTTACTTTTGATATAACAACCAAACACCATAACATTTTTGGTAAAAATAAAATACATATATAAATAAATATTGTTTTTTTTTGCTTATATTTATTGTTATTATTATTTGTATGCTTGTTTGTTTGTTCACCATGATGTAGAGTAACACAAACAAAAACAACATCATTGCATTTAAAACAACTTTGATTTCACCCAACAGCACACATACACATAACTTACATTTTGTCCTTTATAACAACATAAATCATCATAAGAAAATAAAAAATAACAACGGAATTTAATTACCACCAAATATCAATATAATATATTGTATGTCCATATAGAATTGGAAATTGAATAAACAAAAAGGTGTAAATCAAAAATTAATAACATTTTAAAAAAAGTCAACAATAATATAATTTTTAATTCCAATAATTAATAATTAATACTGTAAATAGTAGTCATATCAATACCAATATATATAAATCCTATCATCATTCATCACTCATCAGCTTCAAATAATAATCTTTCATTGCCAGTGTAGAAGAACCCTTTTTGATACCATACCATACCAATACCCTCCTCTTTCACCTCCCCACCAATCAAATTAATTATTATAATAATAATAATAATAGTCATCGTCGTCACATCATTGACAAATATAATAATAGTTAAAAATGGAAACAGATTTAATGACAATAACAAGGAAATCATTGGATCCAGCCAGTTTTGTTAAAAAACCTGCACCACCACCAAATTCATCGAAACCAAAGAGGCCGTTATCACTACCTCTAGGAGATCAGAATCTACCGCAATCACCTCCATCACTTCTGGGAGGATCGTCATCTTCATCGGTGTCAAGATCGACTTCACCATCACCATCACCACCCTCTACCATCTCGAAAAGTGGCGAACAGGCAATCTACTCATTAAATAGGAGTAATGGAAGTAATGGTAGCAATCGTTCACCATCTTCTTCCACGTCGTCGGGATTCCTAACATCGCCACAGTCCAGCCCTCCTTCTTCTAGACGACCACCATCATTTAAACCACCACCCAAATCCAATAGTATACTATTCTCTGTAATATATGATAAGTATGTAAATCAAACAACTTTTCTTTAAAAGTAATCTAATTTATATTGTCGACTACAATTCAGAACAAGTGCAGGAATTAAAGATGTTGAAATAGATGATATTCTACCAAGAGTTAATCTACAAAGAATTATAATGGCAAGGAATCTAATTGAAGTGATTCCAGAGAGGATTTCAGAACTTCAACATGTAAACACTTTGGACTTTTCATATAATCGACTAAAGTCGTTACCAAGCTCCATTTCGAATATGCAGGAATTGACTACTCTGCTTTTGGCAGGCAATCAATTGCTCATTCCAGCCAAAGATTATATAGATAATACCAGTAGTATAGTAAATGATATCGGTGAAATAGAGTTGGATGAAGACTGTGAGGCAGATGAAGAGTCAATAGGCAGTAGCAGTAATACTAATAATAAAAACGACAGCCAATCAAAAAGTTTATCATTTATAGTTTCAACAACATCATCAACATCTTCCAACGATTTACCACAACATGTACATAAACTGAACTCATCAGTAACAACAACAACAAACTCAACAACTCTAATCAATACCAATAACAATAGTAATAATAACCAACAAGCTGAATCGCTTCAAACTTCAGGGGGTGAAGCGTTACCCTCTGAATTCAGTTATCTCACCCACCTTACAAAAGTAGACTTGACATCGAATATCGCACCAAACTGGATTGGAAATACCTATCTACCTCCTTCACTCTTTTGGTTCAGTCAAATCACAACGTTGTTGGCATCGCATTGCCAGCTCGCAGCGATTCAATCGGATATCCAACATCTCATTTCACTGACTCATCTCGATCTCTCTGACAATGCAATTGGCGAACTACCGGCAGAGATTGGACAGCTTATCAATCTAAAGACATTGGTGTTACGTTCCAATCAACTTGTTGCCGTACCTTCAGAGTTGTCGATGCTCTCAAACTCGCTAACCAATCTCGATCTCTCACACAACCAATTGACTGAACTGCCAGTTGAGTTGTGTCAGCTATCGAAGCTAGACACTCTCAATCTATCGTACAATCAACTGACAGCAATACCCGAAGAATGGTTCAATCCCGACGACGATTTCGGATTCGCACTGCACTCACTCACCGACTTGCGAATACGGTCCAACTCAATCACCGCTCTTCCACAACACCTCTTTTTGTGTCAATGTAAATTCAACTATTTAGATCTATCGGATAATCAACTTTTAGAACTACCTCCAATTACATATGAAACAATCAACGAAGAAGGAGAAGAAGGTGAAGAAACTTATGAACAAACAAATTTCGATTTAGAATCACTTTCAACTTTATTGCTTTTTAATAATAAGCTAAGTCAACTACCCAATAATCTATTCCAACAGCTACCATCGATAAACACACTCAACCTATCGGATAACCAGCTGGTTAGTTTATCCCCGAGTATATGGAGTTGTTGTCATTCACTTTCCACTCTATTCATTGGCTACAATCGGTTGGAATCATTCCCAATGCCTAGCGATTCATTCTACAGTCTGGAGGAACTCTATCTCAACGGTAACCGAGATATTAAGTTCGAATACGATGAATCGATCGATTATTTCCCAAGTCTGAGAGAGTTGGCGCTTGGATCTTGTAATTTAGATGTAATACCACCGTTTCTATTCAAATCGTGCTCACTCGACAAACTCGACCTCGCCAACAACCAGATCAGTGAAATCGATTTGCAATTGGTTCGAATGGAGAGTCTATCGATTCTACATTTGAATCACAATCGTTTGGTATCGCTACCGAACGAACTTGAGAATCTAAAGAACCTCAGGATGCTCGATCTATCGTTCAACTCGATTGAATCGCTACCGAAAGGTTTATTTTCACACAGCAGTAATAATAGTCAACAACTGCATCTTACCCACCACCACAATGCCAGCGATTTGTCCAACCAGTTTGGTGAGACATGCGATATCTGGACAGAGTCAAAACGATTCGATATTGCAATGGCTGAAATGATGGGAAGACGTCCATCAATGGAAGATGCATTTACTATTCGTGGAAACTTTTCATCATCATCATCATCGCTATCCTCATCATCTTCATCGTCATCTAATGATAATCAAGATTTGATTGCATTGTTTGATGGACATGCAGGTGCAATGGCAGCAACCTACAGTTGTAAATGGTTTCCACAGATTGTAAGAACACTCATTGAAAAATATCCATCGCTACCACCTCTACAATGGTTGAAACAGGCATACAGTGAAGTGTCACTACATTTCAAATCCTATGTCAACAACGAGCATCAGGAGTTGAAGTATTGTGGCGCCACAGCTGCAGCGGTACTCATCGAGAATAACCACTATTATGTATCAAACATTGGTGATACTCGTGTGGTGCTGTGTCGAAACGGACAAGCCAAACGATTGTCTTTCGATCACAAACCGAACGACCCCTCCGAAGAAGAGAGAATTCGTAAGCTCGGTGGCTACGTCATTTCGAACCAACATACCGCGCGAGTCAATGGGACACTCGCCGTTTCGAGATCGATCGGTGATTTCTATATGGAACCTTTTGTTGTACCCGATCCTTACCTCTCGATCACCGAAGCACATCCCGACGATCAGTATCTCATTGTTGCATGCGATGGAATATGGGATGAAATAACGGATCAAACCGCTTGTGATATTATATTGAATTCGAAATCATTGAAAGATGCAGCTTACCGACTAAAAGATTTCGCTTACTTCAAAGGATCCGATGATAATATTACTGTTATAATTATTGATTTAAAAAAACAACATTGACGCAATTTTTATAATATATAATAAAATTAATCAACATATATATATATTTATTTTATATAGTTTTTAAACTCAAAACAACCAATATTTACAATATTATCTGATTCAGATATAATATAACAAATAAATATTACTTCAATATGTGTTATGTTGATTTTAAATAGATTGATTGATCATGATCACTAATATTCATTTATATTGTATTCTTAAAACTAGACTAGATAGATCTATGCTAAATATTTGTGGTGGTGGTTGGTATGATTAAATTAATTTTGTACAAATAAATGTTATTACCAAAAAAAGAGTGATTTAATTAATTAACACACAACACATAAAAATGATGAACTTGTTAACCGATTAAAATAAAAAATGAAAGTTTTAAAAAAATTTAATTAAAGTACGTTGGAAAGGAACTAACTATCATGCAAAATATTAATTGATTTCAATTTTTTTTAGATTTCTTTTTTTCTTAATATCCAAGACAAAGGTTACATCTTATTAAAGTGAACTTTTAATTTCACATTTTTTCTACAACAGATTATTAAATAACCAGCTTCTATATCACCCCCCATTTGTCAACACCTATTTGTGTATTAATAGTTTAAGCATTGAACACCATTGAATTTAGTTTCAACAAACTGGACTACATAACCTCAAAGAGAGGTCTTCAATAATAACAACAACAATAATAATATTAGATCTATTTTAGACTTAATAATAATATTAATTAAATTATGTTTATTGTTTTTCTTTCAAACTAAATCAATAAAAAAAAAAAACAATAATAATAAATTAATAAATAAACACACCGAAATACGCATATAAATAATTAATTGCTAATTATTATTTATATAGTATAGTTAATTCTTTATATATATATATAGTATATTAGAATATAGTAATTTATCATTAATAAACCAATGATATTAATAACATCATATCTTTAAATAAATAATAACCACTAAACATTAATAACACACAACTATTCAATAACTATTTTACTATAATACTACGATTATATATTTTTTTATATTGATATTAATAAAACAAAAACAACAAAAAGAAATTAAACAATAATATCATATAACAACATAACAACTTAAAAACAGTCTTTGTCAGTTCGTTAGTTAATTTAAATTTAGATTGTCGATATATATTATTATCCTAGGTATTATATTGTTTTTTTAATTTAAAAATCAAAAACGAATAGCAAGAGACTTCTTTTTTTTTTTTTTTTTGATTTTTATTTTGCGAGTCAAGTTATTTTTATTCATAGCATTATAACCTAATAATAATCAAGATATACTACATCGTTTGTTTCTACTATTTTTCCTTTATTGTTTTTTTTGATGTGTGCCTCATATGAACTTAATATTGATCAATCAAATTAATAATATCAACAACAACAACAATAAACAACACCTTCATCATCGACCCAAACATCATCAACATCATCTATAACGACAAGACAATATAAAAAACAAAAAAAATCAAGCATGCTGATAACAAATTGTCGATATAACAACAAAAATGTCTTGATTTTTATACTATTATTTTTATCTTTAAATTTTATATTTATTAATGGTAGGTAGTTAATTAGTAACCTTATTAATAAGGTAATATATGATAGATATATATAAGCTAATAATAATTATAACATTATTGTTATTGTTACAATTACAAAAAAGGTGTACCAAAACCAAATCCAGATTTTCCAATTTTTTCAGAGAGAAGATCTGTTTTCTTTATCGATTGGATGAATGTGTATCCGCAAGATAAGAATGTACAATTAACTGTTTTACATCATATTTATATCACTCCGAATTGGAATATTCGTAAGGATGGCTTTGATGTGTTTCAATATGACCGTGTCACTGTGAAGGAGAATACTACTACCTTCAAGTGTGTGATGTCGTATGACTCTGGTGTCTATTCGTTCATTCAACAGGATGCACTGAACACCGGCTACAATGTGCAGAGCAGGCTGTTCAACCTGACGGTGGGCGGCGCCGAAGACTCTGAGACGCTGAGGCTGGTCGACGGCGACGGAGCGCGACTAGTCATCAGCGGCCAGGCATTCCAGACACAGCCAACCGTGGAATGGGGCATCATAGAGCAAGACGACGAAGCAGTATCGAGCGGGCGCATCGAGCCGTTTATAGCGCGAGCACCCACCACCAGCCTGCATCACTATATCACCTTTGATAAGATAGAGATCAACAGCAAGCGACGAACTACCACCTTCAAAGGCTTGGCGATCACAGGCGAGCCCGGTGAATATCAAATTGGATTTGTCGACGCCGACACCTGTGAGATTGTGTTGGTGAGCGAACCGATACGCGTCGTGTCAATGTGGTACGGTATCATTACTATGTGTTCAATGTCGACGCTCGTCTCACTGTTTGTATTCGTGTTGGGACTGACAATCCGATTGATAACGGCATCGCGCAGAACCAACACAAAACTGAGCAACTTTTTCAAATCTTTCAACATCTCCATTCTCATCAACAACATCGATACAGTTTTGGAAGGACGTGGAACCGAATCACTTCAAAACTATTTCAAGTTTCTAAGATTATCGATCATACAATCAGTGGTATTAGCATTACTTGGATTGGTTCTATTAATTCCAATTAGTTTAGCAGGTGATAATTCTCTATTTGATATTTATTTATTAACACAAGCTAATTGGTAAGATCTTATCAAAAGAATAATAATTCCAAATTTACTAACATTCAAATTAAAATTTATTTAGGCAATTTGATTCATCAAGATTATTTGTTTATCAGGTTGCATTTCTATTAGTATTTATTTCAATTATTATATTATATTCAAGATTCAATGGTGAAAGAGTTTATAGTCAACATGATTCCAATCATTTGGTAACTTCCAGAACTGTATTGCTGAAGGGTTTACCTAAATCATTGGTAGATTGTACTATTTTAAATGAATACCTACAAACTTCATATTCAAGTAACTATCCAAACGACGTTGATAATTAGGAAAATCACCAACTAATATATTTATTTTCATTATTTTATAGAGGGAATATTTTCACTTTCAATTATATTGGAAAAAGAATATGAAAGATATGCAAAGATTTTAGATTTAGATGGACTATCGGAAACTATCATTCAGATCGATGGCGATAAAATAGATGCACCACTGAGGTCTACAGGACAGGCATTCGTAACATTCAGTTGTGTATCGGATGCACATCAATTTCAAACACAATACTCACCGCACAAATGGAGTTGGGCAAAGGCAATGGCACCTACACCACCAGCCAAATACGAAGTCGAACTGCAAATCAAACAGTGGAAAGCATATTCAGTACCAAGAGTATCGGATATCATGTGGACAAAACTACACAGTCCATCGAATCAACATAGTACATCGTTTACTTTATTCCTACTGGCTCTATCGTTTTTACTATCAATGTCATTTTCATTTCTAGCTGCTTTTATACATGATTCTCAATTTGGTAGAGTAAGTAGTAGTAAACAAAAGTTTATGATTAATATTGTAATTTTTCTAATTATTATTTTCTTTTTTTTTATATATAGTTGAGTCCAAATATAATTAATATTCAAACAGATCCAATTGGAATTACATCATCTAGCTTCTTTATATATACTTTTATTCCATGTAATATGTTGTTGTTTTTGAATAGAGTGTTACCATGTGTGGTCAAAGGTATCTTTGAGAAATCCAATTCTTTCGTTAGAAGTTCATTGAAGAGTAAGATTATGCTGACTACATTCTATGTACAGACTCTATCGATCGTTGGCGTGCCTACCATCTACTACTCTATCATGACAGCCTATCCTTTCTTTACAACAAGAAATGAATTCTTTTATCCTTCAAATTTCTTTAGAACAGGAGGTAAGTTAAAAAACAACAATATTACTAAAGAAAAGAACATTATTCTTATTAAATGTATATCTTTTATCACTATTTAGGAATGTTTTATACACTATTTATTATATACTATGCTATTGTAACACCATTTTTAGATTCATCAAGAATCTATTCATCGATAGCAAATTTGATCAAATTCAGTAAGAAAAAGGATCAAGCTTTAATTAATGAAAGATTCTTGGATATTTCAACTCAATATATTAATATTTTATTATTGGTAAGGAATATAACTTTATCTATTTAAATTAATATTAATATTATTATTATTATTTATCAATAGATGTTAATGGTATCGATTTACGCTCCTATATTCCCATTATTATTTTTAATGACTTTAATCTACTTGATAAAGAAATACTTTTTCGATAAATATACAATAATAACATCAAAGATAAAGAGTCCACCTTCCGATCGATTGTTGGTGGAACCACTTCAACATTGTATTTGGTTTGTTTTGACTAGTGCCTGTCTGTTCCACCTGTTCTATGTGTTTATCATCGATAGAAGCGATCTACTGTTTATCTATGGATTCTTGTTCATCATTGGCTTGGGAAGATACATCCCGTCTTGCTCGAGAAGCTTGTGCTATGGTGTATGCGATGGTGCAGTTCTACCTTGCGTGGATTCCGATATTAAGCTATTCAAACTGTTTGAGGAAGGCGATGACAGTGACGATGAAACAAGGGGCAACGTTAATAATACCAATGAAAAGTATTCAATGGCCACTCGTGACGACGACGGTGTTGTGGCAATCGAGATGAAAGACTATGACAACGACGAAGACGAAGACGACAACGAAAATGGACACGGCAACAGAAAACTCATGAACTCACAGATGACTTTGAATATCAAACAAAACTATGCAGTGGAGGGTGGACAAAGAGGATTCTTCTCTGCACTATTCAGTAATAGATATCAACTTCCTTCACCAAAGGCAATCACTATTAACCAATATACTTCACCACTTTACATTACCGAGCTTTCACATTATACCAGTTTGTAAATAAATATTTGTTTAATATTGTTTGTTTGTTATATTTTTTATGGACTTGTCCATAATTTTAAAAAGTTGGTCATCAACATTTTAGTATGAAAAGTCTTTTTGTTTTTCATTAGAATATAATATTTAAAAATAGATAGGTCATATATTGATCCATTATTTTTAATATTAAATTTTATTTATAATTTATTATCGATTACAATGTTAATTCAATAGGTCGCATTAAGAAATATGAATACAATTGAATTGAATTGAATTGTTTGCTCATGGGTAGTAGTTTTGATCGACACCCAAACCACTAAAATTATTAATAATAATAATAAAATAATATTAGTTTATGATAACAAAAAGGGTATATCTTGTTAAAACTTACCAAACAGTTAAATCACCATTGTATTGCTTAATAGCTGGTGAAGACCAACCACCGAATGGTGAGAAATCACTGAATGAGGGGTTACCATCGTAGTGAGCGTACCACAATGGGTATTTGGCACCACCGTCCCAGTTACCCATGATTGGCTCCCATTGAGAATATGAAGTGTAGATACCGACTTTGACACCGGCTTGCGAGGCACCCTCCAACATACTGTTGAAGAAAGCTTGGTTCTCACCTTGGTTGTCGGACCAGTAGGTACCTGGACCTTCAATATCGAACCAGACCATACCGAAATCGGCATTGTATGACTTGAGGTAGTTGACAGTGTCGACGACTTGACCAGCACCATTACCACATGAGAAACATGGGAAAATGTAGGCATCAACATATTCCATACCACCATCTCTAGCGTTATAAATACTATAATATTTGATAAAATATTATTATTAATATTTTTGATTAAAAAAAAAGTCATTGACTAATCTTTCTTTATGTGATCACATCTTACCTGTGTGGACAGTTTGGATCGGTAGCACCAGTTGACATGTAACATCTAATTATAGCAAAGGTATATCCGTTGTTCTTGAGACATTGGAAAGCTGGAATATCAGAACCTGAAGAGATATCGACACCAATGGCAGCGTTTGAAACTTGGAAGAGTGCGATGAAGCACAAAGCGAATACGACAATTTGTCTGTACCTATCATTATGAATTTAAAAAATTTACAATAAGTTCACGACTATTTCTAGTTATAGAGAGTTATAAAGATAATATCTTACATCTTTAAATTTATGAGAATAATAATTTCTGTTTATGAAACCAGAGGAGCTTATAAATGTTGGTATTCGTCTCACCAAGATATTTTAAAAAATAAAAATAAATTTAAAAATCATCAAAACAAAAAAAAAAAAAAAAGATCTCATATTGGTACCTTAACAATGATCTTTTTCTTGCAAGAAAAAGGGGTTTTTTTTTTTTTTCAAACCAAAAAATCAAATTGGATTCGGATAAAGTATCTCTGGTCTTGAATTTTATAAAAAATCTTAAACTTATTAAAGCTCATGCCTGGGAAGAATTTTCAAAATGATTTTTTGTACAAGATTAAAAATTTGAAAATAAAAATCTCTTTTTGATGTTAGTTTTTATAAAAATTTGATCATAATGAGAAGAGAATTTACAAATTTATTTTTATTTTTTAGTTTTTTATACTTAAAGGATAAAAAAGTTTTACACCGATAAAAAAGATATTTGAAAATATCTAAAATAAATAAATAATATCCAAATACATTACATGCAGTTCCCATTTATCTCTTTAAAGAATTATTTGTAAAGTTCAATAGATTTTTTTGTAAATATCTAAAATTATGAATTATTTTTGAGATTTGAACTTACTCATTTAAGGTAATATTACTAATAAAAAAAAAAAAAAAATAAACAAACTTTTAAATTAAAAGGGATTTTATTTTAACAGTTTATTTTATCGTATTGCGAATTTTCCTCTTCATCATCATCATTATGTTATCTTTTATAAAAGATAATGTAGAGGAAAGAGAAAATTTTGAAAGAAGATATGTAGTAAATGTATTCTCTGCGATTGTCAATGATATCAATGTTCCACAAAACATAAAAAATATCCTCTAAAAGTTTTAGAGTTTTTGAGGGACATATTTTTTGGGCAAAATAGGAGCACCATTTGCTTTGTTTATTATTATTTTTTTAATTTATTCTTCATCACCATCTTCATCGTCATCAATATCTTCTTCTTCTTCTTCTTCTTCATCTTCAATATCATCGTTTTCATTAATTGTGTGTTCACCATAATATTCATATGGATCCTTTTTTGTTAAGATAAAAGATAATGTTGATGACAGAGAAAGTTTTGAAAGAAGATCTGTAGTAAATGTATTCTCTGCGATTGTCAATGATATCAATGTTTTGTTGAGAGCAAGTGAACTAACGAATGAATCTATTGCTTGATTTGTATCACTATTGTTTTCATCTTTGCTATTTATATACTTTGAAAATGTTAAATGGTTGATTGTTTGGTTGTGTTCAAGCATTCTTCCAATTGATTTCAATCGATCGAGATTATATGAACGAAGATGTATGCTTTTGATGGTTCTATTCGTATCTGTGTTTGATTGAGAAAACAAAGATTCATAGAAATCATCTGATAGCATATTACATGATAATGAAAGTGATTCGAGTGTACCATTGGCTTTCAAAGATGTGAGGAATTCCGATGAAATGAACGTCGTAAGTTTATTGGAAAGCCTTTTGTGTTTACAAGTATTACCAAGATGAAGATATTTCAATTTGGTGTTGGTTGCAAGTGCCAAACAAAAATTTCGCCAATATTTCAGGGGAACAAGACCATTATTATCACCACGATCATCATCATCACTATCATCACCTTTCTCTAGAAAATCTACGCATCTACACCATTCCTTCCTAGAAAAACCCATAAATAGTCTGAAGAATACATCGGAACTGAATGATTCCAAGATATTGTTCTTTGCAACGAGTACAAGTTCTTTGGCATCAATATGATCGACATGGATTAAAAGATGTTGAAGTGATTGTAATTCCAGCAAAAACGAATAGGAGATATGCCTAAAATGTTGTTCACCCAAACAGCCATATTCAAGTTCCAATGAATTCGTTCTCCATGCCTTTACAAATTGATAGTATTTACTGAGATCAGCATGAACAACATGGATGGCATAGCTATGAATAAACTCCACAAATGATAGATCAATGTCTTTTTTATACGAAAAGAATTGATGATCTTCAACATGCACTTCAATCTTTAATGAAGGATATTGTTTATGAATTGCCAGAAGAAGGTATGGGTTATTTGTTATGATGATAAGTCTCTCCAAGTTTGGAAGACTATCGATTGTTTCTTTGAATTCGATATCGTATTTACCTTCGTAATGGATGGTATCCCATGCCCCCAAGTACAAAGTGTGAATGTTTTGTTTGTTGTATAATGAATACTGACTATCTTGTTTCCTCGATCCAGGCAATTCAAAGTAATATTCAATATTGGAATTGTACTTTGTTTTCAATTTTAAATAGATTCGGTTTGTTTGAATCGATATAAACTTGAACCAATTCTTACAAACCAAAGATAGTTCGACATGTGATGAATTTAGATTTATCTTCCGGAATAAATCTGAATTCTTATGTCCACTCTTTGGAAGGTTTCTAATGTATGGTACAATGTATTCCTTCAATGTCGATGGAATTCCATTTGACATCAAGTATGTCAATATTTTTTGTTGAAGTAAAAATGATAATGTTTGCATATAAATATAATTTTAAAAAACAAAAAAACATCTTAACTAGAAATAAAAGAGTTTTTTTTAAACAATCTTTCAGTTTTTTGTTCAAAAAAAATTATAAATTTCATTTGTAAAAAGAACAAAAAATAATTCTTTTAATTATAACACAAATGCAAAAAATCAACACACACAAATGCTCACAATTTTTCAGTTTTTTTTGTTCAAAAAAAAATTAATAAAATTTCATTTGTAAAAAGAAGATTGATTTATTTACACAAATATATCGAATTCTTGAGATAAATAATGAATAAAATAAAAAAATAAACATAATTCATATATATATTTACAGATATTATTCAAATATCATTAGATTTTAAATATGAAACTATGTGATTAAAATGAATAATACTAATCCAATAGAGGTAAGATTTTTTTGTTTAAATAGTTTTTGTTTTGCGATTTGGTGTAACTGATATGTTCATTTTTGGGTATAGTTACAAAAACCAAAGAAAAAAGATGCAGAGAACATTGCCCTTTTTGGTAAAGAATGCGATGTTTCAAAAAAGGAAGTTGTTGAGCGTTTTTTTTTATAACAATAATTTAAATCGTTCATCAAATAACAATAATACAAATACAACAACTACTACAACAACTACTACTACAACAACTACCACAACAACTACTACAAATAATACAAATCCAGTAAGGTTAACTTCAACAAGAAACACACACCGCTCAAAAGCTGGTAAGCTAGTACCAGTAAAAAACTCTTATCTCTACAAAGATGTGACTGAGGAAGAGCTTATGCTTTTTCTTGCTATTACGGTACAAAGCCAGGTGGGACATGTCCAATGAATACTATTTTGGCCACATTACAACTGGCGATCAAGTTTACATGGTCAGAAACAGATACGAAAAGATTTCATCTTTCTTTATGTTTTCTGAAGCAGTCATACTCAAACTGTGTAGCGCTCTGAGCACTGTGTATGAAGGATGCCTGGAAAACTCCACATTCATTAGTATCGATGAAACCATGTTGGCCAGAAGAATGAATTGTACTTCAAGAAACGAAAATGCTCAAAAGGTCGAGCCTGCCTTCTACACTGTCATTCCTCCGAAGCTACATCCAACAGGAATCTTGGTGTATCATTTGGCCACCAAAATTGATACAGTTGACGATAAATTTGATGACGTGCATTGCGTCCCATTTATCATTCGTACACTTCCCAAGCATATTGGTTGTGAGCAACCATTTGAAGTTTAAATCATTTGGGTGTCTTGTGTATCTTTATATTGCGTAGTATTTTAAGAGAGAAATAAATAATTCATCTAGGAGATTGAAGAGTTTAAAAAATTCTAATATACCTTTTTTTAAAGAAAATATTTTAATTTATTTTAATTTTAATTTTATTTTAATATCCAATTGCAAATAATATTTATTCTTTATAGTCATCATCACCATCTTCTTCCTCTTCATCATCTTCATCATCATCATCATCTTCTTCTTCTTCTGCATCATCGTCTTCATTACTTGTATCGTCGTCATCTTCTTCTTCTTCATCGTCACTATCTTCTTCATATGGATCCTTTTTTGTTAAGATAAAAGATAATGTTGATGACAGAGAAAGTTTTGAAAGAAGATCTGTAGTAAATGTATTCTCTTCGATTGTCAATGATATCAATGTTTTGTTGAGAGCAAGTGAACTAACGAATGAATCTATTGCTTGATTTGTATCATCATTATTTTCATCTTTGCTATTTATATACTTTGAAAATGTTAAATGGTTGATTGTTTGGTTGTGTTCAAGCATTCTTCCAATTGATTTCAATCGATTGAGATTATAGGAACGAAGATGTATGCTTTTGATGGTTCTATTCGTATCTGTGTTGGATTGAGAAAACAAAGATTCATAGAAATCATCTGATAGCATATTACATGATAATGAAAGTGATTCGAGTGTACCATTGGCTTTCAAAGATGTGAGGAATTCTGATGAAATGAAGGTCCTAAGTTTATTGGTAAGCTTCTTGTGTTTACAAGTATTACCAAGATGAAGATATTTCAATTTGGTGTTGGTTGAAAGGGCAGAGCAAAAGTTTCTCCAATGCTTGAGGGGGACACGATCATCATCACTCTCCTCTATAAGTTCTGAACACTTGCACTCAAAGCCAGATGAACCAATGAATAGTCTGAAGAATACATCGGAACTGAATGATTCCAAGATATTGTTCTTTGCAACGAGTACAAGTTCTTTGGCATCAATATGATCGACACGGATTAGAAGATGTTGAAGTGATCGTAATTTCAACAAAAATGAATAGGAGAGATGCATAAAATATTGATAATCCCAAGAATCATATTCCAATTCCAATGAATTCATTCTCCAAGCTTTTACATATTTATAGTAGTCATCGTAATAGATGTTAAGATTTGATTTAACAACTTCAGAAGCACTACTAGCAATAAACTCCATAAATGATAGATCTATGTTATTGGCATACTGAAAGTATTCGTAGTCTTCAACAAGCACTTCCATCTTTAATGAAGGATATTGTTTATGAATTGCCAAAAGAAGATGTGGGCTATTTGTTTCGATGATAAGTCTCTCCAAGTTTGGAAGACTATTGATTGTTTCTTTGAATTGGACATCGCATTTACCTTCTTCTGAGAAGGTGTCCAAAGCCTCCAAGTACAAAGTGTGAATGTTTTGTTTGTTGTATAATGAATACTGACTATCTTTGTTCATAGATGCAGGCAATACATAGTAATGCTTGTTTTTTGTTTTCAATTTTAAATAGATTCGGTTTGTTTGGATCGATATAAACTTGAACCAATTCTTACAAACCAAAGATAGTTCGACATGTGATGAATTTAGATTTATCTTCTGGAATAAATCTGAATCCTCCTCATCTCCACTATTATGATAGCTTCTAATGTGTGATACAATGTATTCCTTCAATGTCGATGGAATTCCATTTGGCAACAAGTATGTCAATATTTTTTGTTGAAGTAGTGTTGATAATCCTTGCATTTAAATTTAATGATATAATTTAAACAGAGCATGAAGGTTTAATCTGCAACAAAAAAAAAAAAAAATTTCGTTCAACCCAACCCCATACAAATTTATGTTAATTGTTTTTTTTTAAAAAAATTAAATAATATATTGAATATATATATATTGCGTTTTTTTTTAATATTTATTATATTATTCATCATATTAATAAAATCAATTAAAAAAATCTATATTTGTTTTTAATATTACTAAATACAAAATTGAAGATGAAGTTCTTATCAGTTGTAATTTTAATATTTTGTATTTGTATAATTATCAAATGTGATGAGAGATGTCAAAATATAGATACTCCAATATGTAGTAGTGATCAAGAACTTGTTATAGAGAAATATAACAATGGATGTACCTATCCTAGATGTATAACTGTTAATCAACCCAAAACAGACTGTCATTTAACAATACCAAAGTGTCTAGCAGGTCAAAAGATAAAGAATTTTATCGATAAAAATGGTTGTTTACATCACAAGTGCGAGAAGATAGATAATTGATATCAATAAAATTTAAAAAAAAATCAAGATTAATTTTATTTTATTTAAATATGAAATTGAAATTACATTAATTTTATTCTTCTTCATTACTTTAATCTTCATTTCCATCTTCCTCTTCCTTTTCCTCTTTCTTCTTTAAGATCATCATCTTCGTTTCTTGTATCTTCATCATCTTCTTCTTCATCGTCACTATCTTTTTAATATGGATCCTTTTTTGTTATAATTAAAGATAATGTTGAAAAAATAGATAGTTTATATCTTTTAAAAAATTTTTTAAAGATTATCAACACTGCTTCAACAAAAAATATTGACATATTTGTTGCCAAAAGGAATTCCATCGACATTGAAGGAATACATTATAGAAGCTATCCTAGCTTGACTGTAACCCTATTTTGAATAATAAAAAAACACTATTATAATTGATATCATAACACAACTCTAATTTTTACATTTTTTTTAAATGAATGCTTAAGGGTTGGAGCCATTTTTCGTTTTGTTATGTATTATTGCAGAAATAAAAATTGAAGATTAAGTTCATATCAGTTGTAATCTTAATATTATGTGTTTGTAGGTATCAAAGGTTATGAGATATGTCAAAATATAGATACATTAGTGAGAACTTGTTCTAGAAAAACTTATTTGTTTTAATTTAAACAACAATGTATTTCTATTTTCAAAAAATTCTTTATTTGAAATTAAATATTATCTTTAATTAATTAAAAAGAGATACACCCTATTAATTTTAGTTATTAATTTCGAGTAACAACTAAAGTGTGAAATTCTCCAATTTTAAAAGGACATACCCCCAAATCTTATTTTTATTTTATTTTAGGTCTATGTTTTGGCAAACTGGGGTAGAGTATATGATGGTACTTTGAAAATTTATAGTTTTCTAACTCTTTAAGATTCAAAGATAAATTTCAATAATAAAATAAAATAAAAATATTAAAAATTAAAATAAAAAAAATTTTATAATTCAAATTTATTTAATTTTTAATTTATTCTAATATTCTTTAAATAAATATGGATAACTTGGATTTAGAAATTTATCAAATAAATGACTATTTAGAATATCCTTATTTCGTTAAGGTTTTAAGCTTCCTTTCACAACACAAAAATATTTTTTTACTAAATTTGGAAAAAGCACAAGAATCAAGTTTCGAAAAATTATTGGTTTCGATAATAAGAGAACAACTTTTACCTTTCATTTCAACACCATTAATTTTAAAACCAAATATCATTAATACATTCCAATTTAAATCATCATCATTAGAATCATCGGATATTATTAAAGATCAAGTAGGGGTAGCGAATGATATATCATTTAAAGTAAAAGAGATATTTGGATTTCAATTCTTTACTTTTGAACATCCTGTTGTGTGTCGTATAAAGAATAAATCTTTAGTAAATAGCAATAACAATGAAATAGTATTTAAAGAAATAAATAATTGTTTTGAGTTAATCGAGCTTCTAAGAGAGACTGCTTCGTTTTCAGAAATAGACCTGTTTAAAGAAGAAATTGTTAACAGTATCTGTAATATGGCATTGATCTCCACATTGGCTCAAGATAATCTTAATGAAATCAAACAAACTTCATTAAAGAATAATCTTTGCACTCTATCAGAATATTCAGATTTCAAATCTAAAAAGGAATCATCATTTGATAAATTCTTATTTTATGATCAATTACATGTAAATTATTAAATAATATAAAATATTTATATTTTCTTATTAAAATTTTTTATATTTATCTTGATTTAGATAATTGGACATCATATTCATCCTTGTTTTAAAATGCGTTCTGGTCTCAATTGTGAAGAAGTGGTTCAATATGCCTATGAGCTGAATCAACAGATACCTATTCGTTTCATTGGTCTTCACAAGTCAGTTGGTAGATACAGTATGATTGATGAGAATGATAATCCATCTGATTACTTTCAAAGATTATTTCCATCGGATGTTTTTGGTGATGCCATTCAGCTTTATTGTAAAGACAACCAATTGAATATCAATGATTATTTAATCTGTCCAATGCATCCATTCCAAACTACCAATACACTACCAAATCAATTCAAAGAGGAATTAGATAATCGAGTATTAATTATCTTTCCAGAGTCAATTCAAGTACCATCATACTCAACTGCATCCATCAGAAATGTAATACCAGTAATTCAAGCAATTGATTATAATACTTGTGCACCACACATTAAATTCTCATTGCCAATCCAATTGACCAGCTGCCTTAGGTTGATGCCAAATGACTATATTCCAATAGGTACTTCCATTTCGAAAGTACTTACAAATATATCTTCATTAGAGGGATCACCATTCAGTGATAGAGTGATCTTTCTTCAAGAGTTGGGTGGTATCTATCATTCAAACAATGAAGAACAAAGATATCAAAACTTTTCAATGATTTGGAAGGAAAACTCCAACCAATACCTACGTACTCCAAATGATCAACCAATTAGTTCATGTTCATTATTCAATACATCACCAATACCAAGACAACAAACTAACCATACAATATTATCAGAACTTCTTTATCAATATATTGATAATAAGTGTATTGGTATGATTATAGAAAATGGAGTTAAAGAGTGGTTTAACAAATATGCTACACTATTGTTGGAACCAAATATCATATTATTTACAAAGTATGGTATTGCGTTAGAGTCACACCTTCAAAACTCTGTTTTTGTATATAGACAAGGTGAACCTGTATTCTTAATGCTCAAAGACTGGTCTGGTGCTGCTATTAAGAAAGATCGTCTATTAAAACACCAGGAATCACAACTTAACAAAGGCGATGGTATACCACTCTCGCTGATCGATGAGATACCTAAATCTATCCACCAGTTAGGTGATATGGAGTATTACAAGACCTTTTCACACTCTGTTCTTCATAATCACGTATGCCAAATTATAATACAAATCTGTAAAGAGTTCACAATGATAGATGAAACCGATCTGTGGGATATCACTTACCAAATCATTAGATCACAATTATTGAAATTGAAATCAACTGCTGCTCTATACAATCAGGTGATTGAAGATGAAAGAAATATATTCTGCGAAACCATAAAGTGTACATCACTAACTGCTATGAGACTAATAACAAATTATCATGTTTCATTACCATTTGATACTATTAATCCTTTAAATCAATTTTATAATAAATAAAATAAAAATATTAAGAAAATAATACTTTTTTAATTAAGTCGACCAATTAATTATAATATTATAAATGATTCATATTTTTTTTTTTTTTTTTATAACTAATGTGGTATACATGTTTTATTTAAAGTGATTGAAAGGTAGCTTATAGCTACAAAAGAGGTATTTAAAATTGGAGAAGGAGGGTTGTACCGCTCAATTGAACGCTGTAATTTTGATTAATATTCCACCGGTTTACTTTCATGCTTGATTTATCCTTAAAAAGATGTATTTGATCCACGTCATACGATTCTCCCATACCCTAAAAGAATTGTTGTATGAACTTTACCATTTCTAGATTCTATATCTAGTCATTCTAACTATTAAATTTCCATCGCCACATTCCACGATTTGATGGCTTCTATCTACGTTGACAAGGCGTATGATTAGCTGTTAAATCATTAAGGAGTGTGTCTATTCTCGATTGTTGATCGCTGCTATATCCATTAAGTACTGGTATCTGTTCACTCTCACCCGACTAAGAGCGAATACCAATGTGAATAGTATGACATACTGATGGATACCATATCCTCTATCCAGTCTGAGGTGTAAATGATTGATTGTTATCATTTGCCAGCGTAGGTTCGAAAGATATCTCAGACCATAATATCGATCTCGCCAGAAGCATCAAACAATTTTACACCAATCTACATGATTCTCAGTACACTATAAGAACCACTTTTTTGTGTAGCGCAGTCACAAGAGGGCGAAGTCATCCCAACGGACTAGAATAGCAGAATGTAAGATGACAGTGACGTTCTAAGATTTCTAAAAAATTTGTAAAAAATGAAAAAAAAGTGAAAAATTTATGAATAAAAACGAGTGATGATTGCAAAAAAAGGCTTTATGTTAAAAAAAAGTAAAAATCAACTTAACAATGAACAATGCTGTGATTGAACAAATATAAGTTAATTTTTACCATACAAACGTGACTAATGTTTTTATATACAGATAAATAAATAAATATATACACAACTAATTGAGAGAAAAAACAAAAGCAAATGATTCATATAGAACACTATCTTAAATAGTTAATAGGGGGTAAAAATTTAAAAAAAAAAAGCAGTTTGTTACATATGTATATCTATCTAAATTATTTTAACCACCAAATTAAAATGAATTTTTTTTTTATTCATTTTTGATATGGGAACGTTATAAAATCAATCTTTTTTTTTTTCAAAAAATTTAAAATATTTCTAAATATTCTATAAATATGGAGAATTTGGATTTAGAAATTTATAAAATAAAAGATTATTTAAAATATCCTTATTTTGAACAAATTTTAAGTTTTGTCCTTTCACAACACAAAAACAACAAAATTATTTTTATACAAAATTTGGAAATTGCACAAAAATCAAGTTTCCAAAAATTATTGGTTTCGATAATAAGAGAACAACTTTTACCTTTCATTTCAACACCATTAATTTTAAAACCAAATACCATTAATACATTCCAATTTAAATCATCATCATTAGAATCATCGGATATTATTAAAGATCAAGTAGTGGTAGCGAATGTAATATCATTTAAAGTAAAAGAGATATTTGGATTTCAATTCTTTACTTTTGAACATCCTGTTGTGTGTCGTACAAGAAGTAATAGTAATGAAATAGTATTTAAAGAAATAAATAATTGTTTAGAGTTAATTGAACTTCTAAGAGAGAATGATTCATTTTCAGAAATAGACCGGTTTAAAGAAGAAATTGTTAACAGTTTCTGTAACATGGCATTGATCTCCACATTGGCTCAAGATAATCTTAATGAAATCAAACAAACTTCATTAAAGAATAATCTTTGTACTCTATCAGAATATTCAGATTTCAAATCTAAAAAGGAATCATCATTTGATAAATTCTTATTTTATGATCAATTACATGTAAATTATTAAATTATTGTACCTCTTATTTTTTAATTTTTTTTTAATTTTTTTTATTTATTTTCATTTAGATCATTGGACATAATATACATCCTTGTTGCAAATTACGTTCGGGTTTCAATTGTGAAGAAGTGGTTCAATATGCCTATGAGCTGAATCAACAGATACCTATTCGTTTCATTGGTCTTCACAAGTCAGTTGGTAGATACAGTATGATCGATGAGAATGATAATCCATCTGATTACTTTCAAAGATTATTTCCATCGGATGTTGTTGGTGATGCCATTCAGCTATATTGTAAAGATAACCAATTGAATATCAATGATTATTTAATCTGTCCAATGCATCCATTCCAAACTACCAACACACTACCAAATCAATTCAAAGAGGAATTAGATAATCGAGTATTAATTATCTTTCCAGAGTCAATTCAAGTACCATCATACTCAACTGCATCCATTAGAAATGTAATACCAGTCATTGATTATAATACTTGTGCACCACACATTAAATTCTCATTGCCAATCCAATTGACCAGCGCCCTTAGGTTGATTACAAAAAGATGTATTCTAATGGGTACTTCCATTTCGAAAGTACTTACAAAGATATCTTCATTAGAGGGATCGCCATTCAATGAAAGAGTGATCTTTCTTCAAGAGTTGGGTGGTATCTATCATTCAAACAATGAAGAACAAAGATATCAAAACTTCTCAATGATTTGGAAGGAAAATTCTAACAAATACCTACGTACTCCGAATGATCAACCAATTAGTTCATGTTCACTATTTAATACATCACCAATACCAAGACAACAAGTAAATCATTCAATATTATCAGAAATTTTATATCAATATATTGATAATAAGTGTATTGGTATGATTATAGAAAATGGAGTTAATGAGTGGTTTAAAAGATATACAACACTACTATTGGAACCATTTATCATATTATTTACAAAGTATGGTATTGCGTTAGAGTCACACCTTCAAAACTCTGTTTTTGTATATAGACAAGGTGAACCGGTGCTCTTAATGCTCAAAGACTGGTCAGGTTGTAATGTTATGAAAGAACGTCTTTTAAAACACCAGGAATCACAACTTAACAAAGGCGATGGTATACCACTCTCGCTGATCGAAGAGATACCTCCACAAAGAAAGCTAGGCAATCTGGGGTATTACAAGACCTTTGCACACTCTGTACTTCAGAACCACATAGGCCAAATCATAATACAAATCTGTAAAGAGTTCACAATGATAGATGAAACCAATCTGTGGGATATCACTTACCAAGTAATGAGATCTCAATTATTGAAATTGAAATCATCAACTGCTGCTCTATACAATCAGGTGATTGAAGATGAAAGATATTTATTCTCTGAAACCTCCGTCAAGTGCACATCACTAACTGCTATGAGACTAATAACAAATTATCATGTATCAATACCATTTGATACTATTAATCCTTTAAATCAATTTTATAATAAATAACAATTTTAAAAATGAATTAATGTTTACTTGATTGATGACTAAACAAACACTCAACAGCAATTTACCAATTTACTTTTTTTTTTTTTGATTATAAAAATTTTAAAAAAAAACTTAGTTTAATTAATGAAAGGATTTGAACATCATAAATATCATATATTAATTTAATATAAATATTTGAAAATGGTAATTACTTAAACTATATATATATATATACTAATTAATATATGAAATATTAATTCATTTTGTTTTGAATAAATAAGAGTTACTTTGATATAAAACAAACTAGATCCAGAAATTGGGAGATTGAAGAAGAGGAAGAAGAACAGACTCTTTTCGTTGATAGACCTCAACCACAACTAAAAGTATCGTATCTATCAAACTTCTATTCTCAGAGAGATCAATATAATACTAATACTAATTGTATTTCAAATAATTATAAAAATAACAATAGCTAGGCAGTGAAAATGTAGATCTTAAATCAAAACTATTGGTTGTTGCAACAAAAGATGCACCTTCAATATATATTAGAACAATGTTTGGTGATAACTTGAAGGAAGTAGCAGAGATAACTATTAGTGATATCGTAAGTGGTATTGTTGTTGTTGTTGTTGTTTTTTTGTAATCATAAAACAACACTTAACTAATCACCATTATTGATTAGCATCCAATTAGAACCAATGAACCAATTCTTAATAATAGATGCCAATTATATAAATATGAAAATGTATTGTTTGTATTGTGCCAGTTTACAGTACCAGAGGATAGAACATTCAACATGTCAAGACTTTTAGTGAATACATGCAAACCAGAGACAGTCATCATCATCGATTCATTGGTAGACACTCAGTTTATATCATCTGATCATACACATCCACAACCACCTTTTATTAGAACACTCCGTACATCAAACTATGTCGTCGATAGCAATAGTTTCGTACCACTAGAATCACCGAATCTCGTACAAGGTATCACCGCTGCTATTTTATCACAAGTAAGTAGCAAAAGTTAATTATCAAAACTATTACGATGCATTCAAATGACATTAAATAATTAATCTTTATCTTTGATCAAATTAATCAAATTAAATCAATACAGTGTGAAGTAGAAGGTATTCAATGTATTTCATTACAGAATCTTGTTGAATCATCTTCACTCTGTAATTCTAGTGTGATCAATCTCGAAAATCAAATGAAAAAAGTTAATTCCATCTTTCAGAAAGTTCCACCACAATCAAATCAAAGCTATTTGAAGATGGTACAATTAATCAATAGAAGAGATGATAGAGGATTATATATTTAAAAAAAAAGAATATATTGTAATTTTTAAAATAAATGTTTGTTTGTTTTCTTTTTACTTTCATAACAAGCTACAACTTTAATGATGATTAATCAATACAATCAATACTTGTATTAATACAAAGAAATATAAGCTTATATTGTTTTATATATATGTTTATATAATTATATTATAATAATGGTTGTTTATTTTGATTTATTTTTATTGATTTTTTTTTTTTGTAGATGTTTCATACTTTTACTATATATAGTAAAAGTAGTTTAAACTCTGTATTTACAGATGTATGTCGATCGATCGATTGATTATGATTATATTTGTACAGAAGATGATTTTGATTTGTTGAGTTTGTTTAGTGGATTGGTTGGTGATTCAACAAATTTCGAGAAATCATACAGTTCCTTCTCTGGAAGTATTAGCATATCTTTGTCCAAGAAGTTTTGTGCATTTAGATTGGTGGTGAAGTTGTGATATGGATGCTTCTGGAAAAACTGTAGATTCTTAATAAGATTCGATAGTAATGTTAGTTTTTTGAAATTGATTTGCTGCTGTTGTGGTGAATCGATTCCTGTTGATGAAGATAGTAACGATGGTGATGAATTGGCACTGTTGTTGCCATTGCTGTTGACGAAATTCGAATTGCCATCCTCCAGGAAATTGACATCTTGCAATATCAGACCTAAATAGGGAAGCGATGGAATGTCACGTGATTTGAGAGCCTGTCGATAGATCTTCCAGTTCTCGGTGGTCGAGAAAAAGTCTTGCATCGATTTGAACGACGAGGTGTAACGTGAGGGAAGCGACTTCCAGGTGTCACGCAACCGACTGACCGAACAATTGTTGAGTCCCGAGATGATCTCCATCATCGTGTTGTAGTTGTTGATCTTTCTACAGTATTCGGCGATGGTGATGAATCGTTTCAACACCTCGACACGCTTCTTTGGGTGAGGAGTGGTGACCACTTCTGTGGCGACCCAATTGGCAACACGATTCGACATGTTGATCAACGCCATGATATTGGGGGATGTCTCAAACTTGGTCTTTGCAACGGTCCAACATTTATTGTACAACTCTCTTGGCATGATCTTTTGGAACAACGAAAACTCTGCCAACGTCAACTGCTTAGCAATATCATGTGGATGGTGATCCAAGAATGATTTTGAATAGATCTCTCTTGGTTGTAATGACTTTTAAAAGAATATAATAATAGGTTAGATTGGTTGATAAATAAATATTTATAATTTATATAGAGTTTAATTATTTTCTACTTACATGTACAAATTGTAATATATCATCTCTTTGAATCATTGGTTTGGTACTCGCTTTGGTTGGTGGCGAAGAAGTAATAATTCGCTTGCTAATGATATATGTGTGAATGATAAGGTCAGCGGCTGTACCACCAATGGTAAGATGTCTCATTAGCCACTCTTGTACTTGGTGAGCAGAGTAGGTTTGCTTAACTCCAGCCGCTGCATTGTTTATATTTCTGGGTGATGACAACAACTCTGTTCTCATTGTTTCGTACAACTGATCCAAATTGAGTCTATTCACCAATTGTTTATCGATTGCCTCTTTCAATGCTTTCGAATTTTGTTTCAGTGAGAATTGGATAAGCTGTTGATGCATCTGTTCATTGTCTAGGAAATCCCAATAATTGGAATCAATCCAAATTAAAAATATAATTAAAATACTATCAGAAAGGAAATAGAGAAGGAAAGGAAATTGGAAATAAAAAGAATATATATTAATATTAAATATTCTAATAGTTGTTGTTATTATTATTTTTCCTTTACTTACTTTTGTTTAATACTTTCATGATTATCTTCGGTTTCAAACTTTTTAATTAGAAATTGGAAAAGTTCTTCAGTTTCCATAAAATACTTGTGTGTTGTCAACAAGCTGTAGACGAATGAAAGATCGAGTTTGTTTTTGTTGCAAAGGTACTCTAGGAATTGCTCTTTGTTTCCTGCTATCACTGTTTGTTTGTTGTCGTCGGTTGTCTCAAAGACTAGCTTTGATACAACGGTTTTTGGAGAGGATGGACGTTCGATTGTGTTATTGGAAAGCTTAAGTGGATGGGTTTGCTGTGACGATGTTGTTGTTGTTGTTGTTGATGATACTACTTGTGGCAGTAACTCTCTATCGCCATCGTCTGAAATCGATCCTCTGAGTATGCCAGACGATAGTTTGAGAAGATTGGTGAACGAAGTTGAAGCGGTGCCATTTCGGGGTGTCTTTATTCTATATTCTTCGGCGACGCCAAAGTCGTCGTTGGCAACGTAGGTTGGCGAGTCGTCGTCGTCGAACGACTCACGGCGCGCTTCCCACGGCAGATAGTCCCAGGAATTGAGAATATCGAGTGACTTGCTTCGTGGACGAGTGAACGATGGCGATGGACCCATCATTACGATACGACGTGACTCTGCGAGGTCGTCTGACACCGCCACCGTGACACCACGTTTTCTTCGGGTTTTCTCACCGGGTGAACCACCGGGACTACCGAATAGATTCTGGTGTGACTGCATTCTGGAGCTGCCAAGTGGTGAGCCAATGGTGCGGTGTTGCAGCAATCCTGGTGCTGACATCTGACTTCTAGTTGACTTTAAAAAGGCATTGGGTGATGGGTATCCATTCAGAGGTAATGGTAATGGTGGTAGTGGTGAATTTGGTGGTTTTCTATTGACATTTGGGCTGGATGTAGGGGTAATATTTGGTGAAGATAATGATAAATTTGGTTTATTTGGTGATGTTGAACTATTATTGTTGTTATTGTTTTGATTTATTGGTTTTGTAGATGGAACTGGTGGTGGTGGATATTTTGGTCTTGCCGGTGAAGAAGCCGTTGGTTTTATTAAAACTATTGGTGAAGTTGGATTATTATTATTACTATTATTATTATTATTGCTATTATTATTATTAACACCTATATGATTTTTAAAGGTCGGTGAAACTAATGGTTTAAAAACTACTGAACTAGATGTATCAGGTGAACTTTCATTATTATTATTATTATTTTCTAATGGTACAATTGGTGAAGGTGATTCGTTTTGTTTATTTCTTGGTGCTGGTGAAGGCGAAGATGGTTTTGGTGTTCTTTGTAGCCAAGACATTTTTCAAAGATTTATTGTGTTTGTTGATTTTAAATGAAATTGATTTAATATTATTTACAAATAGAAATGATACATGAAAAATATTGATTAATACTATAGAAATAAATAAAATAAATAAAAATAAATAAAATAAAAATTATAATTCTACAATTTGCTTTTAAACAAAAACTAGAGTTTGTTTTGTTTTGCTGTATGTTTGTTTGATTGTTGATGGTCCTTGGATTGGATAGGTGTTTGTGCAAAAATGTAAAACTGTTGTTACTGTTGTTTTTATTATTTAAAAAACATCCACACTACAACAATCAATTAAATATATGAAGTTGGGCGAAGCTAAGCTAACAACCAAAAACAAAAACAATGCAAAACTAAAACCTTATTTGTTTGTTTGATTAGGGAGGTGCTGGGGCGATAAATAAATAAATAAAGAGGTAAATGTTTATCTTTTGTGTGTGTGTGTGTGGTGTGCTTTGAAAATAGCTATTGTTCCAAATAAAATGTGAAGATGTGGGTGATTCTGATGGTTTGGTTTTAGTTTTTTTTTTTCATCGCCCAAATTTGAAAGTAAAAAAAAAAAAGAGGGCACTTCATCGATGATTCTCAAAGAAAAACAACAAAATTATCAAAAAAAAACAAAAAAATATCCAATAGTTTAATAATTTTGGGCAAGTTTTGTTTGAATTCAATTTTAGATTGGAAGATATTTTTTTTGCTAAACAATTGTTTCAGAGTTGGCCAACATGAGTGAGAGGGGGCTCCATTGCACTTACAAATTTATCCACATCAAATCATCTTGTGGTTATCTTTTAAAAGTCATAACTGGTGTTTAACATTTTATAGATTATTAAAAAAATGATCATTTTTTACTTGTGATTATCTAGATTAGATATTTATGTATTTTTTATTATTTTTTTCCTTATTATTATTGCCCAATTTAAAAAACATTGAAAGTGATCGTTGACTCCTATTATCTGAGCTATTCTTTTTATGATCGCAGTGAATAGCTAATGAGAATTGAGCGGTAGTGTGTGACCACTACTCTTTAGAACTAGTTTATTTTAAATTTGCCCAATGACCGTTAAAAAAAAAAAAAACAATTCTTTTTCAATTTCAAATTGCCCAATACTCTTTTTATTCTTTTTATAGTTAAATTCCCAAGTGTGGAATAAAGTAAAAAACAACAAAAAAGGATTCTAAACATCAACACACAATCAATTTTCTAAAATGGAATAAACAAAATAAATTATAAATTGTTACTATTTTATTGATTTTTAAATCTGTTAACTTGAAAAGATAAAGACTGATAGATAGATATTATTATTACAACGAATAAAACAAGCAAATTTGATAGATATCAATCCAAAAACAAGATATCCGTTAGCATTTTATTATTTTTTAAAAAAATTTGAAAAAAAATCAACAAAAAACAAAATATCTTTTTTTAAGATTCTTTTTTGTAGGATTCCTACAAATTCCTATTCCCTACAAAAAAAAAAACAAAAAAATATCGCCAATACAATATCATAAAATAATATTGTCAATGATTTTTTGTTTTACAACATTGAATTAAAAAAGAAGTAGTTGAGTTGATCAAGAACTTTTGTTTACTTTCTTCTCTAACTTTCTTTTTTTTTCTTTTGTTTTTTTTTTTCCACAATTAAACAAAATTGTCGTATTTATTTGTTGGTTTATTGCGATTCATCACCATACCGACCATATGATATTCCGGTGTTAATTTTGGTTTGTTCGCATTTAATTAAAATTAATTTTTTTATTTTTTGACCCCTAAAAAAAAAACAATTACCCAAAATATTTATAAATTTTTCAAAAAAACTATTTTTTAATTATTTTCAAATTATTTAATTTATATTAATTATAACAAAAACAAACAAAACAAACCTTTAACTTCATCATCAACACAACACAATACACTATCTAGTTATTTATTATAATATAGATTTAATTTTAACTATTTATTTTGTTTGTTTTTGTTTTCACAAAAAAAATATAAAAAAAAACAAAATATAATTTGTTCATTTCAATATTTTTTTTGTTATAAGTAAAGTTTGTTCATAAAGTGAATAATATAATAATATTTACAGATATAGATAGATAGATATATAGAATATAGATAGAAATTGATGAATAATATATAAATAAAGAGATAGAAGAAGAGAAGAGATAAACAACTTTTTTTTGAAAAACAAAAAAAAAAAAAGAAGAAAAAGAAAAAGAAAAAAGAATATATATAGAAAAAAGAGGGAAGTGGAGTTGAATTACATAATATTATTATGTTAAAGACACCTACGTTTGTAGGCGGCTCTACCACTACTCACGACGACTCTGTTGCGGCATCGGCCGCAGCAATGTCGTCGTTTGGTGTGGCAACGCCAGGTCGAGTTGTTGCGCTGTCTGCACATGTACCCAGTTCAATCGTTGAGCGATACGTACGCAATCCAGCGCCACTCGATCCGAACGCACCCGATATACAGTCGACCAAGGCTGCATTGCTCATTGTGCGACTCTACTCACTGGTCAACTCGGGCGAGGCAGCTCCGCGCAGTCACCAAGCCAGTTACCTCTCCATCATCGAAGACATCTTTCAGATTATCATTGAGGAGGGAGGCGATATTCTCCAGGTGCTAAACGGTGCAGAGATTGTTGCAGTCTGGAATGAATCCGACGAGGAGCTATCAACCGTCATACGAAGAGTTGCCATCTGTGCACAAAAGATTCGTTCTCATCTTCAACAGAAAATAGCATGTCTTGGTGATAATAGCAATAATAGCAATAGTAATAATAATAGCTCAACAACCAATAATTTATCAAACAGTCTAAACAGTAACAGCATACAAAATAATAGTTTTCTAAACAATAACAACAACAACCACAACAACAGTAACAATAGTATAGGAAATATTAATGGATTATCAAATACTACAAATTCATCTTTATATGTATCAAATTCAAACTCACAACATCAACATCAACAATCTTTCATAAACAATAGTGTTCCTTTTGGGACATCTGTATCAGGTGCGTTGTCGACGCCGCAACCTATATCAATACCAATATCATCAACATCAACATCAACATCATCATTTTCACAATCATTTCATCCACATCATCAACATCAACAACAATCTTATCAAACATCTTCATCAATACCAATAAATGGATATAATAATTCATTTAGTAATCATAATCCAAATATATATGTAAATAATAATAATAGCAGCAGCAATAATAGTAGTAGTAATATTTATCATAATAATAATAATAATAGTTATAATAACAATAATAGTATAAGTAATCATAATAGTGGTGGTAATTATAATAACTTAAATTTACCATCAGTAACTTCATTTTCAAATTTCAATAATATATCGTCGTCGTCATCGATTTCAAGTCAGCAGCACCATCAACAACAACAGTCAAATGCAGGCAGTCCAAATATAAATCAATCTACAACTGCCAATAATAGTGGTAGTGGTGCAACTAGTTCAACGCCATGCAACGATCCACTTTTCAACATATATATAAGTTGTGGAGAAATGTTTATGGGTTCAGTTGGAGGTGAAAATAATAGGTATGTAATAAATAGTCACTAATTCACTAAACATATTCCATAACTACTTTTACTAACTAAAAAGTGTAATAATATTTTGTAATGTAACAACTACAGTTGGTTAGAGTTATTAGGTGGAGATGCTTTCATTGGATTAAACAAGATTATCAGAGCGTATGAATCTAGGTATGGAATATCATCATTCCCTGTCAAACTATCGTTGGGCAGACTGCAGCCAACAAAGAACACCACCAGCAGTCTTGCAGTACACCAACAGCGCATCAAGAATCTTGTACATTACAATTCATCACCACAACCACTACTCTCTGTGTCACCGGCAGGCATTGCCGTGATGGCCAACACCGCTCAACACTGTCATTTGAATCGTGTATTTGGTCAGATCATTTTTGGTTCCGAAACCTATCAACACATTAGACTTTATTCACAATGTGAATTTATATTTCAAGATAATAGCATTAGCAACAACAGTAACATTAACAACAATAGTAATTTAAATGAATCTACATCATCAACGACAACGACAACAACAACAACACCATTATATAACAATCAAATTTATTTATTAAGACAAATGCAAGAACTTTCGAAACCTGTTGGTATCGGTTTGCAAATGGATAAACTACCACTGAGGGATCTATCACCTGAACATCTGATAGCTATACACAAACTACTGTGGTGTCATCTGCCAATACACGTCAAGGTATTGGCATCTTCACTCATGTCCACCAACACTAACCATCCATCGATGGAACAATTTCGTTTGACTCAAGACTGGAGTCTAGAAACGAGGAATGTAACTTTTCTGGTTCTACATTTCTTTAACCTCTTTTACAAATGGGATACCATAAACTTTTTTCATCCAATCATTGCAAAGGTAAAGTATTTAGTAGTAGTTAGTTAGTTAGAGTTAGTTAGTCTGTTTATTAATTATTATTATTATTATTTTTATTTAGTTACAAGAAATTCTGAGGAAATCAGATGGTACAGTTACTGATATTATTCAAAAATCAGATGGTGTGTTTGTTGTTTGTGCGATGGGATTACCACCATTTTCAAGTGATAATCATAGTGTTGCCGGAGTAAAGAATGCTATGGATATTGGCAGGATGATGCAGACTCACAATAAGCATTTCATTCGTGATGTCAATATTCTGGTGTTGACAGAGAAGATTGTTTGTGGTTTGGTCGGTAACAAGACGAGATCAGAGTATGTGGTGATTGGTGACAAGATTCATCATGCCACACAGTGGTTGTCGACCGTACGAAGTCAAACTACTCTGGGAACAAGCAACAACAGCAATACAGATAACAACAATATCGACGAATATCATCCAAACTCGGGTAGATACTCGCAACAGCCAGTGTCTGAAGGTGGTTGGGTCCTGTGTGACGATACCACCAGAAAGGCGTGTGACAAAGCTATCACATTCGATACGGTTACCTATGATATTCAATTCTCACTGTCGTTATTGAAGTTTAGAACTGGTCTAGTCGATATGTCAAACTATTCAATGAGTGGTTTAAAGAGATCGGTCGATCATAACTATATTTATAATAATCAAACAACTACAACAGCAGCAGCAACAGCTACAACAACAACAACAACAGCATCAACTAATATTAATGGTATTAGAGAAAGAGATAATATGGCTCAAGATAATAATCAACAAGATGCCGATGATGAATCAGTCTCTGTTACTTTCTCACTTAGGAGCTCAGTTAATTCAGATCTCTCATTGGAGAATAACACACCGATTGGTCATCACTCACATTCTTTTGACAATGATAAGCACCATGATAGTCGTGTTTCATTCCATTGCCTACCATGGACACAGCAAATTGCCACAATGATTACTTATCGTCCACTTTCAATTGCACATATACCAACTACAATGGATTATCAAATGGCATATTATAATAATAACAATAACAATAGCAATAGTAACAATAATAGTAATGAAACATGTTCCATTGTTGGTAGAAAGAAAGAGATATCAAGTATTCTAAATAGATACTCTTTGTTGACCGAACGTTTAACTTCAAGTTTTACATTGATTGAAGCGGATTTTGGTTTGGGAAAGAGTTCATTGGTGACAGAGATTTATAAGCAATGCGCCAAGGATGGAGCACAAGTACTCTGTGGATCTTGCAGTCTACTTGAGAAGAGCAAAGCTTACAACGTTTGGACAGGTGTATTCTCGGATCTGTTCTTCTCAGAGTTTTCACTGGGTGAAACTCGTTTCGCACATGCCGCAGGTGGAAAGCAACAATATCAGTTGTTATCGTGGACACGTTATAAGCACGTACAATCAATGCCACCCGAACAGATTCGACAGTATATCTTTCAAAAGTTTACTGATAGACGACCTGAGCTGCTACCGCTACTCTCCTTGTTGAATCCAGTGTTGCGTATTGATTTCCCACCCAATGAAATCACCAATCAATATATGGGATCGTCCGCCATGCTGCTGGAAAAGACATTCGAGTTGTTGGCCTACTTTCTTAGGCTGACGGCATCGAGACGTCGTCTTGTAATCATCTTGGAGGACATTCACTATATGGATCAAGTTTCATTGTCGTTGCTCATGAAGATATCGTTTGCCATCAGACCCATCATGATCATCGCTACCTCTCGTCCTCAGAAAGACAAACCAAAGGAACTAAACAGGATTATCAAAGCATTTAGTCCTGCACCACCAGTATCAAAAGATTCATCTCCACCACCTTTAATTCATACCTCAGAGGACGAACAAAATCAACATCAACAGCAAACAAATCAACAACCTATTAATGTTGAACAGTTACAACAACAACAGCATCAACAAACAGATCAACAACCAATTAATGTTGAACAATTACAACAACAACAATCATCAAAATCAAATTTGATAACACCTCTATCATTTGAATATTATGAAATGCAACTTCAACCACTACCTACCTCTGCAATTAGAGAGATCATAAGAAGACAGTTGGGTGTAAGGATTGTGTCAAACAATATCTATCAGCTGATACAATTCAAGTGCGAAGGTAATCCTTTCGTTTGTATAGAGATGACCAAGAATCTGAGAGAGCGTGACTATATCGTTGTACATGAAGATCATTGTTATATTCAACCAATTCATTTCACAAGAGGATTTCCTCCCATATCCGATGTATTAGAGTCGTTTTATCTGTCAAAGGTGAATCATCTCACAAATACATTCTCAATTATCCTCAAAGTAGCAAGTGTGATGGGACTCTATATATTTCCCTATCCACTGATTCACCTTCTCTATCCAATTGGATCGAAACGACCCTTTCTTCGTGATATCCTTCAAAAGTTGGTTGAGTCTGGTCTTCTTGTCAGCACGAAACGATCACAACTCAGCTCAGAATTTCTATATTTTCCGCCATCCGCCTATCTTCAAACAACATTCAACAAATCTCTTCAACAACAAAGTAGTAATAATAATAATCATGGTAGTGTACCAAATCTTTCTCCAAAGATCAACAGCAGTAATAGTAGTAATAGTCTTGGTTATAATAACAATAGAAATAGTTTAAAAGACTTTTCAACAAGTATGAAAATTACATCTATTATCGGTGGATTCAATCAACCTCCAACACCTCAACATTCCTCTTTCAAGTTACCACCTCCTATGATTGAGGATATTGCAGATTCCGATGAGGATGATGATGAATATGTAGCGAGTTCCAGTCATTCGTTTAGGGACAGTAGCGGTCAACAATCACAACATCGATACAGTACATTTGGTCAATCTTCATTTAGATCACTCAACAGTCAGATGGAGAACTACTCATCGTTGAACGGCACCAACTCGACTGCCGGGCGACCTTCACTCAATATTGGCGAGGAAGATTGGAATCAGTACTATGGATTCAAAAGTCCGTTGTTACAGGAAGCAATGTACAACAGTTTGCTGCCTGCTCAACGACACTCGCTGCATCAAAAGATTGCCAAGTGGATTGAGGAGACCTATACTGCCGATGAGCTGACTAGCTACAATGAGTTGTTGGCAGATCATTGGTCAAAGACCGATATGACCTTTCAAGAGAATCTCTCAAAGGCATTGCAACACACGTTTGCCTCTGGTGAAGATGCAGCGGGTCGTTTCGATTATCTCGATATGATCAAGTATCACTCGGAATACCTCAACATCTTCAAGACCTCCAAGACTGGATCGATTATCAAACAAGATACGTCAAGACGTTTCATACCGAGTTCACCGCATGCTGCCGAACCGATATTCAGTGAGTTTGACGATAGTTTGTTGTGGGGACCACCACTTACCATTGGCATGACCAACGAAGAGCGATTGAAATACGTTGTTTCAACAAGGAGAATAGCAGAGGGATATGCAAGTCTTGGTTACTTTGAGCATGCCGAGCAATATTTCCTACATGCCCTGTCGGTTGTCAAAGAACCACCTCCCAAAGCATCGAGTACCCTCGTTGTCTCTGTGCTAACTCAAGTGACCAAACAAAACTTCTTCAAGTTTGCATCGAAAAACAAACATCAAGTGTACAGCGATAGTTATCTTTCACCAACTACAGCACTCACCTTTGAAACTGCTTGTGTCTATTCCTCGTTGACCGACTATTATTTCAAAGGAAACAACTTGGCGTTGGCACTCTACTGTGCGATGCATGCCGTTCAAGGTATGGAGAATCATCAGTCACTCACAGTTTGGATGGTTTCACCCGAGCTTGCTGTTGCTTACGCGCGACTCTCGTTGATCACATCGATCTACCCGTTCTGTGGATCGGTTTCACCGTCACTCGGTAAACAATCGCTAAAGATTATCGATGACCTCATCGTTGGCTACATTCTTCAGGGCAACAAGATTGCCGTTAGCAACTTGATGACATCGATCGCAACTCTTGGTCTCAGGGATGTCTATCTTGGATCTTGGGATAGAGTGGAGGAGATGATCCGAAAGTGTACCGATATCTTTGATCGCTATCCTAATTCCTATATTAAAGATCGCGACTTGATATTGTTTGTGTTTGTTTCCTATCGTCTGATCAAAGGCGAACTGAACACGGTTCATGCCATCATTGACGAGTGTCTTGCTCACAACCTGGCATCGATGACCTGGATGGCAACTCTTACATTCTACCATATGAAAGCGTTGACCCTTACGCTTCAAGGAAGATACATGGATGCCTACCAAGTGATTATCGAAGCAGAGACATCTAGACCGACCACCGAAGGCATAGAAATGATCCTACGGCACTCTGTCACTTCATCCATCTATTTTTCAAGAGGAGAGATCATCAAGGCACTCGATGATATTGCTTCTATCACCCCGCTCATTGGTACAAGACCAGGTTCATGTGGAATTAGAATCATCTTTGCCTATTCTCTAATCTGCCGGTGTCTACTAAATATTGTTGAAAAGGATCGTTTAAAATCAACAGTAACCGTACCTATAAAGACATCGATTATTATTCATGATCCATCTAGTAGTAGTTCTTTAAACTCAACCAAAGATAATAATAATCAGAGTAGCAGTAGCGGTCAATCATCTTCTTCAAATAATAATAAGGATTTTGTTGCATTTGAATCTTTATCATTTCAATCTACCAATTCATTACCAAAGATGTATACACTTAAAGAATCAAAAAGAAAAGATTCTATTCCAAGTCAACAACCAATTAATTATAATCAAGATTTATTACAAACAAATAATAATATTAATAGTAATAATAATTCACCAACAAATAACAATGAAGTAAATAATAATAACAATAACAATGGAGTTGGTGGAAATGTTGGATCAAATCAAAGTAGTTCTGGAAGTTCAAATGGTAACTCACCAGACTCTCCACTACTTCAAATCAATGGAATACAAATCTATGTTGATGATAATTATAATGGTGGTCATAGAAAGAATAGTTTAACAGGTGCATTCCAACAACAGCAACAACAATTTGAGTTGGATACATCAGAGATTGAAATGTGGATAAAGAGGATTATCAATGAAATTAAGCTTATGGAGAAGATCACACCATTCTCTTCGACAAGTTTCAATAGGCTCAGTGGAGTGTTTACAATCGTCTTTCCCAATGGAAGTGGATTCAAACAACGTGGTCTTGCACTGCTCTACAAGAGTGCCAAAGAGGCAAAGATACAAGGATTGCCACTTGAAGAAGCATTGTCATGGCATGAAATTTCAAAGTATGAAGATAAATCTTCGATCAAACAAAAGTTTGCATGGAAGAACGCTCAAGATTTATATCAGAGAATGGGAATTGATCCATCTGTGATTTAAAACAATAACAACAACAATAACAACAATATTTAAAAATAATAAACTACTTTTATTATATTTCGAGAATAACATACAACAATTTTGAAATAGTTTGGGATGCACTAGAAATCAATCATAACATTTGGGAGTAGAATTACTGTGCAATTATAGTTTGATCGTTGTGTTTTGTTTTGGTGAATTGATATTAACATCTTTTGGAACGTTAACAATTAAAAAATAATAAAATAATTTTATTGTATATCGATAATTACTATTATTACAAAGTTTTATGATGATTCGATTCATCAATTAAAATATTTGATAACCATTGAAAACCCTCTAATACACCACTATTATTATCTATTGCCGCTGTTGGTTGAGTAAACCATTGTCTATCTTTGATATCATTAGTATTGATACGTGCTGATATCTCTGAAATCGATAGAGCATCATGAGCATCTTGGTAGTTATAAAAGAATAGAATTGGTTTGCCTATGAGTTGTACTTCACTCAATATTGTAGTGATATTAATAGATATACTATCTAAACTTCTTTGATCTGTCGAATCAATAACATAAATAATAGCATCTATATCATTAAAATATAATCTCCATGATTCTCTATACCAATTTGAATCCTATAGTATATGATAATCATTTAGAATCGAAACTATGATTGATTGATTGACAATATGCATACCCAACTTGTAATATTAAAATATTTATTCTCTACACGTTCTATATAGAAACCAACTTGAATACAACTCATTGCAATCTCACTTATCTTTAAATTATTTAAAATGGTTGTCTTTCCACTATTACCAAAACCAAGCATCAATAATTTAATCTTTCTTTTTGAAAATAATGATTTTAATTTAACTTTTCCATTATATATAGATAAATAATAAAAGTTTTAAAAAAAAAAAAAAGGGTTGTTTCATTTTATTTTTTAAAATTACAAAATTTGATGATCATTATTGTTATTAATTATTTAATAATACATCTGATAACCATTGAAAACCTTCTAAAACACCAAAGTTATTATTGATTGCAATTGTTGGTTGAAGATACCATTTTCTATCTTTAATCTCTAGTGTATTGATACGTTTCGATATCTCTGATATTGAGAAAGCATTTGCTTGATCTTGTTTATTACAGAGAAATAGTATTGGTTTGTTTGAGAGCACCGACAAACTGAATAAATATTCTAAACTTTCTTTAATGTCTGTGAATAGTTCGTCTTCTGATGAATTGATTACAAAAGTAATAGCATCTATATCTTTGAATAACATCCCCATTAATCTACGGTTCCATCTATTTTGTGATAAATCCTAAGCAATGATGTTAACTAGCTAGTTGATACGTACTTATTTACTTGTTTATTACAACTGTCACATACCATATTAATTATATTTAGATTATTATATTTTGCTTGTTCATAAGAGAAACCAATCATTGGAATAACTTGGGAAATCTCACCAATCTTTAGGTTGTGTAAAATCGTTGTTTTCCCGCCATAATCGTAACCAATCATTAAGATGTTTACTTTACTTGTGAAAATACTATCTACTTTGCTATTACTTTGACCCATATCATTTAACTATATTAAATGTTATCGATATTCATTATTATTAAATGGTAGAGAAATGTTATGCTTTGCTGGTGAAGAGATTGATTGCAAAACCACATCTGAAAATTTTAAAAAAAAAAAGTGGTCAATAATACATATTCAAACTTTTTTTTTTTTTTTTTTTTTTTAACTAGCAATAATTGCAGGTGACAACTAATACAGTAAATTGTTACTGAGAGTTATTAGTGGATTGGCCAGTGAATTTGCAAATTTTTAGCTCTGACAAGTTGATGTTTGAAACTTCGAATCTTATTTTTGCACCAGAATAAAAACACATCCCTTCTGAGCAATATAATTTAATATCATGATTTATATATTGAACTCATAACAAAGTAACTCTTTCTTCTTGATTGCCTATACTTGTTCTTTCTTTGTACAGCGACTAGAATAATACAGCTTCTGAAGTCTGTCCTTAATAGTGTATTATTTATAATTATTTATGTGAATATGCTAATGAGATTGTTTGTAAGTTGAAATAGATGACTTAGTTCATTATAATATTTATTCTTAATAATCATAACATATTAATTGTATACTGCAGTATAAAATTTGGATAATATAAAAAAATAAACTCAAAAAGCAATTTTTTTTCGAAAATGAAATTTTTGTTTTTGGCACTCACAAAAAAATTACAAAAATTTGTTTTTTTTTTTTTTTTTTTTTTTAAAAAATTTGCGTATTTTGATAATTTTACCATGCAAAAAGAGAGATTTTTTTTTTTTTTGTTTTTTTTTTTGATCCTCTCTTTCCTCACCCCTTTTGAACAACCGCTTGATCTAACACAACAAAAAGGGGTTGGACCAGGAGAGGATCGAACTCTCGACCTTAGCATTGCTATGTATACTGTTATATAAGTACTACACTCTACCGACTGAGTTACGAGTCCATATGATTTTTGGAAAACAGAAATCTATTTTTACCTCCTCTATTGATCGCATTTTTCTTACCCCGAGCACCCCAACTCCGTAAAAACGGTTCTCACTATCCTTTTTGTTCGTGGATTACAAACGCAGGATCTAATTACAGCAACTTTTCAATTTTCCGTCTAACAGCGCGCTGTGACTCCCTTTGCCCTCAGTCAGTAGAGGTATCCTGGTGTTCCCAACCTAAGAACATAGAACAGATATCATTTCCCCCCTCCTGGTCTTTAGTTGACGTTCATTTTAATTAATTACTAGTTTTAATAAAACCCGCGGTACAATTGTTGTGTTGTTGAATATCTCAACTTCCGCCTTGTATTGTTCACTTCAAAAAAAAAAAAAAAATTTTCTATTTTTCATATCCCATCTTGCAACATTCACAAGATAAAACTTATTCACAACAACCTCAGTGCTATCTTCATGGAAGTACAGAAACAAAAAGAAACATCAAGAACCACTTCCAACTTTCAACCACAAACTGATCCTGTTCAAGCTTAGAATGGTTGTACTCACAGTATGGGAAAAATCCATAGAAAAGGTCTCCTTCTGGTACAATAAACTCATCAACACAAATAACTCAGAGTTGGTACTCAAATAACAACAGAATATCAAACAAATCATCGACAACTCTCGCAGACCATGCTAATGAGATATAATAAATGAAAGATTGGTAAGGTAGATATCTTTTGATGATGATTTATTGGTTGAATCAATATACTCCTCTCCAATTTATACGAGAAGAATATGTAATAAACTATTGGAAGTCGTTCAAATTGGAATGTATGGTGATGAAGTGATATTGATTGTATTGTTTTTTTATTTGCTGTTGATTGGTTGGTGTAGGAAGGGCCGAGAGAGATGGTTGAGCAAGAGCTATTCAATTATTGAGTAACAAATTTGGATATCAACATCTGTGAAGGAGCATTGTGGTTTTGTGTTTGGGGCGATACAAATAATTTGCAAGATAGCAGCCCATGAAGCTTGGGGGAACTGCCTTGTGATTTGAATAACTGGAATTTGAACAGTATCTGCACCTTCGACATAGAAGAGTGTGTTGCTCTCTTGACCTAAAGCTTCAATATAGAACAGCATTGAATAGTAGCTTGGAATCGCATACGATATAGAGCCAGAAATGTTGACACTAACAACAGAAGAGGCACCTGGGAGATTGGGGAATCCAAAGCTAGATGGATTATTGGGATCTACCAGAAGTTGATTTGGGACCTTGGTGCATTCTTGGCCCCTTGTGGTTGGAAAGAGACAAACAGCAAAAAGAATAGCTCCTATTATTATTATTTGATTCATATTATATTACAGTATCTTTACTCGATAAAGATTGCAATTCTAAACCTAGATTTAATACTAAGCCAAAAAAAAAAATCTAAAAAAATCTAAAAAAATCCATCAAAAAGTTAAAATAAAATTAGAATTTAATTTAAATTTTTTTGATTGTTCTGTTTGGTAAAACAATTGAAGGGTATTGATACCAAAAAAGATTCTGTCGGGTTGTTTTGATTTAAAAAAAAATCAATTTAAAATTTCAAAGTTGATTGGGATGCCACGTTGCTCTAGATGCCTATTGTCTGTCAAGTACATACCAATCTCTCAACTCTACCTGTGGTTCATGTATCACCTCTATTGATGGCTATGCTAAGTGCGGCACATCATCATCAACAACTGGTACAACTGTTTCATCAGCCTGATTCAGCCACATTCGATTCATTCTCAATCTTGTAACAGAGACAGATGTAGTATCTCATTGGGACAATGACAACAATTGGAAAATACACAGTCAAGACCTGTATTCAATGTATGAAGCTTGGTGCAAGCAATAAGGTGAGCGAAATAGCTCTCAAAAAGTTCTCATTGTCAGATATCAATCTCAAGAGAGAATACTTACAGATGAATGGTGCGAGACGACAAGGATATAAGTTGAATAGATCTAATATCATTGAGCAGATACAGGCATCTTTGAACTTGGATATACATCAACAACAATAACAATAAAAGGATAACGAAAAAGTACAATATCAATATAGATATCTATATCAGACCCCTCAGACCCCACACTTTACAATGACAAATCTGTCAAGTCCTCTATTGTCAATTATCATGTTCAACTTGTCAATCCATTCATCAGCTGACTCCTCTTTTCTCTTCTTCAATGGCAGTTCTTTGTTCAACCATGGCAGGTCATGATAATACTCGATAATACGCTTCTCTTTGTTCTCCTCTTCTATCTGATCTTCATTCACCTGATCATCATCAACCATGGAGTCATCATCATCAGATGACATGTATAAATGATTATCACTGGCCTCTGGATCACATGTATTGGTGACAACAGGTCTTGGCAATTTAATCACTACAATGTCATCAACTTCAACAAGTATGTCATCAATAACATGCTCAACCTAGTCTGTTTCCTGATTTGTTGTCGATGACCTGTGTTCCCAACATAGATTGTTATCCATGTTCTTGAAATGCCTGGTACATCTATTTCCTTTGTTCTTTCCACGTTTAAAAACATGCTGGCATACATTTGCCTTTCCTACACCAACCAATCAACAGCAAATAAAAAAACAATCCAATCAATATCACTTCATCACCATACATTCCAATTTGAACGACTTCCAATAGTTTATTACATATTCTTCTCGTATAAATTGGAGAAGAATATATTGATACAACCAATAAATCATCATCAAAGATATCTACCTTACCAATCTTTCATTTATTATAACACTAATTCCAATATTGGATTCTCTGTAATAGAACAATCAGTATTGAATATATTAATTTTCTTTCATAGTAAATCTTTGTATTTGAAATTGTAGAATCATGATTCAATAATATATATATATAATGAAATAGAAGAAATGAATAAGAGTATTCAAATTGTTTATACAAACATCAAATATTTAGATTTTCTCAAATAAATTAAAACTACAAATATATGCTAATTAATTTTTTGTTAAACTCTATAGAATTCAAAAGTTTATTAAATGGAATTCGGGAACCATTTAGAGAGTGAAAGTTGTGACTAAATTATTCGTAAATACTTCAACAATTTAGTAGGCTTCAAGGTATTGTCTCCAGTTCTCACAGATAGCCTTGGAGTATGGACGCTTGTCATTGTAGTTCATGACATCTGGACCGTAGTACATGGCATCTGGGTAGGTTGGCCATCTTGAGAATGGACCAGAGGGGTTACCATTGTCAGCATAGTCAGTCCATGAACGGGTCATACGATGGGCCAAGACGGCATCGGCTGGGGCGAATGGGTAGGGAGTGTAGACATCTTGGAAGAAGACGTATGGCAATTCGTTACCGTGGGAGGCAGCCAAGAACCAATCGCTGGATGGGTAGTTTGGTGAGGAGTAGTTGAAGATGTAGTTGTTGAACTTGACACCTTGTTGGAATAAGTACTCAGAGGCCATGATGGAACCACAGTTGATGTAATAGTCACCAAAGAATTCGGAACCACCCATCCAGTTACCGATTTCACCGGCGACTGGCAAGTACCAAGAGATGATTTCGTCACGTTGAGCTGGGGTAAAGTAGACGTTCAAGTATTTAACGAGGGAGTTGTAGAGGGTGGTGTTGGTGACTGTGGTGGTTGGTGGGACGTAACCGAGACGGGCAAAGGCCATGTAGTGACCCTCATCGTAGTTGTGACCGATGATAATGTTGGCACGCTTGTTGTACTTTCCTTGCTTAAAGGCAGTGAGCAATTGAGTCTTGATCAAGTTACCGTCGACCATTGGAACAAAGAAATCAGAATTACCAACGGTTGGGGTGATATCGGCGGCTGGCTTGGATTGCATACATCTCAAGATGGCGTTGTAGTCTGGGGCTCCGGAAGAGGTGACGTTGGCACAACCCTTGGTGGCGGCGTAAGCGGCAGTCTTGACCTTGGAGGTGGCGGCGGTTGGGACAACCCATTGCCAGGCAGAGTGGGCAACGATACGGTTGTACAAGTTGTATGAGGATGGCATGGTCAAATGGTAGAGGGTAGCAGAACCACCGGCAGATTCACCATAGATGGTAACACGCTCGGGATCACCACCGAATGAACGAATGTTGTCTTGGACCCAACGGAGAGCCATTTGTTGATCTTGGAGACCGATGTTGGTGTTACCATCGAACGATTGGAAACCGAAAATGTTCAAACGGTATTGGATGACGACGTGGATGACATTTCCGACGGCAGCGAGATGATCACCTTGGAAGTCGGTGGCGGCACCAGTCCAGTAACGACCTCCGTGCAAGAAGACCATAACTGGCAAGTTGGAGTAGTATTGAGTTGGATTGACGTTGTGGATGTTCTTTGGGGTGAAAACATTCAAGTAGAGACAGTCCTCAGACATGATGTAACCGGTTGGTTTACCTGATTGCCAACATGATGGTGGCATTTGGGTGGCGTAGGTCATACCCCAGTTGTACCAGAGTGATTGTGGTGGCTTGAAACGGAGGTTTCCAGTGGGTGGTTGGGCGTATGGAATACCGAGGAAAGCACGGGACTCATTCATGTAGATACCAGTGTACATACCGGAACGAGAGTTTACGGTCAATGGGTAGGTGTTGGATGGACTACCCCATGAAGATTGACCATCGAATTGAGCGTTGGCAAGCAAACCACTCAATAAGATGATAGTGGCTAAATAGAAGATTCTCATCTTGTTCAAAAAAAAAAAAATTGTAATGTGTGATTTACTAGGGATACAAAAATTTTAATTAAACTAAATATGGCAATTGATTGATATGATTATTATTATTATTAATGAAGTTGATGATGGTACTGATGTGGTATTTATCTTAATGTGATAAATGTAATGTTACACAGTAATATTAATTGTACAGTTGATGTTTGAGTTTTGACTGAATTGTAGAGTGCACGTGACTTCCTTTTTATATCATGTCATGTCCATATGAAAAAATATACGGAAATAAGAAATTAATTATTTTTATTATTATTATTTAAAAAATTAAAAAAAACACAAGAATTACTTCAAAATATCAGATAAACCGTACACTCACCTGATTAGATGGACCAAATTCTTTGATTTAATTCGTCAAGACGAAATCAATCCCAAATTTAGAACGACTGAAAATTTGTTTTTTGATGTCCTCAAATTTCGTTTTCAATATATCTCGTGGGGGGACTAGGGGGAGTTTTTTCATATTGATCAATAAAATTGATTTTGATAAGAGTGAAAAATATTTGATCAAATAGAAAAAAAAAGTGGGTGAAAAAGATTTTTTTACAAAAAAACAACGACTAAAAAAATAAAAAAACCATGATATGGTGAGAACAGACAAGTTCTACTCCTATGATTGACTTTTTTGTAATGCAAACAATGTGCACTCTTAGCAACTAAACAAGTTAATTTTTTTGTGTTTGGTACTCAAAATTTTTTTGTTTTGCGTGTCGAATACTTTGAAAAATCTAATTTTTTTTAACCAGTGAGAAGAATAGAATAAATTGCTATTTTTTTCAGCCAATTCTTTTTGTTTTTGTTTTTTTTTTTTTTTGTTCTTGCTTTCAGATTATTGGTTACTCTTTAATCTTTTTAATCCACAACCAGATGCAAACAAAACTAAAATTTTTCGATCGATCGTTGTTGTTCAAAGACTATTTTTATATTTTTTCGATTCCAAATTGACGGATGAGTTCAGATTAGTCTATATTTTAACTATTCGATCAAATTTTCTTCTCATTCCAAGAAGATGTACACGTTTTTAATATTATCTGCTAAGCAATGTCTGATCGATTTTGATCGAAATCATCCTGGCGGTTTAAAACTATAACCTATGACCAATGTGATCCACAATGAACAAAATAAATTAAAAATTAAAGTTTATCAAACTTTTATTTTATTTTATTTTATTTCTTTTTTCTTTCTTATTAAATGATCCCCATTTCGTGATTTAATATTGAATTATCATGGATGGCTTAGAAATCTCTATCAAATTTATTGATGGTGAAAAAGTTTTGGATATAAAAAAAAAAGAATCAAAATTCTCGTTTCAAATAAACCGTTTAGGATTTTTTAATTTGAATGTTCCTAGTGATTTCATTGGTTGTGATCAAATGAGGGAGGATGAGATTTTGCAATTCAACCACACAAACAAAAACAGTGCTTTTTTAATTAAAAAATCAATAAAATTTCTTAATATCATCATCTCGAAACTATCTCCCACGACTCTCCCAGAATTGATAGGTCAGAGACATGCAATATGCAAACTTACCAACTTAAATCAAATCAAATGAGATTTATTGATAGCTGATGAAATATGATCTTAAAAAAATTTGCAGTGTGACAACCTTTGTTGATGCAACATCAATTAACATCATTATTCTATAAAACATTAAAGTATTAAATAATACATTACACTACCCCATTAATTATTTTTTTGGCACTATCTTCACAATTCATTGTAAGTTGACATTAAGTTATTAATCTTTAAAGCAATCAAATGATTGTGCGCAAGTGACATGTCACATATGATAGGTTGAAACCATTTAAATATTGGGGTAAGTGATAAAATGAAAGTGACCACGTTGTCAATTTAGTTATTTGCATAATAAAATAACAATACATAAACATAAACAATCGTTTCGTTTCGTTTTCTTTTTTTTTATTATTATTATTATTATAAAATATTTTCTATTTATTTATTTAAATTATTGTAGTTTCTTTTGTTTTTTTTGTTCTTTTAATTCCTTTTTGGTTGGTGGTTGTTGAGGTTGTTGATGTTGTGGTCTTGGTGGAAGTTGAATTGGATTTGGATTTTGAACAACTTTGAAATTGATTGAGTATTGTGAATCCAATCCAATGTATCCATCACACATCAAGTGCAAAGAGTAGTTGTAGGTACCGGGTTTCTCAGGTGTCAAGAATTGCATTTTGATTGTGTTACCGGCTTCCCAGCTCTCAGACTTTCCGATTGCTACCAACTCATTCTTGAGACGGTCACCAAATACGACCCACCAACAGATAGGACGTTCCTCATTGACAAATGGAGCGTGATAGAAGTTCTCGGATGGCTTGGTGGTCTTCTTGACTGGAGCTTCCCAGTCACTGTCAGAGTCACTCTCACTGTCGGAACCAGAGGAGAGCATTTCGTCGTCGTCATCACTCTCAGAGAGATCGTCTAGCTCATCTTCGTCTTCGAGCTCGGTTCCATTGTCGGCGGCTTCTTTTTTCTTTAATTCACGCTCGGTTTGCTTGGCCAAACGCTTCTTTTCTTTCTCTTCCTTCTTCTCCTTGGCTTCACGTTCTTTCTGGAGTTGTTGTTGACGACGCTCCTCACGTTCCTTTGCCTTTTGACCCTTCTTGCTAGCCATTCCCTTTTGCTTCTTTGGTTTTGCGGTTAGTTCTTTCTCGATTTGTTTATTCTCCTCTGATAGTTGTTGTTGTTGTTGTTGTTGTTCGGCACCATTGTTTTCAGATTTCTTATTCTTCTTTGGTGTCTTGTCAACAAACTCTGCTACCAAGGTACAGATAGCAGTTGAATAGATAGTACCATCCTCCTCACCAGAGACAAGCTTTATATTAATACCAACCTCTGTTGGAATCTTTTGTAAAACATTTTCAATATCTCTAATCTTTTCATTTGGAATAGATTGAGCTTGTAAATATTCTTTTCTAGCTTCTTCACTAAAACAAGTTGATTATAAAATATATTATTAGTTTTCTTTCTTACTATTATTATTATTATTATTATTATTTTAATAATCAACTTACCCAATTCTATTAAATTTAACAATATCAAATACTTTTCTATAGTTTAGTGATGAAATGTTAAAGGAATCTAAATATGGAATTTGTTTGAGTGATTGATCTTCCCATGCAGCTTGAGTAACGCATTGATTCAACTTTAAGAGTTCAATGATTGAATTTAATTGTCTCTTCTCCTTACAGATTTGGAATGCACCGTTGATCAACATTCTAACCTTCTTTAGCACCTCTTGGAGATCCTCTTCGAGCTTTGCTGGAATCTGTTGGTGAATTCTCGAGATGTGAGCGTACAACAGTGTAGTCGCCTTGATGATATATGGATGATTGAATCTGAATTTCTTGATCTTGTGTGCATCTGGTATGGCCTTTGTCAGTGCCTTGAGTGATTCCTCATCAGAGGTACGCTCTGGCAGCGCATCCTTATACTCTTGTGAAGCACCAATAATCTCAACCAACTGTGTCATTCTCGTCTTATCATCGATGACATGATAGTACAACGCCAAACTGTTGTTCTGTACAGTGTTGGCCGGTTGTTTAGATTTCTTATTCCAAAAGTAAACACCTGTTGGAATTAAAATAACCAAAGCAACTAAATAAACAGATAATACTAAAGGTAAAGAAAAAAGAAAGAAAAATGATAATAATAATAAGTTGATTAATAAACAAATGTAATGTTGTTTAAAAGTATATTATATATATGTATGTATATATTAACAACATTGTACTTACCAATGGATGAATTGTTACGATTAACTAACCATGATGGTAGTGCAATACCAACAGAGACGGGTTGTGGACCGTCGGGATTTCCGTACTTTTCAAACTTCTCACGAATTGCAGGATCTGTGAGTGATTCGTATGCCTTTGAGATTGCAATGAAGATCTTTTCGTCACCGCCCTTGTCGGGATGGTGTTGTCTACTGAGTGTACGATAGGCCTTTTTGATCTCGTCTTCGGTTGCACCGGTGGTGAGACCGAGTACCGAGTAAGGGTTGTACGGTTCGTGCTCTTGAATTCCATTCTTGATGACACTGAACAACATCACCAGGAACACACACCACAACAATGCAATCACAGCAAACTTTACATAGTTGACAACGTTGTAGTTAGCACGCTTCGTCTCCTCTTGCTTCAACTTTGCTTTGTGTTCGCAGCCGGTGCAGTTGCAATCGACCGACTTCTTCAGTGGACGTGGCAGCAGTTTTCGGTAGGCCCACAGAGTGCATGGCAATAGCACCACCAACAGCGAGAACAACAACCAATATTGGAATGCACTGTCATTGTAATCCTCTGAACCCTGTTGTTTTGTATTATGTTGTGACATCTTTCTAAATGTACTACTACTACTACTACTATCACTTAAATAATAATAATAACAACAACTAAATTAATATTAAATAAAAACAGTCGACGCTTTTTTTTTTTTTTTAAAATTAAAAAAAACATGTGAACTCTCTAAAAAAAAATGAAAAGAAAAAAATGAAAAATTGAAAATTAAAAATTTAAAAAAAATATATTGACTTTTGATTTGACTTATAACAAGTCATTATAATTTGTAAGTAGTTAGTCTAGTGAGTCAGTGATATGATTATTTAACTTAATCTTATATGTATATTATCATTAATAATTTGATAAATCTAAGATATTTTTCGTTGAAAACTAGCTAGATTTATTAAACTTTTTAAAAAACTAAAAAATTAAAATAAAATAGTTAAAATTTATTCAAATAAAATAATCAAAACACATAACTATCATACAAATAAACATATATATATTTATTTTGATTCTTGTTAATATTTAAATGACGTTTAACTTTCGTTTTTTTTTTTGTTTTTTTTTTTTTTAATTTTCATAAAATTGCAATTTAAAACTGATTGGTTGATTAATGATTGATTCAAAGATTACATATTAAAGGGTGATCAGCGACTCGACTATTAAAGATGATTTCATCAACAACAAGAAATATAATATCAAGATTGACAGTAAACACAAACTATCAATATTCATTTAGATCAATAGTATATAGTAAGAGTATAGTCATCAGAGATTCATCATCATCACAACAATCATTACAACACCGTTCATCATCCTCATTTTCATACAACCAACTAAATAGATTCAATAATAATAATACTTTAAATTATATTAAACGTTACTATTCAAGTGAAGAGTAAGTAAATATATATAGTATTATATTTCTAATCATATCAATGATATTGACAAATTAATCAATTATAAAAGATTACCATTACCAATATATCATACTATTGTAGATGATGAATTAGAGTTATTTTCAGATAGAATAGAGGTATTAATTCAATCGTTTGAAGATAAAGGTGCTGATGTTGAAACTTCAGTAAGTTAAGTTAATATTATTATTTTGTTTTACAACTAGATTACTGATATATTTCTTATGAAAATATCATAATAGGATGGAGTATTAACAATTAATTTAGGAAAAAATGGTACATATGTAATTAATAAACAAACACCGAACCGTCAGATATGGTGGTCATCACCTATTAGTGGACCAAAACGATTCAACTATGACACAATATCAAAGCAATGGATAGATAACATCGATGGTACACCTCTAAGAAATCTTCTTCAATCTGAAATCAAGACTTTATGTAAATATGATTTGAATCTTGATAATTAGATTTGAATAGATTGGATTACTTGGATATTCAAACTATTAAAATATGATGATCATCAATACTGACTGCAATAGAATAAAATTTATAATAATAATAAGATTTTATTTACAATTATTTTATATTTTTATATATCTACTTTTATCTTTCTTTCTTTCTTTATTCCAGTGGTATTTGTTGTAGTTGTTGTTTATTAAGTTCATCTTCAAGATTGATATTGTTATTTATATTATTATTATTATTACTATTGTTATTTGTATTATTATTGTTGTTGTTTTCTGTAATTTCTAATTGATCAAAGTTTAATTTAATTGGTGTATTGTCTATTGGTTCAACTGGATTATCTATATAGTTTGTTTGAGTGTTGTTGTTGCTATTGTTACTATTAGCAGAGTTTGTTGTTGTTGATTTATATGGTGATTCTTGTTGTTGTGATGTTTGCTGTTGATTTATCATAGGTTTCAATTGATCTATTGAGGGTGTTATCATTTGTGATGTCATAAGTTGTTTGGTTGGTATGCGATGGAGTAATCCATAGCCGATGTCACAACCCAAGCTACCGCTACCACCCCAATTCTTGTTGGGTGTAATGGTGACGAGACGTACTTGCTCTGACAACGAACTGTAGATATACAACTGAATCGGTCGATACATATTGTTGTTGATCAGCGTAAAGAAGTCTTCTTGTTCGTTCATGATCAAGTCTGGTGTACCAACGATATAGTCGGTTCTCGTCTGTAGACCGGCTTCGTGTGCAGGTGAATTCAAATAGACATCCAGAATATGCCATACATTCTCCAATGTCTTTGACCAAGAGCAATATCTAATGCTTATACCCGCCAAACCATTACCTCCCCATGTATTACTTGGTACAATAACTTGTTCTAAATAAATAATAAACAATTAAAAAAAGATTAATAAAATAAGTATGTATATATCTATATATATATATATATTATTATTATGTATTTTCTATTAAATTACCTCTTGTTGTATCAGATTTTATATTATAAACAATTAGATGAACTTCTTTTTCAATGTTTTCCTTAAAGGTGTCAGAGAATCTAGAGTCTTCTTTGTCAAAGACTACTTGGTTGGCAGCGACAATAAAGTCAAAGAATGGTACGAGTCTACCGCATGCCGGTGAGTTTGGTTGTACCTGTAGAACATGATAACCAGTACGATTGTAGAGATCTTGTTGACCTGGTTTCGACGATGTACCAGATGAAACAGGTGCACCTCCAATATTTAGTTGTTGACTCTGTGAGTTTGGTCCACCTACACCAACATTACCAGATTGTGCATTTCCCATTATTTATAATATAATAATAATAATATATTTAATATAAAAAACAAACAATGAAATAAATATATATGTATAATTTATTTGGTTATTGTAAAAAAATAAATACACTTTCAATCAATAAAAGTCAAAATTTTTCAAAATTATTTATATTTTTCGGGGTAGTGTAATCAATCATCTTTTCATGATCATCAAAAAATTAATTAATAAAAATAGATTATATTTAAAAATTATATTAAAAAATACCTACAAGTCAGAGCCTCTCTATATATAATACTAAAATGTTATTTTTAGAACACCATTGATTAATATTTTCCCTTCTTATGTTGGAATGGAAAGTTCAGACAGGTTAATCTGTGGATAGACATCAGTCATTGAGATGGTTGTGCCGTTGGGAAGCTTAAATTGTACCTCTTTAGCCTATAAATTAGCAAATGTAGTCATAGATTGATTGAAAAGGAAGAAGTAATTTTAAATTAAATATATTCTTTACTTTTAAATAATGTATTCAAATTATTATTAATGTGGAATAGATCTTTCAGTTGTTCTCTGACCTGTTGTAGTAGAACAATGGATTTTACACTGTAGAGATGTCTGCCTACGATAGTTCTTAAATTAAATATTTAAAAAAGATTCTATTTTTATTAATTTTTTGATTGATATAAGTGTTAAAACGTTTTTTTTGCTTCAAAATGTTCCGTCTTCAACATACACCTCCATCTTTAAATAAGGATATTGTTTATAAATTATACGAAGAAGGTGAGAGTTGTTTGTTTTGATGATAAGTCTCTCCAAGTTTGGAAGACTATCGATTGTTTCTTTGAATTCGATATCTTGTTCGTCATCCTCTTGAGGACAAGTATATAAACCCTTCAAGTACAAAGTGTGAATGTTTTGTTTGTTGTACAATGAATACTGACTATCTTTATTCATCGATGTAGGTATTTCAAAGAAATGAATATCATTATTGGAACTTGTCTCCAAATATAAATATATTCGATTTGTTTGCATAGATATAAATTTGAATCAATTCTTACAAACCAATGATAGTTCGACATGTGATGAATTTAGATTTATCATCTCGAAATAAAATGAGTCAATGGCTCCTTCATTTGGATGGTTTCTAATGTATGGTACAATGTATTCCTTCAATGTCGATGGAATTCGATTTGACAACAAGTATGTCAATATTTTTGTTGAAGTAGTATTGATAATATTTGCATGTAAATGTGTATACATTTTTATGTGATTTATATAATTTTAGCAAATAAATAGTAATAAAAGATATTCTATAAAATGTTGTTAACTTATAAATAGACATGTCAGATTTGTTCTACTGAATTTACTTCAATTAAAGAGTTTCAACACCATGCAGTTGAAAGCTGCATACCATGCGTATTAGATTACTTTGGACTTTCAAAAACAATATTTATTGAACTATTGAAAGAAGAATGAGAAGTTAGAGGAGCAAATAGCAGCATTAAAATTGGAGGCACAAAAGAATGAGCAGTTAGAGGAACAAATAGTAGCATTAAAAGTAACTCTGTTAATTTTTTTTTTGTTTGATCAAAAGTGTGAACTTTTTTTTTTTTGCAAGTCCAAAATATCAATTTTTTTTTTTTTTTTTTTTTTTTTTTTTGGAACAATATCATTCAAAAAGTTTGACATGACGATTCACTTTTAGATTTAAGTATGATCCCTTCGTTTTACTGGCGTCATTAAATTTATATGGCGGTTAAATAGTAAAATAAAGAAAAATCTGTTGTGTAATTATATATTCTAGTACAGATGAATACAATACCTTTTAGTAAAAATAGTTTCTTTTGTAAATACTGTAATATAGTTCATACTTCAAACAAAAAGAAAATCCAAATTGGAGGAAATGGCAAAGAAGTACAGCAAACCAATCGATGAAATCATTAAATTACACAAGGAGCGAGGATGCTTCATCTGCAGTAAACCCCGTGCTAGTTGTGGCAGCTCCAAAGAGCGCACAACCACCTCCAAGTAGATCAATTACTAGTATCATCATTGAGAAGACCTCACCTAGGTATATCAAGATCAAATACCTAGAGAGCTCTTGGTATGGAAATTGATACAGCAGTGGCATTGGAACACAGTGAGCCAACAGATTTTTCTTTATTTTTCTATTTAACCGCCACATAAATTTAATGACGCCAGTAAAACACCCCCCAAAAATAAAAATAAAAAAATTTTCCACCATATTAATTTAATATCCCCAGTAAAATACTTAATTTTTTTTTTGAACCTAAATTTTGTTGAATCGTAGTAAAAAAAGTATCCCTTTTGTTATTTGTTGTATCATTTGTATCATTCTATACCCTGTTATTTCATCTATATCTTTCTTTTAACTAAATTTATTTTAAAAAATGAATTAGAAAATGCCTCAGTTTGTTTTAACTACTGGTATATTGTTATCAATCAATGATATGTTCTTTGCATCTATGAACAAAGACAAAAATTATTTTTAGTAAGTTTTCAATGTGACATTGACATTTATTGTTTAATTATAAGTTCTTTTAATTAATAATGATTTACAATTTAAATTTTTTATTTTAAATGTTAAATTTTTTTCGATGATAGTGGTTGTGGCTGTTTTTCACAATTTTTTTTTCTAAGTTTTTGCAATAGAGATTAATATTAAAAAAATAAAATAAAATATCAAACCTTGTTAGATTTTAATAAAAATTAGATAAATAGAAAGTATTTTTATAGTAGATTTAGAATATAAAGTTTGATTTATTCTTTAAAAAAAATTTGAAAGAGTTTGGCCTCTGTTTTTCGATGGGTAAAATGAGTTTTCCAATCTGCATCGGAGTTCGGAGCAAGCTACAACAAACCCGAGAGATCAAAGAATACAGGGACAGACATATTTATCAATGTTATGAAAGATTCAATCAATTTCTCAAAGATCTTCAATCAAAAATTGCTGTTCAAAAAATGGTTATTGTAATATGGGAAATTTATATGAGAAAATCAATGATAGGCAACTAGCGAAATAGATATTAAACAATGGACCCTACTGATTAAATAAAGCACATATATCAAATAGAAATGGTTCAACACACGATATGTGATCTTGAATTTCTATCGATTCCTTGAATAGTGGATATAAGCTGGTATCTTTCACTTTGCCAATCTTCACTAAATATTAAATTTTTGGTTTTTATTTGAATCAAACACAATCAAATCAACAATAACCATATAAAATTCAATTGTATAATGTTAGCGATACGAAAAAGCAACTTTGTATTATAGTAGATTGACAAGAAAGTGAGTTAATAAATGAATAAATGAATAAATATAATATATATGAATATAAATATATAAATATATAAATATATAAATATATAAATATAAATAAATATAATATTTAAATAAATATAAAAAATATAAATAAATATAACACTGAAAATAAATATAAATATTAAGATAGATATAAAGATAAATATAAATAAATAAATATAATACATATATTGATATATAGAGAAATAAATAAATTACTGGATGAATAAATAAATGTATGAAAGGAAGAAAGAAGAATGGGTGGATGAAAGATTGAAAGAAAGAAAGAAAGAAAGAAAGAATGGATGAAAGGAAGAATGAAAGTGAATTAGGTGCTAATTCACTGCAGTGCAAATAAATAGAAATATAGTGTAAGAATATAAATATGTAAAGCGTTGAGCACAATGTGCACTGGACTAATACAGTACTTATATTGTATTACCTATATCTATTTATTTATAGAATGATACATACCATATAAACAAATTAAAGGCAAAACTAACCTATACTTTTTTGGAGAAAAAAAAATAAATTTGAATTAGTTATCTTGAATATACTTGATTATTTACCCACCCTGCACTGAGTGTGCTCCTGGTAATCCATTCTATTATTATTCACGACTATCATATCAAAATGGAGAAAATCTACATGATAACCGGGTGGCTCGTTCGATGCACCTTTATTGTTGTTACTCAACAATATTTTTCTATTTAAAACAAAAAAGTTAATAAGTAAGAATGTTTATCCAAATTGATTTTCAATTACATACATTTTATTTTTAAAGATTGTAGCTGAGTCGATATAATAACTTGACCACCTTAGTTAGAAATATTGACTAGTTGGCCCTTTATATATTCTAAAGTGGTGCATTTTAAAATATATAGTTTTATAGTGTGCCTACCATATAATGCCGGATTGGTCTGTATCAAATAAGTTAGTAAAACATTAATTGAATAATGTATACTAGACATTATTGAGTGACAGCCAGATGGGAGTCTTCATCTTTTACATTCGGTAATACCAGAATAATTTGTCGTAGGCATACAAAATTATCTGATATGTTGAACATAAATTAATGACATACGAAATATAATAAAGAAGTAAATAAAATTTATATTAATAAAATTATATGCGTATACCTTTATTGGACTATTCTCTTGATTAAAAATACAAATAAAATCTAGAAAGATCACATTCTTTGTATGAATTGACCTTTGTATAATAGAATGAATTAGTTAAGTACATTCACAACTGCTCAGCTGCTATATAAGGAACTTATACTTACAATGAACTAAAACATAATATAAAACAAAATTTACTACTACCAAATCAATATGCTTCAACATTCAAACACTCCAGATAATGAATCAGGTTGAAAGCGTTATTCTAAAATAATATAGCAAAGTGCTCACATGTTGAATTGTGTTTTTGTTAATAACCAAAATCACCTTATTCAATGTTGAAATAAATTTGATTTGAAATGTACTAGACCAGACTCCCATCCGAATATATACATAGCTTCATCAAACCCATAACAACAAATGAAAAAATAGGCGAATTGATTGCAAAATTCTTTACACACTACTGCATATACTATTTCAAAACAAGCAATCAAAAATTATTGAATAATTATGATCCACTAAAGATATGTCAAAGAAATAAAAATAAGTAATCTGTATTCATTAAAATAAAACAATTATTTACTTACACTATCTTTTATGCCTAAACATCTCCACATACCAAAAAGATTATAATAAAATTTGAATTATAAAAATGATTTTAAAACATTTCCAATCATATTTTGAATTGGTCTTATTACCAGGTTTGATAATGGGTTCTTAATAAGTAGAGTGGAGAAGAGCTGTCCATAGTCCGCTATGGCTGTGAGGCATGGAATTCTTATAATAAGTTCTCGTAGAGATGGCCAATTGGATAAGAAGTCACCGGCATTGTTCATGTTTTCGTCTTCTTCTGCGGTATTCAACTGGTCCTTGATCTTTTCATATGGAATACAGAATCGATCGATCTCCATTGCATCGTCAGTTTCCTCAACTTGTTCCATGATAGGATCTTCATGTGATGTCATTTCTACATCATTTGATGCTGCTGCTTCTGACTGTGGTGGAGATTGTTGTTGCAGTATTTGTGAAAGTTGTTGTAAATAGTTGATTTGTTGTTGTCTATAATCTTGAATCTGCGAGTTGTAATTGTTATCGATTTCAAAGATTACGACAATTTCTTTTGCTGGTTTTGATTGTTCCGTTGATTGAACTGTAGTGTTGTGTTGAATAGGAGTATGGAGTGGTGTTTGGGTTGGAGTTTGGATTGGTGATTGAGATGGAGTTTGGATTGGTGTTTGGGATTGTGTTGGAATTGGTGTTTGGATTGGTGTTTGGGATGGTGTTTGAATTGGTGTTTGGGATGGGGATTGGATTGGTGTTTGACTATTTACATGAGTTGATTTGTGATGTTTTTGATTGTCCATTGATTCTTGATTATTATCTTCTTCTCTTATTCTTTTTTTTGTTGAATTGTTATTATTATTATTGTTATTGTTATTTATTTGGTTATTTATTTGGTTATTTATTTTTTTATGTTGACTATTATTGTCACAATCATCCTCTCTTTCTTTTCTTTTACCACTATAAATCAAGCTCGATCCGATATCATGATCATCGTCACCAAAATCAATCGATTCGATATCAAACAATGGTTTACTTTGGGTATTTTGTGTATTATTATGTGTATTATTATGTGTATTATGTGTATTATTCTGTGTATTATTCTGTGTATTAATTTGTTTATTATTTTGTGTACTATTTTGTATATTATCTTGTGTATTATTCTGTGTATTATTTTGTGAATTAGTCTGTTTTGTTTTCTTTGTTCCTCTGTAGCCTCTTCTTCTTTTGTTTGTACCAGAGAGTGTTTGGTCTGGTGTAGTTGTGGTAGCTGGTTTTGGTGAAGATTGAGATGAAGTAGAAGCAGCTTGTGAATTTGAAAGTGTTGGTTGAGATGGTGACTGAGGTGACGAAACAATTTGTTGTGTTCTTGAAGGTGTGGGTTGTGGAGCTAATTTAGATGTTACATTGGCATAAGTATTTATAATATCGCTCATCTCTTTTGCCTTTTCCTTATTTGATTCGTCTACATTCTTGGCAATCTCATTCATTTCTATCATGGTGTTTAGATAGGTGGTATGTGCCTTATCTCGAGCTGGTTTCCAAGACTGTGCCTCCTCCTTGGTGGTCGATTCGTAGCCTCTGGAAATTGTAGTCTCTTTACCAACTTGACTTTTCATAGCAGAATATTTGTAGATAGTCATTTTGTCAACTTCATTTCCACCCATGAATTTAATGTAATGTTTATTGGCACGCATCTTTTTTTTATAAAAAAATATTGATTAATAATTGTTTTGAATACAAATTATATAATTGATTAACTTACTGATCTATTATCTAAAAACTGGAAACGATGATACTCTGTAAAACCAGGAAAGATCTTTATTTCTTTCTGTTTCAATTCCTTTGGGTTATGAATTTCGACTGTTACTTTGATGGTAACAGCTTCCTTCTCTGATTCAGAGGTCAATTTGTATGTTCTTTGATAGTTGTTGTTGTCAGTGGTACTCTTGATTGCATTGATAACATCTTGATCTGTATAGATTGAATCTTTGAAACTCGACTTGTCTGCTATCGCTCTAGAAACCATTGAAAAATGTTGATCGCATTCACTCTTTCCGTGATAGGGTGCAAAAGTATTCAATTCGACGAGATACTTTCTTTTGGTTTTGTTTGGAGTGTTTGGATCAGCTACTTGCAACTTTGACAATGTATGCATATATGAAAGTATTTCATTTGACTTGAAGTGTCTAGCATTATCACACCAAAATGTAATTTTGTTGATATTTAGACTGGTGAATAATGGATCATTGATTAATTTGTCGAGACATGAAATTGCAAATGTCGAACAGTGATTAAGTACTTGTGAAAGACAGTCATAGTAGTGAGTCTTCAGCTTGTCACCTTGCTTATAGAAGAGGACCATTCCAAAGAAGGTACGAGCAGGTTGTTGGTAAAATTCATGGCTTACTTGCACTTTGGATTTACCTAATGATATATTCTCTTTAAAATCACAGAGAATAATACACTCTCCTGCCTTTAACTCATTTTTCTAAATAAAAAAAAAAAAAAATTTCATTAATAAATCATTAACTAAATGTATTAATAAAATTATAATTACACATGTCAAATAATCATTCTTTCTTTGCTGAACAAACATCTTGTGAATAGTCAAGATTTCAAACAGTTTATGATCTTGATCTGAAAGTTGCCCAAACTTAATTCGTTTTGACTCGAGAGCCTGATACTGAACACACATTGGACACATGTCGGTTCGATTCTTCATTTCTCTGACATACTCTGGTACGAAACTGTAAAATGCACTTCTACCCATGAGTGGATACTTGACTTGATCAACTTCACTCTTCTTGAGGTAATCTGTAAAGCAGGTATTTATGTTTCCTAAAGCAAGGTTCTTGATTGGCACCAACTCGAATGCTCGTTTACCATCTGCGTCGAGTTCTTTGCTGTACAACCTCATGTTTTTACTTGATTCTTCAGTTATATCTTTCATATTGAAGTAACCTTCGACCGCTGTCCTTAGCATCGTGGTTCTTTGTCTTCTTGTCATTTGTCCATTGTGTGTAAATTTAGATCTCCAATTGCTGATCTCTTCTGCATTAATCAGTCTACCTGCACCATACTTATGTACGTGTTGAATTGCACGATTCCACGCATTATTATCTATTGTGATTCCAAACTCTCTGATTTCCTTAGAAGTGTAAAAAGGAACTAAACTTGATAACAATCTAGATTGGGAATATTAGTATCAATGATATACAAAATCGCGAGCATTACAAAACACTTACCTTGTTTTTTCATATCCATCTCTATCTGTATATTGGCCACTCTGAAGTGATGAAATAACATATGACAACGCAACAGCATGTGTGGTTGCTCCAGGTATCTCTTCATATATCTCCTTATATCCCTTTCTGAATTCTTCTGTTGTAGTAATACTACCATCTTTCTTTAATTCTTCAAGAACCTGAATATATTTATAGTTAAAAGTATTAACAATAATCATTCAAAACAACAGTTTATGATATGTATAGTTGTCAATAGTGTACCTGCTTTCTAGTGGTATTCTTTGTTAACCAATCTTTCATTAAATGTGTCTGTTGATCAATCGTTACTTTGTTATGTTTTTTTGGTGATGCTATTACATTGCACTGAAGTTGTTATTAAATTTAAAACTTTACTTTTATTACCAGACCTCTCTGATAATTCACTATAGTCCTTATAACGATTACTCTTGACTGGTTTAGTGTTTGAATCACTAACTGATTTTATTGAATTCAATACTCCTTGTGTATAATTATTGAAATAGGGAGCCAATGATGGACTATTATTACTCTTATTTTGTGTAGTTAATCTGCTTGCCATTTTAAAATAAAACTTAATTAAAATAACGAATCAAAAATCAAATATAAATAATTAAAAAGAATCAGTGATTTTTAAAAAAAAAAGCAAAACACAAAAAAGCATAGCCACATGATAATAAGTATTAGTTTGATGCACCTCTTTAACAATATTTCTATTAATGATTAAATCTATAGATTGTTTTATTTTTTTCTTTATTATTAAATTTTAAATACATATATTGTGTTTTGTTTTTTAAATAACTCTCTTTTGATCCATGTATAACCACATGACCAACAGTCTACCTGTTTGTAGAATAATACCAAAGAGGTTACGAGGGGTCATAATGTTCACGAATTGATGAACATTATATTTCCTCGATATATTTTCTTTGACATTCGAAACAATGTTGAATTGCTCTAAGCATTATTAGTTAGCTAAAATAAAACCATTGGTTTTCACCAAATCTTGACAATAATTAAAAGGTTCACGTTTCTCAGCTGCTCTTCTCCTATAGAATTCTCTGAATGATGATGATGGTTTAACCAGTCAGTTAATTAAAGTTGTTTAAAAGTGAAAAAATAAAATAAATCTATATCTTTATAAATATTACATCCACTATCCTTTTTAGCCAATCTATGATTACATGTGCTTGTTTATATGTTTATTTTACTTTTTAGTTGAGCAATAGAACTAATTCTGTTATTGAACTCAAACTTTGTAATTGTTTCTGTTATTGAAACGCATGCTAATCGGTCATTGTCCAGTAATTAACCTTTATTTACTAATTTACTACATCTCGTATATCTTGGTGATAAATATTCAAATAATAATTAAATTATAACTATATTTTAAAAGAATGAATTAAGATGTCTGTTTTCTTTTGTTTTGAGTGCAAAAAAAAAAAAACCAAACCCAAAATATAAATAAAAAAAAAAGTTATTTTCAAATGATCCAAACTACCTTGGATATTAGAAAAAGAATCTTTTTTTTCTTTATCCTCGATTCTTGGTAAAAAACTTTTGGAATTAAGTTTTCAACCTCTTTTTTAATATGGAGAGAATTTGACGCATTACAACTAAACTATTCTTTTTTGTTTTGACAAAACCAAATTTTTTCATTTTAATTTTTTTACTTTACAAACCTTCAAAATAAAACAACAAATACAATCTTCAAATTTATTTAATAGTTACTATTTCTTTTTTTTTAATATTATATCTATTCTTTTTTATTCTTTATCTTTTCTTTATATTATTATTTATTATTTATTTTATTTGTTTATATATAGTTTTATTAGTTCAAAGTTATTTATTTATAATTTTTATTTATTATTATTTATTTATATTTATATTTTTATTTATTATTATTTATTTATATTTATATTTTTATTTATTTTCTATTTATTTTCTATTTATATATTTTTTTATTTATTTTATCAAATATGTCAACATATAAAACTATTAGTGATTTAAAACTAGAGGATTTTATCAATAATGAAACTTTTTCAAGTAAATCAAAAATAGAATCACAAGACGCAACCAATCTTCTTTTCCATCTTCATAATATTATTCATAGTTTTTATTTAAAAAATATTAATAATTTAAATAATAGTAATTTTAATAATATATCTATTTATATAGAAAAGAATCTTAATAATATAAACTCTAAAGATATCTATAATCAATCAGATTCAATAACAATCAATTATCAAACTTTACAATATATTGTAAATAGATTATGTAATAAAAAAGATAGAGATGAAACAAAAGGAATAAATAAAATATTGGGAAAGGGAGAAATATCTGTATTGGAAGTATATAAAAAAATATCTCTAGAAAATACAAAGTGAGTATCATTAAAGTTTTAAAAATAAATTTTGTTTTAAAATCAAACTAATAATAATTTTATATCCAGGAAACAACTTAAGGTGTTTATTAAGGAATACAGGGAGAGTAAAGTTTTCCAATTATTACCAGTCGATCAAAACAGCAATTATGATACTACTCAAGTTGCAAAACAACTCACAACCAATATAGTAAATCACCTCTCAGTTCAACTTTCAAATCATATTAGAGATATAATGAAATTATACAATGCAGCAATTAAAGAGCTCCTTCCAGATCCAGAGATAGATCGTACAGAGACCCTTCGATTTCTTATTAAATACAACATTGTAAGTTTATTTTTTTATTATTTATCAATAATAGAAATATAATTAATATTGTTTTTTTTTACAATTATTTTTTAGGCATCAATCTTACCAAATAAAGAAATTAATAAATTGTTGGCAGACAATAAGTTAGAAAATACAGATCCAACTGAGAATATTATAAGAATTATAAATAACAATTTAGATTATTCAACTCTCAACCTCAGCAAACTATACTCATTTTTTAATGGATATGATTTTGAAAAGCTTCAACAAATGGAGAAAGGTGTATTCACCAACAGCTGGAAATTTTTTTCAATTGGATTGGGCAGTGTTTTTTTTAAATTTCAAAAAAACATTGAGGAAATAGGGCATCAAGTGGAATTTGCACAGCTTGTTAATTCTCTGAACCAACATATCGAACATTCTAATTTATTACAAGGTATGTTTAAATATATTTATAAACATTTCTATTAATGATTAAAATTAACTTTTTTAATTATTTTTTTTAATAAATAGTTGTAAAAGATGGTAAACAACTCTTGGATGTATTAGGCAAACAAGAAGAGCCATTGTTGGTAAACACGTCTGCTCCTAGAGATATCAAATTTACCAACTCGGAAAGCCATTTGGTTATTTGGGTTCGATCAATCTTTAAGAATATCTCAAAATATGGAGATCAGAATTTGGATAAAATTCAAAAGAGATTATCGTTCTTTATACCAGCAGCACCAACCTCATCAACAACCACAACTGCAACTACTCCAACAACAACAACAACAAAAGTGAGTTTTTTCAATTGTAATTCCAAGCATCACGAGGCACTTGGATTAGCGAAGCCAACACCGGTAGTAGACAGATATCGAGATTCAAATATTTGCAGTACATGTCAGTATCACACCAATAGCAGAAGAAAAGAAAATCGAAAAGACATTTTAGCAACAGATATAATTAAATCTTTAGGCGATTTAAAACAAGAAGATAATAGTAAAGTAAATCAACTTTTAGTTATAGTAAAGGATATAATAGTAGAAGTTTTTAAATCAGAGATAAATGACAATTATAATATAGATACTTTAATAGAGATATTAAAGATAGAAAAGGAGAAGTATGATCATCGCGATAGTAAAAAGAAAAACAAGAAGAATGAGAAGAAGAAAGAGAAGAAGAAGCAAAAGCAAACAAAGTTTAAAAAATCTACAACCAACAACAACAACAACAACAACAACAACAACAACAACAACAACAACAACAACCAACAGTAATCAACAACCTTCTCTACGATCTATATTTGATGATAATGATGATTTCGAATTTAAAAGTGATGATCCAATAGCAGCAACAACAACAACAGATTCAACTAATGATAGTAATAATAATAATAATAATAATAATAATTTAGAAGGATCAGACCAATCCTATCACCCAGAAGAAACCACTGCCAATGGTTTTTTTGATATCTTGAATTATTTCTCCCGAATGCCACTTCCATCAGGTAGCTCCAAAGATACTAGTGCTAGCCGTGCAGATCAATTGCAAGATCTGCAGATGACTGAAAAACCAATCTCTCCGTATTCTCTCAGTGAAGGACCACCGGATCCAGATGTAATATTCGTATCAGACCACCTTGATTCAATGGTTCACCAAAAGAGAAGGTTGAATGAGAATACCATATACTACGATATTAAAAGTTGCTCTTGGCTTTTTGTAGATCCATCCAACTCAAAGGATTTGTCTGATGAGCAGCTCCTATCAATCAAGGTGAACCGTATAAAGCAAATCCTACAACTTGGTAAAGGTACCTTCTTTCTTTGTGGTATAGCATTATGGAAACTTCTCCGAGTTCTTATCACGAATGAAGAGGTCAATATCACTAATAGAGATCATTGGTATACATCAATGAAATTGACTTGTAGCTTTGCCGGTCGCTCCATCACATTATTTCTGTTATCAGATCCTTGTCATTCATCAACAATAACAAAACAAGGATTCCAACATTATTCAAACTGGAAAAAGGATACAGCTATAAATATCATCGACTCGGAGGTAAAACCAACTACAACCACCACCATCTCCAAATCTCCTCATATCAACAAAAGCAATAGAAATAGGAGATTGATATTTATCAATAACAAGGTTGTAGAGAGTGATGATAATAATAATAATAATAATAATAATAATAATATTTCAACTCAATATTGTAGTGGTGATGATAAGATGATTCATGAAGATAAAGAAACATTAGGTACCGATCAATGTATGGAGGATGATGTCTCTAACGATACTTCAAATGAATCTATTATTTCAGCTAATGACCCACCAACACCAACCACTACTACCACTACCACTACTACCACTACCACTACTACCACTTCCACTACTACTAATAATAATAATAATAATAATAATAATAATAATAATAATAATAATAATAATAATAATAATAATAATAATAATGACTATTACAAATTCTTTAATATTCGTAATAGATCAATGTCATTCACTCTATTTCCTAGTGTAGATTTGTAAGTATACTTTTTAATTATTCAAAGATCTAATATTCACTGACATTAATTTTTTTTTTTTTTTTTTTTTAAATAGATTTAATCCATTCAGTTTGATGTATTCTGCCAAAGACATTAGAAGAATCATCAAAGCCGAGGATGGTATGACTGATATCCAAGTTATAAGATCTATTTTAAAAGTAGATTTCCTCAGGAGAATATTTGAAGCCAATCCGATCGATGTACATATCAGAACAAACGGTTATTCAGGTGGTGTTGTGTTTAAAAGCAAATCAAAAAAAGTTCAAAAACAATACGAATTGAGTAAGTTGATAGATATTTATAATCTAGATTTGTATTTATTTTTTACTAATCATTTTTTTATTTTATTTTTTTTTAAAGTTGGTTTAAAAGACATAAAAGATAAAGATGTACTTACTGAAGAACAATTTGAACAACTTGGTGTAGTAGTTTGTGATCCAGCACCAAACCACAATGTTTGGTTAAATAACAAACATCCGTTTGCAAACGGTGATTATTCTTTCCGAAAGAGATGTCATTGACGTGAAGTCTTCAACGCATCACTTTCAATCCGAGTCTGGTCTGAACAAACACAAAAAGAATAAGCTACTTGGTCACGATTTAATGAAATGGCAGTCTGACATACCTTCAGTCAATGGTAATATCTTTTTTTCACAAGATTATCAAATTTTGTTTATCTTACTAACTATAAATACTATTTATTTTGATTTTTTTTTATCATAGGGTCCAGTACAAACGATATTACAGATCTTGCAATATATGAAAAACGTTTGGAATTTATATTCAAATCGGTTTTTTTACCACCAGAACAAAGAAGTTCAGATATCAAACCATATGGTATTCTAAGGGCAGTCGGAGAAGAGAAAAAGAAAGAGCAACGAGTCTGCCTCTCAAACAACACCACCATTCCATATCACTCAAACCAGCATAAATCCGTCTTCCATCAGTATCGACAATGTCATGGTGATGCGTGGCAAAAGGTTGATTTGGATCGATCGCGATCAAAGAAGCACAGTGAATCATTAAATTCGAAAAAATTGTTCAACTTTGCATTGCAATCGATTCCTATCAAGCAGTTAACTCATGATCCAATGCAGATCGATTCCACCGATCCCAATGATCCAAAGCAGATCGACTCCACCGATTCCAATACTCCAAAGCGCGTGCCAAAGTTGGTATTCAAGGGTAACAATGTACCCATCCAATCCGACAGGGAATCATCTCAAGAGAAAAGTGGTGCCAATAAGATGAAGCTACGACGCGTTGGATCTCCCATCAAAGTGAGAAAAGTATATATTCACTTACTTCGAGAACACCTCGGCAAGCTTGACGATGGCTCACTGGAGCGATTCATGGATCGATTCAAATTTGTGCTAGATATAACCTATTTGCAAGATGATTTTACGAATCTACAGAAAGAAGCATTGCTAAAGTTCCTCAAGGATCACAAACTCGAGTTCCTCGAACCAATCGACGAGTCCAATGTACGATTAAATGATATACAGACTGCAATTCACTATTATGGAGTGGAGCTCATCCAACAAGCAATGGATATATGGAAATTCTTTAAGTTTACCGAACCATTACCAGGTAATCAAGGTGTGGAAAAAGAAGTACATTTCAAAGATGGCATAAATAGAGTCGAACAAATTACAACAACTTTCAGGAACCAAGCGTTTCAAAAGTTTTGGTTCAGACGTATTCATTTCGAACGGTGCAAATGGCTAAAGGATCATGGAATTAAGATCATGCCAGATAGTGTCGGAGGTCACTGGATTAGACCAAATCAATCAAAAGTGGACGCCAATGAAGACAGTATTTACCAACTATTACCAGTCTTTAACGGCTTGACAATTTTGGTCATGGTATCTAACGGTACAGATGAAGGAAAAAAGGTAGAAAGAACATTAATCGGTCGAATTAAATTGAATGGTGGAAAGTACACTAGGGATGTAAATGGCACATTCAACTTTATGGTTACTGACAAGGAAGATTGGGACAGCACACCAAACAAAAAGGCGAGAGAGATCTGTAAGGTGAAGAATATTCCAGTAGTTTCCAATGCCACTTATATTACAGAGTGCCTGAGACAACATGTGTATCTACCTCTACTATCGTATGATCTGTCGTCAGCTGCCAACACTACCAGTAGTGCTGCGAAGGTTTCACCAAGCAAGAAGAGTGGTTCCAAGACAGCTACCAACACTACCAGTAGTGCTGCGAAGGTGACACCAAGCAAGAAGAGTGGTTCCAAGACAGCTACCAACACTACCAGCGGTTCAACTGTTGCACCAAGCAAGAAGAGTGGTTCCAAGACAGCTACCAACACTACCAGTAGTGATGCGAAGGTGACACCAACCAACAAGCGTATCGACTCACCCGCTCCCTCCATACCGGATCTTCAAACAAAAAAGAAGTCCAAGAAGACCGACAATACCGACAAGAAGTCTATCGATAGCGATGAAGACAAAGACAATCATCCGAAATCCCGAAAGAAATCAAGTAAGTAATTAACTTTTTGTTATTTTTCAAATTAAAACAGTTCATTAATACCAATATAAACACTTTCATTCTTCATAGAGAATAAGAAAAGAGGTAGATGGAAGTGTTTATGTTGTGGAAAAACCAACAATTTCAAACGATTTACTGATGTACATTACAAAGTTCTCCACTGCAATCACTGTTTATTGGTACACATCCCTTTTAAAGATCGAAAAGCTGCCAAAGAATCAGTTGATAAAACTAGAGTCGGTAAGTATCATAGTTGAAAAATAAAAAATAAACAACTGTTTTTTGATTAATCTTTTTTTTTTTCACACATTTAGTTATTGGTGCTGGTTGTGGTAATTTAAATCATATTCAACGAATGAAAGGTGTGAAATATAGTCCTGCCACGGAAAGAATCACCGAATCTCTCCAAAGATACAGTTTCAGTGTTTCGAAAACAAACATGAAAATATCAATTTCCAACGAGTTCAATACATCACAAGTAGGTTTTAACTGTTTAATATCAATTGTTTTTTTATATTTTTACTAATAAAATAATTATTTTTTTTTAAATTTTTAGGTGTTTGGTCCAAACATCGATAAACTAGAAAATGACTTTGTTTCAGCAATCAACAAACCAGTTTCAAACGAGTGGACGCAGGCAAAGAAAGATGAAGAGCTCCATTCGTTATATAACCTAGCCAAGGTCAAACCCCCAGGAGAGAGTAAATCATATAAACCAAAAGATACCAAGAGGGTATATAACAAGTCATTCTCTGTTCGGTTGTACACTGGAAAGGATGACCAAGGCCAGCCTAAAGATATTTTTATCAATAGAGATATTCTTGCATGTACAAACATGATGGCAATTGCTAAGGCCTATTTTTGTGGAAAGCAACGTCCACAACTTTTAGCACCATTCACCAGTCAACCTATTATTAATACCCCGGGCAAGGAATGTCCACGACAAAATTTGATTTCTGCGTTTACAAATTGAAATTTTTTTTTAAAAAACAAAAAGCACAATTTACTAATTTTTTTCTGTTTTTCAAGAGAATAAATCAAATCGGAATGGTACCCCAATTTTTTATGACCGTCAAAAAATAATAAAATAAAAAATGAATATAAAATTAATTTATTTTTAAAGATAGAATATTTAGTAGTAGTAGGAGTAGTATATGGAAGATTTATTTATTGTAAAAGTACCTGCTACAACAGCTAATTTAGGATGTGGTTTCGATACTTTATCGATTGGTGTCCAACTTTATATGTTGACAAAAGTATCGGTTGAAACTTTTTCTGACAACCATTTGGAGAACGATTCCAACAATGTAGATCGTTTGGCTTTTAGATATAGAATGAAGATTCATAATGATAAACCTTATAATTTGAATTTCGATGTATCCGATTGTCCGAGTAAGAATCTTGTGGTGGAGGTCATCGATAACCTCTTGGAGACAGAGTGTGAAGGTGGTGCCGATTCCATCATCAAGAGAGGCGAGCAACGATTGGTATTGGAGGTGTGGAATAACATTCCTATTGGTCGTGGCATGGGAAGTTCTGCCGCTGCCATTGTCACTGGCTTATTGATTGCCAATGAAATCGGAAAGTTGAAACTCAGTCACAAACAGATATTCGATCGATCGGTGGCGTTGGAACCATCGGCCGACAATTTATCGGCAGCAGTCTTTGGAAACTATAATATAGTGATGTCACTACCTCAACAACAACAACAACAAAATCAAGCTGCAGCTGTTACATCATCTGTTATGTGTGATACTATAAAGATATCGAGTGACACCAGACTAAAGGCAACCGTTGTCATTCCACACTTCCAGGTGTTGACCTCGGAAGCGAGAACGGTGTTGCCTCTAGACTACTCGAGGTCGGATTTCGTCTTTAATTTACAACGTGTGGCAATGGTGAGCAATCGTCTCGCAGAGGTACTTCAGAATCGCAGTGGAGCACAGGATATCTTGGCTCAGCCAACCTCACAGCTTCTGGCGATGTTTGACGACAGACTCCACCAGCCATACCGCCAGAAACTCATACCGGGTTTCAGTGATATCGCAGCGATGAAACCGATCGACGGAATGTTTGGACTGTGCATAAGTGGCTCGGGATCAACAATAATCTGTCTATCATTCGACAATCATGAGAAAATAGCTCAATCAATCACATCAATATTTGAAAATCACAACATAAAGTGTAATTCATATGTTATCGACTTTGACACTGAGGGTGCAACATTAGTAAAGTTTTAGAAACAAAAACAAAATCATAATGATGATGATGATGATAATGATAAAGATGTATAATAATATAATATTATATTATTATCATCATATATATAATAATGCACATATTCTTAATTTGGAAGTTGGTATTGTTTTTTTTTTTTTTCATTCATAAAGATAAATTAATTAATCTATAGTAATAAAACAAGAAAAATAATTATGATGTTTAACATATTTTTTTTATATTTCAAGTTGCTACCTTATATAACCACATACTATTACTACTACTATACTATTAATACTAATACTAATAGTACCACTACCTCTACTACCTCTACTGCGACTACTAATTGATTTAGGGGTATAGTGGGGGTTAATGTAATTTTAATTGTATTGGTGTGTTGCGTGTTGTCTGACAAGTGTTGTTGAATAAACAAAAATATCAAATATTTATAGGTCAAGTTGTTAAATCTAAAGCATAATCAATAAAAAATCTATCATAGGAATAACACTAAAACATAAAGGGATTATCGTTTTTTTTTCCAACAACACAATTCCCCACACCACCCATAATTAATATTACACTCCACACACACCTCTCAACCTTTCAACAACTCATCACCAATAAAAAAAACAAAACAAACAAATAAAATGAATTAAAAAAATACTTATTGAAATAACCCACACCTTGCAACAACATCTCACAATAACAATAATAATAATAATAATTATTATTATTATATTAACTCTATTACCTATAATAATCAATACACACATACAATACAATAACAAAAAAAAAACAATTAAAAAAAATAAAATAAAAAAATAAACAAAATTGGTTATAATTAATATAATGAGTGAGTGAGTGATGTGATATTATTTATTAAACAAATTAAATTAAAATAAATTATATTATATTGCTTTTATAGTAACTAAACAATATTGATATATGTGTATTATCAATGTACTATACCTAGTATCAGTTTTTAGAATTAATAACCAGAATAAAACAAAACACTCAATTTATCAAATTTTTCTATTAATTTGATTAACAATCATTTCATCATCTTCATCATCACCAAACTTAGATATAATAAAATATCAATTAAATCTTAAATTTATATATAGAAAACGAAAAAGATATCAAATCTAATTTTATAAAAGCTAAAGAGAGAGAGAGAGAGAGAATCATTGAATGTTGTGTTACCAACCAATTTAATTAAAAGGGGTAAAGTTCAACAATCATCTTTAGGATTTTATTTTTTTGGAAACCAACCATTTTTTTTTTCTTTTTTTGGGAGCTCCCAATTTATTTTGGAAACACGATCAATTGAACAGAAATTTCTGTTGATTAATCTTTTAACGAACCATAAAAAACTATTTGATTTCAACTTTATTGTTGTTTTTTCTTTTTTATCTAAGTTAAACAGATAAAAAAAGGTTTGTTTTAATTATTTGTTTTTTTTATAAAATGGACAAAATATTGTTAATCTTAGAAACAAAAAAAACTAGTTAACAATGATCATCAAAATCATCATCATTCGCCAACTTATTTAATTATCATATGAAAAAACAAAGCCCAATATCATATTTAATCAAAAAAAAAAAAATAAATCTTTTTTAAATTAAATAATTTTTTTCATCATGGATGAAAAAGGTCACAAAATTTTTTAATTAAAATTTTAATTTAATCTTTGGACTTGCAAACACACTCCCAAAAAAATAAGCACATCATATTTATTGAATCAGTCCACAAAAAAAAAAAAAAAAAAACAGCTATCTTTTGAACTAAATTGAAATTCAACACGCTCTAATTTTATAAACAACAACAAATAATCTCCATCTTCCACAAAGTAACCCTTTACTCACGAGTTTATCAAAACAATAATAAATAATATCAAAAAGCCTTAGAAACAAAACAAAACAAAACAATCAATAAATATAAAAAAACATATAATATTAAAATAATAACATTTAATCTTTCTTTTATTCTGTTTTTCATTTAAACAATACAATCAATCTATCAATCAATCTATCAATCAATCAAATAATCAATCAATCATTAAATTTAATATAGAATTGATTTGCAATAGAATAATAGTTTTAAAATACCTTGTTTCTATTTTTTGTAAGGTAGGACCAATTAACAAAAAAAAACACAATTTATAAGTTTGGTTGTCATCATTATCACAACGATCAACATCATCACCCTTTAAGAAACAACAACAACAAACCCTCTTTCTTGAAAGAAGCTTTAATAGGTTGATCAACAACAATAAACAAAACATATGCACTCTTTTTTCTGATATTATTATATAATCACACACCATCGAAATTCCAACTACTAAAACAACTGTGTGTGGGTCCACAACTACATCCACAATTTCTACTTTAAATTTATTACAATAGATTTTCAGACAATTTTTATTAAATTATTTTATTGTTATCATTAACTACTACTATAACCAACATAGAGACTATATTTGTTTGTATTAATAGTATTGTTTTTGTTTTGTTTTTTTTTTATAAAACTGCCTAATTATAATTATTCCCCACACTGTAATATATTTAAATCAAGTGGCAAAACACATTATATGTACTTAATGCTATATTAAATAATATATATTACATACACACATACACTCACTCAAGCACACAAACACACACCAAAAAACTATTTAAATATTTAGTTATATAAATTGTTGTTTTTTAATTTAAATCGATAACTTTTTTTTTCTTTTATAAATTAAATAATCATATCATCAATTCAATTGAAGCTTAACTAACAAACCATTGATATTTTATCAAACAATCAGTCAATCAATCAGCATATTATAAATATAGAATTTGTATTTTTTATTTTTATTTTTTTAAAGGGAAATTATAATTTGGTTTACCATGGATGTAACTCCAACTTATTCTCCAACAATAAGACCTCATTTGCAACAACAGGCAGTACCTCCTTTTATTTCTAGTCATGATTTTGGTGGACCATCTCCATTGTCATCACCATCGATGTTGTCCTTAACGCCAACAGCCGCCACCACTCCAATTCCACCAGTATTCCTTCTAAATATAAATACACAACCAACCCCTGCATTTGTTCATGTAGTCGATGCTCAGCCACCTGTAATTCAATTCCAACTTCAGCCTAATAATAATAATAATACAAATACACATACAAATACAAATACAAATACAAATAATAATAATAATAATAATACTTTAAATACTAATAATAACAATACAAATATAAATAATAATAATAATAATAATAATAATAATAATAGTAACAATAATAATAATAATAGTGGAAGTATATCACCTACACCTACACCCAATAGTTTAAGTGTACCATCAACGCCATCAGTGACACCACTTTCAGGAAATCTGAGTAATTTTACAATCAATTCACCAGCAACGTCGACCACAACTACAGCCTCTGCAACAACAACTACATCACAAAATCAATCAGGTGTTTTACGTAGAATTGCTGTTAGTAACAATGTACAAAGATCAAACTTGGTAAGTAAAGATATAATTAAAAAAAAAAGGGAAAATAATAATAATTCTTATATTACCTATTTTATTTATAATACAGACAATAGAAGATGAACAAGTCGTACCAAGAGATTCAAATTCACCTCTAATAGCATCATGCAAAAAGAGGGTAAAACTTTGGTGACATCAAGCTTTTAAGAATACTAACACTTATAATAATAATAATAATAATTATATACTATGTCCGATTATTTTAAATCAATAATGATAATCTAATTTTTTTTTTTTGTATATAGAGAATATAATAATATTGCTATAATATAAATATATATCCAACTTCAATGTATCATAAATATGATTCCTATCAGTTTAATTAAATATATTATAAAAATAAAAGAGTGGATTTGAATGAGCAATGTAAATCTAGATTAAATGTTAAATAATGTTACACAATCAATTTTATTGATTGATTGGTTTGTAATTACTATTGTATTAATTAACAAGACTTTTGAATTAACTATAAATAGTAAAATGTTGTTTGGTTGTTTTGTTTTGTTTTGTTTTGTATTGTTTGACTGTCTGATTGTTGAAAGTAGATCTACTTTATGACAGGAAGTTGTTGTAGTTGTTTTGATGATTGAATATTATTTGAAGTTACCAAAGCGATTAATCTATGAAATGATTCTTTAAGAATGTTGACATTAGTGTCTTGATTTCCTCTGTTATTAAGAATGATAGTAGGAGAAAGGTATAAGGTTAACAAAAACAAATTCTTTCTTTTAAAATAAAAAAGTAAATGAAAAAGCAAATAGTTATCTAGATAGTTACCATTGATTTCCAATAGACTTGTTGTTTTGGTATCAAAGATAACGTAAAACTCTCTTGAATCTGTTTTTCTTCCGACTATCCACCGATCGTTTTGAGTCTTGACAGTCGATTCCGATATATCCGGTCTATTCTCAAAGTCTGCGTGCATTTCATTCAGTATCTTTAGTGTCTCCTTTGTAAGTTCTACACCCTTTAACTTTAACGATGCTTTGATAGCAAGATTCATTTGATTGAAAAATATATATTTATATTGCTCTTCCATACTAAACAAAGATATTAAATTGATCAAATTGATATTAGTATTATAAAATGATTATTTCTATTGGTTTTCTTAAACACTTACAATGATTTCTTTGAATAATTTGTTTCTAATACTGGATAAATATAATCGATGTGTGATGAAATGGATTCACGTACTTCCTCTAGTTTCAATTGATCTAAATCTTCTTCGTTCACCAGGAATACACAAACAGTATCTCTTTGTTCATATATAATCATATAACACAGTTGTTCTCCAATATGTATAACAGGTAATGTTGTCTTTACACTACTCATTGATTCCGTAAAGTATCCACTCTTTGATTTTTGACTAACAATAATAATAATAAAGTATTAGTTAGTATTATTTTTAATATGAATAGATGTTGTTTGTTAAGTTACCCTTTTGTTGACCAAACAACTTCATGATCACCAGTGTTGATAACCATTATAGAGTTTACAGCGGATCTATCTACACCGATCTTTACCAGTTGTATTAGATAGTGGTTGAGTGAACGTATGTGATTCTGTTGGAGCGACGACCAGAGCAGGTTGTCTTTGTAGTAGAGTGCACCGAATCTAAACGATGGACACGCCGATTGGAACGCTATTTCAGTGCCATTGATCATTGCCAGCAGTTTCAGATAGACGTTCTTGTCGACCGGCAAGAATTGAATTCCGTCGAGCGATGTGAAGAGATCCAGCTGATCGAATGCAATCTGCTCCAAGTACGGTTTGATAAAGGCATCCAATCGCTTCTTGAGATGATCGTACGAGGTGCGCTTAACAATCTCTGACATTGGGCCATTGAACAGCCGCCAGATATCATAGAGCTGCTGTAGCGTCGTCTGCAATATGATATCGTCAATCTCATTCTCCAAATACTCTTTCTTGTTGTTGACGACACCACTGGTATTGTTGAGAGCAATCACCATCCAGATATCAGGTTCAACCTGACGCAATGCAATCGTATGTTTCATCGTATGAATTGCTTCACATGGTTTATCCGGTGAGAATTGTCTATATATATATAGATTAAATTAGAAAGTTTGCAAAGTTAAGAATATATATCGGAATTACTAATAACACAACCAAACATACTTTGTACATAATACATAGGCTTCAGTTAAACCTACGAAATTTGTTTGAATACCAATCGAAAAGTTTGCTTGTGGATAGAAATATAGAATCTTTTCATGTTCACGACCTTCTTTCTGTCCTAACTTTGGATTGAATATATAAAAGTAATGTAACGATGCATCTTCTATTGTACCTGACATTCTTTACTCTTACTCTTACTCTTACTTTTTCAAATAATCTAAAAGAAAAGTAAAGGTAAACAAACAATCAATGTAACTAATAAATAATATTAAGAAAAAATAATAATAATAAAACTCTCAGGAAATCAAAAAATTTAGTTTTCAGATTTTTTTTGATGCAAAAATTAAAATATATTTTGAATTTGGAAAAGTAGTTATAAATACATTTCATATTATAATTAGCACTGGTAATAATATTTTGATTGTTTTGTTTTGTTAATGTTTTTTATTATAATCGATTTGAGACTATCATACAAAAAGAAAAATGAAAATTAAATATTATTTTTTTATATATTCTTGATTTTAAACAATATAAATAGTAAATCCTAATTATTATTTTGTCGTTTTAATGCTTCGAATCTGGCTGTTAGTTCATCGAAATCGGGAAAAGCAGAGTCGTTGGCGTTTGGTGTGTAGGCTGGTGGTGGTGATGGTGATGAAAATTTAGAGTTATTAAAGTTATTGTTTGGTTGTTGGCTTGGTGCCGATGGAAATTGTGGTGGTGAAGATACAGATGGCATGGTTGGTGATGGTGTGTAGGCAGGTGGTGGTGGTTGAGGGAATTGTTGTTGTGGTGTTGGTGTATAATGTGGTGGTTGTTGCATTTGCTGTTGATGTTGTGATGGTGGTGTATAATGTTGTGGTGCTACAATAGTTGGGAATGGTGGTGGTGATTTCATCATCGGTGGTTGTTGTTGGTGTTGCATTTGTGGTGGTGGTTGTTGAAACATCATTGGTTGTTGCATTTGTGGTGGTGCAGTACCTGGTTGTGGCATTGGTATTGGTAGTACAGAAGCAGAGGTGGGTGCAGCGACAAACATTGGTTGCTGTGGCATTATCATTGCTGGCTGCTGTGGTGGTAGGATTGGTTCTACCGACCAGTCCACCTTGAACTGACAGGCAATGTCATTGAGATACTGGAATACCAAGAATGGCTCCGGTGTTGCATAGCTGAGTTTGTGAACGATCTTTGGGTTGACGTGAACCTGGCAGTTGCAATTCACTTCATGCTCCAATCCCTTGCCATACTTGGCGAGCAACTGTTTCTTTATCAACTCCAACTCTGGTATTTGTACTCTCTGAGCTGCATATATTAATGTATAGATTGCTTCTTTAATCTCTGGTGGCATATCACTGTTTTAATAAAGATGATAATTAGTAAACTTTAAAAGAAGAAGAAGAAGAAGATTGATTGTTGTGGTCGTCGTCGTTGATATTTACTGTGAACATGCAATCAATTGTAATCTGGCGAATAACATTTCACAGAGAACCTCTATGATTGAGTAACATTCGATAAGAGCTTCGTCTCTGATGACTGTCTCCACTCTGATTCTAGCGGCATCTTCACTTCTGTTTCTGAGTAGCTCGGCAATGTGTCGCTTTTCATCTCTTACCAAGTTTGCCTTTTTGTTTCTCAAAATTTGTATTCTACTGACTGCCAACTTTAATTGTACCTTGAGTTGATTGGGATCGAAATGTGGACCAAATAATGACATCATTCTCTACTCTTACTCTTACTTTTTCTTTTTTATTTCAATACTAAAGAAAACTCTATAAATTACTCTTTACTAACTAACTAACAAACAAACAAACTAAAATACAAAAAGAATATTTCGTATCTTTATCTTAACTTTAATTATTATTTGATTTATCTATATATATTATGTTTAATAAAACTAACAATGATTGATTCAAAATGAAGTAATTAACTACATCAAAAACAACAACAAAATAAAATAAATTATGATAACAACGGTGATAAACAAAGAAAAATAAATAGAGAAAATCAAATAAACTTAGGAATACAGTATTTTAATCACATAATTCTCATTTAATCAAAATTTTGTCTGAGAAACTTAGGAATGTTTTGTTTTCTTTTGTGAATGAATGAGGCTTTTTTCACTCATCACCCCCACCTTTTTTGTTTGCAAAAAAAAATAAAAAAATCTGAGGTTTCTTTTTACACAATAAAAATACATTTAAAACAACAATACTCATTCTTATGAATTTAATACCAATACATGTTTATGAATTTTAATGTTGTGTGTATGTAACATGTTTCAATTTCCATTCTCTCATTTGTAGAAATGAAATCACAAAAACAAGTTATAATTTAAATTATAACTGTGAATAGAAATTATTATTTCGTTATTATTATTTTTATTTTATTATTGTTTTTTTTTTAAAAAAAATAAGAAGAACAAACCAGGTTAGTTTATGTAAAATGACAACAAAGCTTTTGGTGCAACAACTTCTTAAATAAGACATCTTCTTGTTACTTCATCATATACAACAATGTTACTTCAAAGACCAGATCTTCTGAGGAGTTCGAGACATTGGTTAAATCAAAATTACTCTTATAATGTAAGTATCTTAACTATTATTCTTAATTCAAAACCTTTCTGATCAAGTTACATAGTAAAATACACAATTTATACATTTTTGATCAAACTACCAATAACATATAACGATCTGACTGATTGTTGATCGATTAGAAGCAATAAGATCAAACCATCTAAAATCAGACATACCATTCTCAAGTATAAGTTTGATCATAATTATTTCAAAATGTTGTTTGTTTTAGAAAGGACCAGCATAAAATTTAACATTATAAGGTTGAATTAAGAGGTTATGTAAAAAATATGGACATAAAAATAGGTATTATTTTGTTTCTAAAACTCTTTAAATGATAGTTATATTATTCACCGAAACCATTCATTTCTGCAGAAATCAGTGAAGCAAGGGCGTAAAGTGATTCTCAGCACTGAAATAAACAACCAAAAAAAAAAAAAAAAGGAATCATGACATGAAATGACTTGGTTTGATTTTTTGATTTTCAATAAGATCTTACTTATTGTATTTCTAGATCTGGACAATCTGGTTTTTTCAAATCAGTTGACACCAAAAAATCAACAAGCAAAAAAAGATTCAAATAAAAATTTTTTTTATCAAATTATAATAATTTAATTAAATTTTAAATTAAAAAGGCTTTATTAACAATAATATTTATTTTGTACCAAAAAGGTTGATTGACTCCAAATTTCAAAACCGCTAGCTACTAATTGCTAACCACCAAAAACTTTTCTTCATTCACTCTTCATCAACTCAAAAAAAATCTATCAAATCAATCAAATAAAATAATCTTTTATCTATTTTAAATATTTATATATAACAAACAAATAAAAACAATGATTAAACAATCGAAAATAAATATTGCTGATACCAATGTCGCTTTGATCGGTTCCGACTTGGATAAGAAATGTAGATTGGAGAAAGCTCAACTCGAAGAGCAATGGAAAGTCGCCGGTAAGAAAGAGGGAGTGTTGATCTGGAGAATCGAGAACTTCAAAGTTGTTCCATGGCCAACCGCCGAGTACGGAAAGTTCTACGACGGTGACTCCTACATTGTGCTCCACTCACAAAAGACTGGATCCGCCAACTTGAAGCACGATATCTACTTCTTGTTGGGTACCTACACCAGCCAAGACGAAGCCGGAACCGCTGCCTACAAGACCGTCGAGTTGGACGACTACTTGGGAGGTTTGCCAGTGCAACATCGTGAGGTGATGGACTACGAATCACAGAGTTTCCTCAACCTCTTTGGTGGAACCATTTTCTTGTTGTCCGGTGGTGTCGACTCTGGATTCAACCACGTCAAGCCAGAGGAATACAAGCCAAGATTGCTCTGGATCGTTTCCGACGAGAGAAAGAAGGTTCGTGTTGAACAAGTTGCATTGGCTACCAAGTCATTGAACACTGGTGACTGTTTCCTCTTGGATGCCGGTTTGGTTATCTACCAATTCAACGGTTCGAAATCCCAAGGTTCCGAGCGTATCAAAGCTTCCCAACTCGCCACACAAATCAAGGACGAGCGTAAGGGACTTCCAAAGGTTCAAGTTTTCACCGACGGTGACAGCGATATCCCCGATGAGTTCTGGAAACTCTTGGGTGGAAAGGGACCAATCGGTTCGTTTGTACACCACGACGACGGTCCCAAGATTGAAAAGACTTTGTTCAAGTTGTCCGATGCTAGCGGTAAGCTCATTTTCTCCCAAGTCGCCAAGGGTAAGATCTCCAAGAAATCATTGGATACCAACGATGTCTTCATCTTGGATCTCGGTTACGAAGTATTCATCTGGGTCGGTTTGAAATCCAATGCCAACGAAAAGAAGAGCGCTTTCAAGTTTGCCACCGATTATTTACAACAAAACGGTAGAAATCAATACACCCCAGTCTCCCGTATCATGGAATCTGGTGAGAATGAAGTATTCAATGGTTCATTTGATAATTAAATTATCAAAACAAAACAAAACAAAACTAAAAAATAATATGTATTCTATTCTATTTATATATTAAATAAATTAAAGTTATAAAACCTTTATAAATACCTCCTTTTTTTCTATTCTAATTAGTAGATAAATTTTATGACTTGACATTTGTAAACATTAATGATCAGATTCATTAAATGTTAATTCGTTTATTTATTGTTATTGTTTATTGTTATTAGTTAAAAAGAATTGTATTTAACATATCTATCCAACATCTTTAATTGATTCTTTAACCAATGAACCACAACTTACACATGGTTAAAAAATTTTTTTACAAAGAAATCAATCGTTCGTTTTTTTCGCAAAAACTGATGAAAATATTTAATTAATTCAATCATATCTTTTAGTATAAAGATAGATAACTATACTAAATATGTTATCATCAAAATTAAATATAAAAACTATTTTAAATAGTAGTAATAGATTTAGATCAACAACATCGTCATTACTTTGTAAATCATATCATAATAGTAGTTCAAGTTTATTGTTAAATTCAAATCAACAAAATAACAATGCAAATCAATCTCTTGGCTATTTGAATAGATATAATAATGTAAATAATAATAAAAATAGTAATAATGTATTAGTTTCTACATTTTTATTTAATAATAATAGTGATCAAGAAAATAAATCATTATTTCAGAGATATTATTCAAGTATATATAGAGTTTAAAATATGTTAACAATTGTTGATACCTTCAAACTAATTATATATGTAGAGAAACAACAAGCAAATGTAGGTGAACCAAAAGTTGTAATGTCATTGGTAGATGTTATGAAAAAGTTGGATGATGGTAGAATTTTGTTAAAGGAGACTTCGCTCTCGTTTTTTGCAGGATCGAAAATTGGTTTGTTAGGTTCGAACGGTTCTGGTAAATCGACACTCATGAAGATTATGGCAAGTGAAGACACTGAGATTGAAGGTGAAGTATTACTCTCAAAAGATATTACAGTTGGTTATTTACATCAGGAACCGGAATTAGATCCAGAGAAAGATGTCGAGGGTAATATATTCGATGGATTGAGCGAGGAAAAGGAGATACTCGATGAATACGAAGAGGTAACGGAAAAGTTGGAGGCAATGGATGAGAAGGATCCACAGAGAAGACAACTACAGATCGCTCAGAAGAAGCTGTCCGAGCGTATCGATCGTGAGAAACTCTGGGATTTGAAGAGAAAGATTGCTATCTCGATCGATGCATTGCGTTGTCCACCAGGTGATTCCGATGTCACTACGTTGTCGGGTGGTGAGCGTAGACGTGTTGCGCTGGCTCGTCTACTCATTACCAATCCAGATATTCTACTGCTGGACGAACCCACCAATCATTTGGATGCAGAGTCCGTTGCTTGGTTGGAGCGTTTCCTAAAGGAGTACAAAGGAACGGTTATTGCAATCACTCACGACCGTTATTTCTTGGACAACGTTGCCAATTGGATCTTGGAAGTGGATCGTGGTAATTTGATACCGTTCAAGGGTAACTATAGCGGTTGGTTAAAACAAAAGGATTCGCGTCTCTCACTGGAATCCAAGAAGGAAGAGGGCAGAAAGAAGGCAATCAAGCGTGAATTGGAGTATCTATCGGGTGGTGCAAAAGCACAGACTAAAAAGTCAAAGTCACGTATCCAGAAATACAATGAATTGGTTGCGGCTGCTCCCGAAAAGTACAGAGAACCAGGCAAGATTGCTATACCACCGTGCCCGCGTTTGGGTAATGTTGTGATTCGTGCCCGTGGATTGAGTAAGGAGTTTGACGGTCGTCAACTCTTTGATAATCTCGATTTCGATATTGAACCGGGTTCAATCGTTGGTATCATCGGTCCAAACGGTACTGGAAAGTCGACACTCTTTAGAATTATTGCTGGTGACTTGACGCCGGATGCGGGTTCCATCAAGATTGGTGAGACCGTGCGTATGGGACACGTCGCTCAATCGAGAGCGTCGCTCGACGACGACAAAACCATCTTTGACGAGGTGTCGGCAGGCACCGATTTCATTAATATGGGTGGTTATCAAGTTCACGTGAGAGAGTATCTCTCGCAGTTCAACTTTAAAGGTGCCGAGCAAGACAAGTACATCGGTGCGTTGTCGGGAGGTGAGCGTAATCGTGTGCACATTGCCAAGATGATCAAACGTGGATGCAATGTTCTCTTGCTGGATGAACCTACCAACGATCTCGACGTCGACGTCCTCAGAAATCTTGAAAACTCATTGGAAGACTTCCCCGGGTGTGCAGTGGTAATCAGTCACGATCGTTATTTCCTCGATCGTCTTTGTACTCATATCATTTCATTCGAGTCGGAAGGCAAAGTAGTAGTGTTCGACGGTAACTACACAGAGTACGAAGAGGACAGACAGCGACGAACCGGAAAGAAATTCGATCCACACAAATCGAAATTCAAAAGAATTCATACAGTTTAATTATTATAATAATCAATCAATCAATAGTAATAATAGTAATTCTAAACACCACAATTGCACACACAACAACACAATACAACACAACACATATCTTTCATTTCTTTTAAAATTTCAAAAGAATATAGAAAGCTTTTTATAATATATAATTAAAAAAAGATTATAATATAACACAAATAGAATAGAGAGTATGTTTTTAAGTTTATATCTTGAGAAAGAAAAGTGATCATACTCATTTTCTTATCTTTAAATTAATCTTGTTATTTTTAGATGAAATAAACACAATCTTGAACACACGAAAAATAAAAAACTAATCAAAAATAAACAACACTTGCTCAAAATCATGTGTTTGCAAACTCACACAACATGCAAACAGGGAAGCCCTGTGACACAGAAGATGTGTGTCAAAACTTTATAAAAAAAAAAACGTCTTCACACACAGAGGTTCAAATCTTTAAAATAGACACAAATAGGAGGTTTGTTTAGTTTATCACCAACATCATTGTAAATAGTATTTTTAATCACCCCCTTTAAAGGTTTAAAACGAAGTATATTTAATATTGTTATTTAAAATCTTTGAAAAATTGGTTGCGGGTTTGTGGGGTTTGGGGCAAAAATTATTAAAAAAAAAAGTTATTTATATATTTTAAGACTTTTAGTTTCAATTCATTAATTATTCTTTTCACACTTAAATATACATATATAGATATATTTATATATAAATATATATAAAATGTTAAAATATTCAATTATTTTATTTCTATTTTTAATTATATCAATTGTTTTGGCTCAGGAAAAGCCACGTATGTTATTTTAACTTATCATTTTCAATTTATAAAATTTTAATATATTAATTTTTTTTTTATAAATAAAATTTAATAGCTACATTAAATGTAGTATGTACTATATATGATCAACATCCATCTAAAAATACAAATTTTGAAAATAAGGCTATCGGGAGCTCGAGTACAGGAGTTGTTAAAGGTATAGTAAAACAGACTCTTAATTCTACAACAAAAGTACCAGAGCTCAGTGGAAATTCCGATGCTGCCTACAAGGCATTCATCAGAGACCCGAGTTTATTTAAAACATTTTTCCTTCCAGACGATGTGAACAAACAAATTCAATACAATTTAACTTTGAAATTAACAGATGGTATATACTCTGTCTCCATACCATCATTCTTTCCAATTAACTATCAAGGATGGGTATGTATTAAAAAATTTTAGAATCTATTTATTATTTATTAATCAAATTTAAATTTAAAAAGGATGACAAAGTATATAATTTGCAAAAATATGCTGATGGTAAGGGAGTATATCAAAATTTTCATTTTTGTGTTGTCAGCAACATGTACTTTACCTACCAAGGCTATGAGAAATTCACTTTTAAGGGTGACGATGATGTATGGGTATACATTGACAATAAACTAGTTGTCGATATAGGTGGAGTTCATTCTGCTGAACCTGGTGAAGTCAATGCTACTTTCATGAGTACATTGGTAAAAGGAAATACCTATCCATTGGATTTCTTTTATTGTAAGTTTGAAAATATTAATTTAAACAAATTAAAATAATATTAATTTAATTTTACCTAAAAAAAAGGTGAGAGACATGTTACTCAATCTACATTGCAAATGGAAACCAATCTACCATTGTTCTGTCCAATCATAGATTATTGTGGTGTTTGTAGTGGTGATGGATCTACATGTTGTGACTGTAACGATGGTGATCCATGTACTACTGACATTTGTCCAAAACCAGCAGAGGGAATTACCAACAAAAATTATAAAGAATTTTGCCAACATATTCCTAAAACCTGTGATCAGATCGATACTTGTTTCAACTATGCTTGCCAAAAAGACAAAAATGGAACATGTGCCAAGACGACTCCAATTGAATGTGAACAAAAGAGTTGCAAAAAGGCTACTTGTACCAATGGATCCGGTTGCCAATATACCGATCTTTGTGTTGCCCAAGATAAATGTCATACCACTACCTGTGTGAATGGAACTTCCTGTAGTCCACAAAAACCAAAGCAATGCGATGAAGGAAACAAGTGTAAGAGCTATGGATGTGATCCAGACACAGGTTGTACTTCGAGTCTTAAGAATTGTGCCAATGCAACCGATACCAATCCATGCAACCAATATTACTGTGAAGCCGGCACCGGTCTTTGTAAATTCAATACTCTCAGCGCCACAGATTGTGCATGCTGCAAGGATGCCAAACCAAATCTTTGTCAAACTGCTACTTGTGATTCCAATTCCGGTAAATGTATCATATCAAACATCACTGTCGATGACAACAACTCTTGTACCAACGATCAATGCGATCCAAGCACTGGAAAGATAACAAACACTCCAATCGTTTGTTCAGGTTGTCAGAATTGTGTTGGTGGATCATGTGTTGGAAATGATACTGTTTGTAACGATTACAATGAATGTACTAATGACAAATGCGGTGCCAACAAGACATGTGAATACTCAGAGAATTCATGTGACGATGGCAATCCTTGTACCGACGACTTTTGTCATCAAAACACCGGTTGCTACCATGTAGATACTGTATGTCCTGGTGTAGGAGATTGTCAAGTTGGATACTGTCAAGCCGGTGTAGGTTGCCAGACCAAGAAACGTGATTGTTCAACCGGTTTGTTCTGTACTGATGCCATTTGTATTGAAGGTGTAGGTTGTGCCAATTTCACAAGAAATTGCGTTGGTGACAATCCACAGTGTGAGAAAGGTACTTGTAACACAGAGACTCAGCTGTGTGAATATCATGAATATTCACCAAAGCCATTCGGTTGTAATAAGGCAGCGGTGATCTCCACTGGTGTTGTAGCAGGTGTGGTTGTGGCGGGTGCAGTCGCATTGGCTATCGCTGTTTTCGGTGGTAAGAAAGGTTACGATGCATGGAAGAATAGACAAGCCAGTGGATTAACCAATGTAAACAACAACCCACTCTACCAAGAGAATCCAAACAACCAAGAGAATCCACTTTATATCGACCATGGTGGTGTAAATTAAATCAATCAATCAATTGGAAGTGTGATCCAAAAAAATCTTTTCTCCAAAAAAAAAATAAGACCGATCTCATTTTTTATTTATTGTATTTTACAAAAATTTTTAAACTCAAAACTAATTAAAATAAAATGTGTAACAAATTATTTTTTAATTTTTAACCAATTAACAAATAATTTTCTTTCTTGTAACATCATTTTTCAGCTATTTTTTTAAAACTCAAAATAAATAAATAATTTTTATATTTAAAAATAAAAACAAATAAAAAATTGTCAGTTGGAAAAAAACCACACATTTTATAAAAATTACAACTACAGAAAGAATTTGATTTTTTTTTTTTCTATCCATTTTTATATATCGAGTAAAATTGGATCAAATTGTAATGTCGATCAATATTGTGATTACATTAATAATTGATTGCAAACATTGTAATAATTTGTTCATTCATTGTATTTTGATTTAATCCCTCACCATTTTATAATAAAAGCTAGAAAACAACAACAATTTAACTCAAACATTAAATCCATACAGACAGATCGACATGTCGATACTGTTGGAAATTTAATATTCTATCGTTGATCTATTTTTGTGAGAGTATCATGTGAAAATCAAATTGATTTTCTAACCACTGTTGTCAATTTTAATTGTTTAAAGGGGTGTGTTACCACCAATCAAATGATTTTCAATTGATCAATCTTTTTTTAAGTTGGCAACTCTGTGTTGAAAAAACAAATATTAAACCTGTGGCATTATATATATATAGGTGATTGGCTAACTTTTATAAAGATGGGTCTTAAAGAATACACTTGGAACATATGGGTTTGTGGTTTCGTTTTTAAAATAACTATAACTTATTTGATGGGTTAACAAATTAAATACATGATCACAAATCTCTTTTTAACTCTCAAAAACTTGTGATTGATTTTAATTTATTCTACATTTTTGTTTTTATTCTTTTTTACATTCCGATATATAAAAACATTGGCTAGAATTAAACCTTATCCATTTAAATAAATACCAACTTTATACTTTTTTATAAAATAAAAGAATTGTTTTTTAAAGTTGAAAAACAATAATTTGTAAATATAATATATATCTAATAAGAAAACTATTATTTATTTGAAAATGTATAAATATATATTTTATATTTGTTTAATAGTAATCTCTATATCTTGTAATATAGTTATTTCTCAAAATAATGCACAACCATGTAAATATTTCTAACAAAAATTAAAAGAATAAGAATAATTATATTAATTCTAAACTATTTTTTCTTTTTATAACAATATTAGCAACATTTACAATTACCTCAAGAATATTCGATCAATTGCCTAGATTGAATCCTAATTTCGAAACACCTGAATATGGACAGCTTACTCCAGGTCTTATCAACAATATCTTAGATCCAATCAAAAGAGTTCCACAACTAAACTATGCAAATCCAAATTGGCAAAATACTTTTGCTCATGGTATGATTAAGAATGCCACCCTCTTCAACACATTCTTTATCAATACTCCAGGTATCAACAAACCTTTGACATTTAATATTACTCTTACTCTTAATCCAAGTGCTGGTACCTATGGTTATGATAACCAAACATTCTTCCCAATTAATCGTTTAGGTTGGGTAATGTATAAAATTTAAAATTCACAAATATTAAATTTTAATATTAATACTTATTTGTATTCAAATATTTTAGGATTCAACTCCGTCCAATTATTTAGATAGCAATGGTCAACCATTGTACAAAGATACCAATGGAAATTATGAAAATTTCCATTTCTGTTTAGTTAGTAATATGTTCTTTACTTACCAAGGTTATGAGGTCTTCAACTTCAGAGGTGACGACGATGTTTGGGTGTTTATCAACAATGAATTGGTTGTGGATCTTGGTGGTTTGCATCCAGCTGCACAAGCATCTGTCAATCTCCAAACCGATTTAAAGACCAAATTGGTTGTTAAACAAACCTATACATTGGATTTCTTTTACTGTAAGTTGTTTATATTAAATTAAGTTCAACTTTGTTCCCTCAAACTAACTATTAATTAATGAACTAATAGGTGAAAGACATACTGATACATCAACAATGAAAATGGATACTAATATTCAAATTTTCTGTCCAGCTTATGATTATTGTGGTGTTTGTGGAGGTGATGGAACTTCATGTTGTAATTGTGATGATGGTAATCCATGTACTGACGATTCCTGTCCTAAACCAGCTCCAGGAATTACCAAGGATAATTATAAAGACTTTTGCAATAACATACCAAGAACTTGTGCATCCGATACCTGTAACAATTATGTATGTTCTAAAGCTAACAACGGTCAATGTGTCCAATCAGGAAGTGCTTGTCCCAACCAAGATTGCAAGGTTACCAGTTGTACTCAAAAAAATGGATGTCAATACACCGACTTGTGCGTCGCCCAAGACAAATGTCATAGTACACAATGTGTCAATGGAACATCGTGCACACCACAAACAGCGATTCAATGTGACCAAGGAAACAAGTGTATGAACTATGGATGTGATCCAAACACCGGTTGCACTTCGAGTCCAAAGAACTGTGCCAATCCCTCAGATACCAATCCATGTAACCAATATTACTGTGAAGCCGGTACCGGTCTTTGTAAATTCATTACCCTCTCTGATTCTGACTGTGCATGCTGCAAGGATGCCAAGCCAAATCTCTGCCAAGTTGCCAAGTGTGATTCCAGCTCCGGCAAATGTAATGTATCGAACATCACCGTAGATGACAACAATCCATGTACCACCGATAGTTGTGATCCAGCAACCGGTCAAATCACAAACAAACCAATTCCATGTGCCGGCTGTCAAAACTGTCAAGGTGGAACATGTGTTGGAAACGATACTCTCTGTTCCGACGGTAATATGTGTAGCATCGACAAGTGCGCATTGAACAACACCTGTAGCTTCACACCGGTCAACTGCGATGACAACGATCCCTGCACAGAAGACACCTGTGATCCAGTACATGGCTGCCAACACAACAAGAAAGTATGTCCAGATGTCGGTGATTGTCAAGTAGGTGTATGTGTTGCCGGTGTCGGTTGTTCGACCGTCGAAAGAAACTGTTCGACCGGATTGTTCTGTACCGACAGTCTGTGTATCCAGGGTATTGGATGTGCCAACTTCACAAGAAACTGTGTCAGCGACAATCCAAAGTGTCAGAAGGGTACTTGCAACATCGAGAAACAAGAGTGTGAATTCGTCGACTACTCACCAAAGCCATTCGGTTGTAACAAAGCAGCGGTTATCTCTACTGGTGTAATTGCCGGTGTTGTAGTGGCAGGTGCAGTTGCATTGGCGATCGCCGTCTTTGGTGGAAAGAAAGGTTACGACGCATGGAAGAACTCAAGAAACAACGCAGTCACCAATTTAAATAACAATCCACTCTATACTGCCAATCCAAATGGTGGTGCCAATCCATTATACGAATAATAATTCATTCACACATAAATAATTATGAACGAATATATGTAAAGTTGATCAACTAACTGTTAGATCAAAACAAAAACAAAAAAAAAAAACAAAAACAAATATAGATATATAATCATTAATTTTCCGATCAAGTTATTTATTCTAAATCATTGTTAAAACACAAAAAAAAAAACAAAATAAAATGTATAAAATTTAAACAAAACAATCAATTCTTAATCAAAAATTGAGATTTATAAAAAAAAAAGTATTAGTAAATGTAAATTAATCTTTGGAATCTTCAAAAAAACAAGAGTCCCATTAGTAAAAAAATCTCCCTTATGATTTTATGGATTTTATTTAATATCGTGATTTTTTTTTATAAATTTATAAAAATTGATGATAAAAATTTTAAAAAAATTGCCGAGATTTGCTCTTTTTAAGAAAATTATGATGTTAGTATTGTAAGAATTGTGTTGTATTATTTTTTATATTTATTTTTTAAAAAATAATAATATTTTTATTACAAAGTCAACATAATATATAAAATATAAAAATTAAAAAACACTTAACCACTGTTTTTTTAATATATAAATTATAATTATTTATTCGAATTACTATTGTTGTTGTTATTGTTACTGTTTGTTGAATTTCAAGTAGTTAACTAAACAACACACACACACACTAATATATTACAATAATTAATTCCAATATTTATTTTTAATTTATATTTATAAAATTTGTAAAAATAATATTTTTAAACAAAAACAAAAACAAAAAGTAGTAGTAGTCTTTTATAATAAATATTTGAAAACATGTCTTCTCCAATGGTCTCTGTTCAAGAGGCTTTGAAGGATATGGTTTCTTCACTACCAAAAGATGTAAGTTAAAATTTGAAAATCTACAAAACAACAACTATTTAAAATTAATTATTGTTTTAATATATTATGTTATGTTATATTATATTATTTTTTAGTTATTTGAAAAAAATACAACTAAAGCTACTCGTAGATTATTGATTTCTATTGGTTTAGTATCTTTGGGTGCCATGATGGTTTATTGGATGCCATGGTATTTGCTACCATTGGGATGGTTCTTTATGGGTACAGCATGTTGTGGATTGTTTTCGATCGGATATGCCTGTGGTCGTAATCTCTACTTCCAGAATCGTATTATCAATAATATAGTTGGTACCATCTGTATGCTCCCATTGATGTATCCACTCGAGTATTTCAAGGAGAAGAGCTGCTCTACCAAGGAGCAAGTTCGTGACTATGTGGTCGAGTTGGCCAGCAGCAGATTCTGGTGGTTGTCATCGCCATTCCAATGGGTGAATTCCAATTTCAATCTCCGTAATTTCTCGGGTCGAATGATTATCAGTGCATCGTTTATCTATTTGTTCGTTGCCATCTTCTTGCCTCTGATGACCTACGGTCTCGGACTCTGGGGACTCTTCAAATTCTATTTGATCCCACTGTTTGTCTACCACTTGTGGATGTCCACCTTCCTCAAGGCCAGCTGCCTTCAATTCGATAGTGACAAGCCAACTTTCCTCCAATTGCCCAAGTTGATGGAGTATCTCACTCTTGACTTTAATATTGGTGTCACTCTCAGTCGTATCCAAACCGCTTCCAACGGAATTATCCCAGCATACAAATGGAAGGATGCTTATAATCTCTTGAAAAAGGAGTATAAGGGTATCTCTGAGCAATCGTTCTCCTCGTTGATCACCAAGGTTTCACCTGCCGTCACCAAGCAAATCCAATCATTGACCACCTCTGGATCGGAATCTACCACTACCGAAACCGATGAATCAGTCGAACAAACCGAACAACCAGAGACAAAGAAGTCCAAGTTTGATGGTAAACCATGGTATGAAAGAATCTATTGGGTAACAACACTCTTCTTGTTTGGCACTCCATTGCTTTCACTCTATGGAATTTTGACCACTCCATTCAATGCCAAGACCTACATCACTGCTTTCCTTGCTTATTATATCGCTGGTATTGGTATTACCGCTGGTTACCATCGTCTCTTCTCTCACCGTTCCTACGAAGCATCATGGCCAGTCCGTTTAGTATTGATGTTGATGGGTACATCGACTTTCGAAATGAGTGTAATCAACTGGTGTCTCGATCATCGTGCTCACCACCGTTTCACAGATACCGATAAGGATCCATATAACATTAAGAAGGGATTCTGGCATGCTCATATGGGTTGGATGTTGTTCAAGCGTGACGAAGAACCCGATGCCGATGTCTCTGACTTGATGGCCGATCCAATCCTTGCATTCCAACATAAATACTATGCCCCGATGGCTTTGACTTTGGGATTCGGTGTACCAACTCTAATTTGTGGTTACTTCTGGGGAGATTGGAAAGGTGGTTTCTTTATTGCCGGTATTGCCTCCAAGGTATTGATGATGCAATGCACCTTCTGTATCAATTCGCTGGCTCACTACTTGGGTGAAGCTACATTCACCGACCAACGTACACCACGTGACTCCCCGATCACCTCGTTGGTTACCTTTGGTGAGGGATATCATAACTTCCATCACGAATTCCCATACGACTACCGTAATGGTGTTCATATGAGCGCCTACGATCCAGGCAAGTGGTTGATCTACTTCCTCTCATTGTTTGGTGCCACCTATAATTTGAAGAGATTCCCAGATGAATTGTTCTCCAAGGGTAAAATCCAAATGGCCGAAAAGAAGATTCAAAAGGAAAAGGAAGCGCTCTTCTGGGGAACTCCATTGACAATGCTACCAACCTACGACACCGAAGAATTCAAGGCTAAGACCTCAAAAGAAAACCAAAAGTGGTTGATTATCAATAACATTGTCTATGATATTGCACCATTCATCCATAAGCATCCAGGTGGTGATCGTTTCATCCTCGACTACATCGGAAAGGATGCCACCAAAGCATTCAATGGTATTGTTTATAATCATTCGGTTGCAGCTCGTAATATATTAGATACATTAAGAGTTGGTATTTATAAACCAAACAAATAAATTTAATGAATCAACTATCAAACAAACAAACAAAATCATATAAATTTAATAAAAAAAACAAATATCGTTTGATGATTCAACTTTTAATTATTGTAATGATTTAGTATAGTATAGTTTTGTTTAGTTTTATTTATTTGTTATAACAGTTCCAACTGATGAATGATCATTGTTAAGTAGATTTGGTGATTCTAATATTGATTTTGAATCACCACCGATAATAACTACATCAATGTTCATATTGGCGATATTCAATGCCGATTGAAGTTTAGCACGCATTCCACCGGTTACATCATGCTCTGATTTAGAGTTTGAAACTGAAATATCGTTGTTTGTAAGTGATGATGATGAGATGTTTGATATGATGATAGCATTTGGTTCGTTTGGTGGTCTATCATAAACTCCGCTGACATCGGTTATGAATATAGCTCGGGTTGGTTGTGGTTTAAGTTGTTCACAGAGAACCTGTATGATAGTGTCACCACTCAAGATGGTACAACCTTTCGATCGGTCAAGACATACATCTCCGTGTAGCACTGGAATGATTGATAGATCGAGCATCGATTGAATGGAATCTGCATTGTGTTTGATCACTACATTGTTATCTGTCATCCAACCATCAAATGGCGAACAAGGCATTGCTGATATCGATCGTTTCTGACATTCCAGACAGACCAGATTCAACAATTTCAAAACACTGAATCTAGTTGCAATCATTCCTTTTCTTGAATCAACAACATCATTTACCTCATCAAAGTTATAATTAAAACCACCAGTTATTTTATATTGTTTCGCTTCATGATGACCAAAACTACCTTTTTTTTTATTATATAATATATACAAATATATCAATATCAGATATTCTATTAATAGCTTTAAATTTTCGAACTAATGAATAATAGGTTAAGTAGACAATAGACATACCAGCACCAATGATCAATATCAATTTATAATTTTTCTTTAATAATGAATCTAGAATATCGAGTAAACTATTAAAGTTATCTTGATTCAATTGTTGGTGTTGATCCTTTTTCGTAAGGTAAGCACCTCCACATTTAATTATTAATAATTTATAATCTTTTCTATTCATGTTAACTAAGCTAAACTGTAAACTTTATTTAAAAAAAAACACCTTCAATAGTTTTAATTACAACAACGAATATAAATTTTTTTCACAACGCACTTAAGCAAGTGTGAACATTTCAAATTAAATCTTTAAATTAAATTAAATCTTTGAATTCAAATTTAAATTGATTTAAATATATTTAAAAGAGATACAATATCCATATTCGTTGTTGTAATTAAAACTATAGATTTTGGTTATCGAGTACTGGAGACACCAATCAAGAATACGCAGCAACACTCACGTGCGACTGATGTCTCTTTGCCATTCTGGAAGCAAATAGTGTTATCAAAATCGTTTTCGATTTCAATAAAATCCTATAAATATGAAAAAATGGTAGTTTAGTAACATGTTGATGATAGCTCAATTGGTGATTAATTTGTAAAGGTTTACCGCGAAGAAATGAACATACATATTACAAATTTTTATTAAGATCTTTCAAGTTTACAGCTTACAATATATGAAATTTGAAATCTGAATTAACCTATATTGTTTATAATTCTATTCTACTTCTATACATCCTTTTCTCTTTCATCTTATATCACTATTGACCACAAATAGGTTCCCATTATCCACTACAAGCGTCGGTGCAGGTGAGGTGAAGTCTGACGGTTTCATCATTCCTTTTGACACCATGTCGTCTATGAACTCGTTGATTACCTTGCTATCTTGCGTTGAGTATTTAGGATAGTAGATCTTGCCAATCTCCTCCTTCAATTCAATTTTGAACTCTACTTTTCTTTCTGGTGGCATTCTAAAGAGATATTTGATAAGATTTCTTTGAACTTATCCATTAATTGTTTAGCGAGATCATTCTCTCGTTCTTTTTTACTATCGGAACGGATTTGGTGGTCCAGTTCTTCCAGTTTATCTTTTGTCAACCCATCACACTCAAGTTGAGGATGTCTAGTTGGTGTTGTAATCTGTTCACTAGTAATGCTATCTGATTGTGAACGATTTCGTTCTTATAGTACATTGGGTACTTCTTACTATGATCATTTTTATTGAATACATTGTGGATATAGTCTATTTTCATATTACGTATGATTGGCATTCCTATTATTGATTCGCAACCATGTGTACTAAGTAATCTTTTTAACAAGTAAAACTTTATTGTCTGTGTGGTATCTGTTACCGTCACATCCAACTCGACATATTCATCGATGGTAACTGTCCCTTCAATGGCCCTAGCTACTATCTTCTCTTTCCTTCTTTTTATTTAAAGTGATTAAATTTTAAAAAAATATGAGAAGAATGATTAAAATTTTTATCTTTTTTAGCTCATCTTTTAAACAACTAAGAACCATCTGGTTCATGTAACAAATCGATAAAGTCAATTTTATTCATTTTATTTAAACTTTAAAAAGTTAATATTAATAAGAATAGTTTTTGATTTCCTCTACTTTAATCATTTAATAAATGGTCTTTTAAAAATCAATAGTATTTTATTGTTGTTGTTGTTGTCTAGTTGATTTGGTGTTAAAGTTAAAATAGTTTACATTGATTGATTGACCTAAGGAAGATGGATTCGATGCAACAACCAATTTGTGGTGGCTATCAAAGAAACCTGGATTGGCAATAAGAGCAGCACAGTGGAGAGTACTAAGGTTGATATCCAAGACAAGTTCGTCGGTGGTAGGGTCAATCAAGCTGGAATCTACACTCCAAACAGATGATGTCGATGTCTGGAGTGTCGAGGTGGAAAGTGGCTCGAGTGGACGGATTTGTCCTTGGTCGTATGCTTCTGCCCACCAAGTACCAAAGTTCAAGTAGCCGAGAGTATAGATGTCAGTTGGCAACTGTTGGTGATAGACCCAACCGGTTGACATCGATGCCGGATCGGTTTGTTCATTCACACCCCAGTCTGAGACTTGTTGTGTCGACGATGTCTTCTCAGTCCATGTCTCTGAATAACTACCACCGCCACTGCCAGTGCTCGAATCAATACTGAAACTGATAGTAATGGTTGTAGAGGTAGTCTCCACATTGGTAATGACGTGTGTTTGGTCGACAGTTGGTGGCGAAGTCGATTGCAAATTAAAGTTTGTATCCAACGGTTCACCATTGTAAGTCATCTCATTATTAAAAGAGAATTGATACTGAGAGAATCCCAAAGCATTATTCGGATCATTAACAATCATAGAACTACCAGGATATACAAATCCATCTAGAAATTAAAAATAATAATTAATATTAGGAACTAATTAGTTTTGTTTAGTTTTAGCTCAATTTTGGCATTTGACCTACTTTGAATTAAAGCGAAATTATTAATCTTATTGACGTTATCTTTGTAGATGTAATAGTTGTTGTCGAGACGACGAGAGAATACTTGTTGTTGACCGTTGTAGCTACTTCCAGCGATGGTTATGGCGAATTGCGATACCTCGACGGTTTGAATGTATCCGAATGGTATGGTGGTGTTTGATGGTGGGATAAGCGAGGGAACAGGACCATCATCATCTCCATTCGATGTTAGTTTACCAACTAGATGTTTAACTATTGGTTCACTGCTGACTTGTTGATCATCACCATCATCGACCAACTTTACAAAAGTAACATTGTTATTACCAACCAAACGAGATTCAAGCTCACCACTTTGCTGTTGTTCAACCCAATTAAAAACAACATGATAAGAGATACCCATTGATGTTTTCTTAGGAATGAAAGCCATCACTCTATGATTACCAACTTTACTACAACCATTAATAATAGAACAAATAATTGATTTTGATTCTTGATCTACATCACTAAATATATTATTAATAGTTTATAGGTCGTTAATAAGAATCTTAAAAATAAAAAGATAATCTTAAAAATCTTAAATAAAAAACAAACATAAAACTTACACCAAGATAATTGATTTTCTTTGTTGATGATAATGATGAATGATTTCTTTGTTTTTAGCTAGTGATTTACCACCAATGATCGATTTAATTGAATGATGGTCGTTAGCGCTAAAGAGTAAGGTGGTTGGATCCAAGTCGACTTGATGGCTATGGTCATAATTGGCCTGAAGATGCTTAAGTATTTCAATGTTGAAAGCGTTGTTCAACTCGTGGTCAGTGAATGCATTGGCTAATCCATCTATCATAATCTCTGTAGCTACGGAATAAGCCAAACAGATATTTAATGAAATGATAGTAGTAATAATTAAAATATATTTATTCATAAAGATAATAATTATAATAATACAAATAAGTAAAGTAAAGATTTGTAAATAATACTAAATGATTTGATTATATATATATTCTTTGTGATCACATCTTTTTATACTTTTTCTATTTCTTTTCTTTCCCCTTTCAAAATGATAGATATCTATAAATTATAAAGAATCCATGATTTATTATAAATTCACATGTTGTTTTTTTTTAATCTTGAAACAACCTTTTGCTTTTGATAGATGTTACTTTAATGTCTAATCGATCATTGCTGTGTGTGATAAGTTAATGGGTATTCGTTGATAGATTGATGTTGATTAATTAGTTAATTAAAAACATTTTCTGTTTTTTTTTGATAGTTTTTGATATGATATTATTTTATTTAAAAAAACATATCTATCTTTATCTGTTTGTTATATTAGTTTAGTATATTGAATTGTAACTGGTGTATATTCTTTTAAAAAAATTGATGATATATTTCTTTAAAGGTAGCTTTGTTTTTACAACTCAACTCTGTCCCATAATGCATAGTCCCAATTGTTATTCTTCCGTTTTGGAAGAACATACTTTAGATCGTCTGGACTTCGAATGTAAACTCTATTGAATACTAGTTTTGTAATTAATTTCATCACCAAACATTTCACAGGACAGCGCCTGCAATAACGAATGTACTATAGAAGCAGTAAGGTGGGTGTCCAAATTAATATTTCCCACAACTAAATATTCGACTTTCAACTACTTTCAAAGACTTTCTCTTTTTTTATAAAAGTTCAAAAGGTACATCGGTTTCTTCAATACTTTTCTTATTCTTTTCCTTTGGCTCCAGAGAAAAGTCATCGAGTGACTTTGGAGGAATAATTATTATTTTTGACTGTAGGAAATTTAAATTATAATTTATAATATTAAATAAAAAAATTAAATCAATCGGATATTGTAGATTCTATAGTCCATTAATAAACTTGACAAAAATACTAAATATATTAAAACATTTAAATAAATATTTATTTTGGTATGGAGTTTAGCTAGATAGGCTCACTTGTATTTGAACTAACCACCCAGGTGACTGGACCTGCGTTGTTATATATCGTGGATTTTTTTAAATCTATGAATTGCCCATTATTGATTTAACCTGTGTGCATACGTGCTATTTCATTTTATAGGTTGGGTTTTTTTTTCAAAATGCATACAAAAGCTGTGCAAATTGTTTTCATTTTTTAGGGGAGGCTTAAATTGAAATTACTCATACCTGGATGATCTAGATGAAAAATCATTGAATCTGTGATTGAGAGAATTTCAAAAGAAATGACTGATCAACTGCGCAGTTGGCAAAAAAATCTATTATTTCATCCCTCATTTGGGTATGACAATTATTTAAGAACAATGTTTGTTCTCTCCCTTTAAAGTTACGCCAATCAATCAAACAACTACGTCATTACTAGATCTATCTATAAATAAAATTTACAAGTAAAATGTCCTCATTCAATTACACAGATTCAGAGATTAAAGCTAGACAAGAAGTCATTGGATATGCCGTTGAACAATTAGCCGTTTACAATGAATCCCGTATCGATATTGGTGAGAAACCATTTACTAATCTCTCACAAGTAGTAAATGATTTACGTCAAGGTGGTTCCGACAGTGATACTGTTAATTACTACAGAGAATTAAACAATCAACAAAACCAAGCTAAACACGATTTCACCAAAAACTACAAGGATTAACTTTATAACTAAAACTGTTAAATTAAACCAATAAAAGTCTACAATGACTCAAATCCTTAATTCATGTTATCACATGAATAATTAATTAAAGAATTATAATATATTATTAATATTAAAATGTTTTGTTCAATTAATACCTTGTTTGCGTTAATTTAACAAGAATTGTTTGGTAAAACCATTTCTTCTTGTAGTTGTTGTTTTTCTTGTTCATCTTTCACCACATTTGCTTTCGATAGATGTTACTTTAATGTCTAATCGATCATTGCTGCTGTGTGTGTGATTAATGGGTATTGGTTGATTGATTGATGTTGATTAATTAGTTAATTAATAACATTTTCTGTTGTTTTTTTGATAGTTTTGATATGATATTATTTTATTTAAAAAACATATCTATCTTTATCTGTTGGTTTATATTAGTTTAGTATATTGAATTGTAACTGGTGTATATTCTTTTAAAAAAATTGATGATATATTTCTTTCAAGGTACCTAAAATAATAATAATAAGAGGAATATCTGTTAGTTCAACAATATGTTTAAAGTTGTAGTTATTAATTATAGTCTTATGTTGAATATTATACTTTATAAATTCTTCGAGTGCTTTTGTTATAATTATTACAGTTTTTTCATCCATATCAGAGGATTGTATGAGTTCAGGCATTTTAACTAAGAGAGGAATGATAATGATTGTTAGCAATTGCAATTGCAATTTAGAAAGGATTTATAAAACCAATAGCAATCTTACCAAATAATCTTAACAAGTGCTCTGCACCATATATCTCTGACATTGGCTTATTCGGATAACACTTTAACATTTCACCATATTGCGGTCTTTCGAATTTGTATAATAGTAGCACACCTACTGCTTTATTAAAATAACTTTCTATGCCATCTGCAACTTGTTCTATATTTTCAATACTTTTTTTTTTTTGAATTGAAATTAAAGGATCATCATTAGTTAGGAAGTTAAGTTAAACATGATTGATTTGTGATTTGTGATTGTGATAAATACTGTTCATTCTGACTTGAAAAGTCTTCTAATAGTGATTTGATTGAAGGATTTCTTGGTAGTGAAACTATCTGTTGAATTGTTGTTCATTGATAAAAAAAGTTAGTTAATTTGTTGATTTGTTTGCTTGTTTGCTGTGGAGATCGAATCAGAAGTTTAAAAGTAACATGTATACATTACAGATTTATCATTATTTACACTTGCCCAATCATCTACCAGTTGTTTCTTGAGGATGTCGGGTATCACTATATCAATACCATTCAAATGTGAAGGTGTATTGGAAGAGTCGGAAGGTATTCTCTTTCTTTTGTTGGCAGCACTACTACTACCACTACCACCACCACCACTGAAAGCATTACTGGCATTGCTTGTAGTTGTTGTTGTAGTTGTAGAATAACCCATTCTTTCATCTTCATCGTGATCCCTTGGTTTCTTCTTCAACGAAGACAATGGTTTAGGTCCAACTTTCTTTGGTAAATCTTTATTCTTTTCTGTCATCCTTGTATCTATCTATATCCAATATATATATATCTAATACATATATATATCTTATCTCTTTTTAAAGAAAAAATAATCAAAAAAATTAATCAAAAAAAAAAAAAAAAAGCAGGGTTGGTCAGTCCAAAAACTTTTTAAATTTAAATTAAATTTATTGGTTAACTTGATGCATCAAACAATTTGTTATTACATTGTTGATTCTATTAATATAATATATACATATATGTATTGGGATGAGATGATAATAGTACATTTAAATTTATTTAAATTTTTATGTAATATTGTTGTTATTATTATTATTATTTTTACAAAGGTGAGGTGGAGAAAGAAAATTGGATTGGTTTATAGGTTCATGTTAAGTAGTGGAGTATCGGCTACACCAAATTCATTGTCCCATTCCTTCACGTATCGGTCGTGGATTTTTTTTTTTTCCTGTTTGATGTTTCTTTTTTTCTGGATTCTCTTGATTCCCAGAGTGATCAGTCGTCGGAGGAGTTCGCAAATTAAGAATAGACCGAGGAACCATAAAACGGTGGCGGTGATACCACCTCTCTGAATGGTTACTTCTTGGTTACCGCAGTTCTCGCCGTCGACAAAGCTGTAGACACCACGGTTCAGTGAGTAGAATGAATGGAAGAATTGACCCATTTGAATCCAGGGGAAGAGACGCTCCCATTTCGGATTGATTCCACCGACCGAGTATGGGTCGTTGCCATGTCCGACCACATCGTAGATGAACGAGGTCTGCGCTGTTTTGAAGGTGTTCCAGAGGAGTTCGTTGGTAAAGTAGGAAGCGTTGATTGGCGCACTCTGATTGTAGTTGATATTCGGTATTTCAAAGACGGTCCAGCCTGTAGCGCCCAGACCGCCACGATGGTAGTCGTTGGCGGACACCACGCGAATTCCTTGCGACCGCGCGAACACCAGTGTTTGGAAGTCGAAATAGATTCCGTTGGCGACATCAAAAAAGTCGACACCCCAGTCGGCAAACTGCTGGATTGTCGGCATGTCGAGACCGGACCAATATGCCCAGGGTCGGTGATTCATCACCACCATGCCGCCGAGCTCATGAGTACGGTTGATAGCCAACTGTATCTCCAAGTCGGTCGGATTCTTTATTGGTGTGATCGACTCGTTGATTCCGATGAAATTCAAGTGGCAACGGCAATTCGACCATTCGAAACCGGCGATCACCTTGATCTGGTCGTTGTACTTCTCCTCGGCGATCTTTTGCGCGGCGAGCGCACCCGCTATCGTATTGTGATCGGTTACGATCATCGCGTTATAGCCATTGGCAATGTGCCATTGGATGTTTTGCTCGGGTGTGAGTGAGCCGTCCGAATAGGTGGTGTGACAATGCGTGTCCATCAAGACGTTGTAAGTGAAATTCGAATCGAACGTGGCCATCGAACGTGGATCGAAACTCCAATTCATCTGAACGTTGACCGCTGTATATGGATAGGGTGGACTGTTGTAGATGATAACACTGACCACCGCTACTATTCCAACGATACAACAGGTGATCAACAACCTAACGAAAGAAGGTAGCAAACAGCATCCTACTTTTTTCTTTACTACATCCCAATCTATTTGTACCATATTTCTTCTATTTCTATTATAATATTTTATTTATTTATCTATAGATAGATTAGATAGATTTATAAATATATTAAAACTTCTCAAATCTTGATCCTAAACTCATATTGGTCGGTTGATTTTTTTTTAATTTTTTAAAAATAATATATTTTTTTAAATTAAATTTGAGGGGTTAGAATTTCACACACACCCGATAACTTTAACAAATCTTATATCTTTAAAAACCTGACATTTTTAAAAAACAAAAGAGAAGAAAGGTTAGAAATGCATTATTTAAGTTGATATTTAAAGATAAATAAATAAACAATTTCAAAAATATTATAACCTTGTTTTAATCAAAATGTTGAAGTATGTCGTTGCACAAATAAAGAAAATCTAAAGAGTATAAGAATAATAATTAAAAGACATATATTGATATATTTTTAATTTTTTAAATTATAATTTTAAAAAAAGAGAATATTTATTATATTTGATTTAAAGAATGATTGATTCTTTCCAATGTTTTCGATTTACCAAGTGTTTCGATGGTTAGTGGTAAATTACCACCGGTCGGATTAGCAGTAATCAAATAACGTAGGACAGACATAAGTTGGTTGGTTTTTCCAGTGATTTCTTTGTCGGTTTTTAACTCTGGGTATAATGTTCTTGCAGTGGATTGAAGTGTTTGATAGATTACATCGGATTGATATTGTGATTCATCCAATTCACTTAGATTTTGTAATAGCTGGTTTGCTTGTGCAGGTGACACGTCTGACTTCCAAATCTTCTCTTTCATCTTCATTGCTTGTTCACTGTTCATCTGTGGATGTACGAAAAACGGTGCCAACAGTGTATAGGATTCATCGATCTTCACAATACGCTCCTTAATACAATGAATCGCTCTCTTTAGATATCCATCATCAATAGACGATTCATCGATAGCCAACCGTTGAACCAAACTATCTTTAATCTGTTTTGCCAACACCAAATAACTATCGTCGTTTGCCAGCAACAATCTAATATGATTAACATTCATCCAATCTAATCTCTCAATATTAACAACACTACCAGATTTATTAATCGATTCCAAAGTAAACTAATAATAACAAACAAACAAACATTAGTTAAAGATAAACATAATAACTTTATATATAAAGTAATAAACAACTTACACCATCAACTAATTCATCCAATGTAAATATCTCTTTGTTTGATTCAGAGGGTGACCAACCTAATAGTGCAACAAAGTTAACTAATGCTTCAGGTAAATATCCTTTATTCTTTTTAAAATAGTAATAATAGTAATAATAATAAGTAAGTATTAAATTTGTTATTATTACAATGTATATATTGTTTTTTTTTGAATAGCGCTAAATACATACTATATAACTATCAACAGAAACATCACCTTGTCTTTTCGATAGTTTTGATTTATCAGAGTTTAAGAGTAATGGTAGATGTGCAAATACAGGTGTTTTCCAACCGAAATACTCGTAGAGTAGAATGTGTTTTGGTGTGCTGTTTAACCATTCTTCACCTCTGATGATGTGTGTTATACCCATGAGATGATCGTCGACCACCGATGCCAAATGATAGGTTGGAAATCCGTCGGATTTCATCAGAATCTGATCGTCTATCTGTTGATTACTGAATTGTACGTTTCCTTTGACGACATCTGTGAATTTTGTTGTCTTATCGCTCGGTACCTTCATTCTAATGGTGAATTCACCGGGTTTCGCCTCCGCTCGGATCTTATCTTGCATGCTGGCACACGAGCATCGCTCCGGCATGATTGCACCTTTCTTTGCCTTTAGATTACGTGCATTCTCTAGTTCCTCCGGTGTACATACACATCGATATGCATAGCCTTGTTCAAGGAGACGGTCGGCATGCTGCTGGTAGATAGCGAGTCGTTCGGATTGCACATACGAAGGTATGTCGATGTGAGTGGCTGGACGAGCAGGTCCTTCATCATAGGGAATACCTGCCCACGTTAAGCAATCCTCTAGATTCTTTGCTGAACCCTCTACGGTTCTCGCTCTATCGGTATCCTCTATTCTCAGAATAAAAGTACCGTTGTTCTTCTTTGCGAATAGATAGTTAAAGAGAGCGGTACGCAAACCACCCAAATGCATCATACCAGTCGGACTCGGTGCATATCTAACTCTAACTTTATTATCTATTGTTGTTTCATTACTTTTACTACTATTGTTACTATTAGTACAATATCTATTTGAAAATAATGATAAAGATGATAGTTGTGAAAATGTTCCTATACCACTACTACTACTACTATTATGTTGATTTAAAGTGGTAGTTAAAAATCTGTTATTAATAACACTTTGACTGTTATTATATAATTTAACTATATTTAATCTCAACATTCTTTGTGAAGATTAAAATGGTAATTAATTATAAGAAAATTAAACAAAAAAAACGAACAAACTATTTTTTTTTTTTTTTTTTTTTTTGATCAAAGATATTATGATCATCGACAGTAACAATCATCATTATCATTACAACACTATCACAAAACAAGTAAATACAAAACAAACAGAATCAATTCACAACCACCACCACCACTCATGAAGAACTATCCTATAATTGTATTAGATTTTTAGTTTATTATAATACATTGACAAAGAATGTATTCGAGATTCAGCTAGATATTCAGGTACAAACAAGAGAAAACTAAACTAAACATCAAGTACTTTTTTTATATGAGTCGAGAAGAGACATAATCGTGTAACAAACTATTATTAAGAAAGATTTTTTTATGAATGATGAAGTAGATTTCCTGGTTAAGAAACATAATCATGGATAATATATATATATATATATTTGGTACAACCTGTTTTATTGAATTTGTTTTTAGAATGCTGGTCTGAGTCCTTCTAGAATGATTCATTCATTGGGAACCGACTACGGAATTAGAAAAAAGATATTTTTTATTTATAGAATTTTTGAATGATTTTTCGCAAATTAATTAATAAAGTAAAGTTGTAAAATCAATCAATCAAGTTATTATTTATTTATTTATTCCTAAATACATTATTTTTTAGTAGTTAGTTTTCTTGTAAAATATATTATTTATTATATTTTTATTAAATTTTAGTTTTAGAGACATGACATATCACGCAGCAGTAAGTTCATCTAATTTGGAGGAACTAAGAAGATTGTTGGTTGAACAACCACAGAATATCGATGAATTGAATGAGAAAAAAGAGACTCCACTGTTGGTAGCGGTTCACAACAACAATGTGCCGGTAGCACAGATCCTTATTGAAGCCGGTGCCAATCTGAATATTCAAGATCAAATTCAAGATAGTCCCTATCTGTACGCAGGTGCTCACGGTCGTTCCGACATCCTCAGACTGATGTTGAAGCGTAGTGATATCGACTTTACCGTTTACAATAGATACGGTGGTAACTGTATCATTCCAGCCAGTGAGAAGGGTCACCTGGAGAACGTTCGTATCCTGCTGGCCGACGGTCGTGAGAACATCAACCATATCAACCGATTGAATTGGACTGCCCTGCTGGAGATCGTCTACTACGACAACGACGATCAACTCTATCAAGACATTGCACGTGCCCTCCTCGAAGGCGGTGCCGATCCAAACATCCGCTGTGGACACGGTAAAACAGCGTTACAATATGCCAAGGAAAAAGGTTTCAAAAATTTAGAACAACTCATTATTGATTTTGGAGGAAAAGAATAAATAAGTTATTTGTTTTTGTTTTGTTATTATTATAGTATCTGTTTGTTTTGTTTTGTTTTGTTTTGTTTTGTTTTGTTGTAATAGTAATTCATAGGTTGGTTGGTTGTTTGCACCATTAATGATGATTAAAAGTTAATATTTTACTTGAGGTTTTCGAAATGGTTAGTTCACCTCGTAGATCTATTTCCATGAGTTGACGAACTTGTTCTTTGGAGATGCCGAGCGAGAGCAGCCATCCAAGTTTACTGGCGGCAGCTTCCACTGTCATGTCGTGTCCGCTGACAGCTCCGGCGTCGAGCAGTGTTTTTCCGGTTTCATAGTGTTTGAGATTGACGGTGCCGTGAACACATTGACTAGTAACAACAACGACCACTCCACGCTTGACGGCAGCGACAATCAAGTTGAGGAAATGTTTCTTTTTGGCTGGCGCGTTGCCGCTTCCATACGATTGGATGATCAAACCCTCGAGCGGTTCTCTCAGCAGGTTCTCTACGCAGTCATCAGAGAATCCCGGTACGAGATGCAAAACCAACACATTCTTATTCATCGTTTCGTGCACACGGAAACGACCTTTTGGTTGTCGCAGCACGATGTTTGTATTGATATCGAAATCCATACCGAGCTTACCGAGAGGGTCGCAATTCGGTGATTCAAAGGCAGCCAAACTCCAGGAATCGATCTTCCGACAACGATTGCCACGCAGCAGCTGATTGTTAAAGAATACACAGACCTCGGGAATATCGAATTTACCGGCAAACATTATCGCCGTCACCAGATTGCGTTTCGCATCGTTTATAACATCGCCAATCGGAATCTGGCTACCCGTCAGAATCACTGGTTTACCTAGATTCTCCAACATAAACGAGAGTGCCGATGCAGTGTAAGCCATAGTATCGGTACCATGAATAATAACGAATCCATCGTAATCATAGTAGTTCTCTTCGATCATCTTGGCTATTTTAACCCAATCTTCGTGATCCATATCCGAGCTATCAATAGGTGGATGAAACTATATATATATATAGTTAATTGACCAAACCAATGTTTTGTTTTTAGTTTTAGTTTTAGTTTTAGTTTTAGTATTGTTATTTATTGGTCGGTTATTTACCTCTGTAAGTTTATAAGATGGCATTTCAGGTGATTTCATCTCTGGTAGCATCTCTAGTTGCTCTACTATGTAGTTTGGTTCGGGACGGAGTGTACCGTGAATGGGGTCACGTTTCATACCGAGCGTACCACCTGTATAGATAATGAATACACTTGCTTTCAAGACTTTGGAGATCGATGACATTGAAGTTCTCAACAATGATATATTACTACCGGATACCTCTTGAATCTTTTGTTTTATTTCCGTTTCCTCTTCAACCGTTATATTAGAAGTAGAAGTATAACTAGTTCTAGTAGATGTAATAGAAGTACCATGATTCAATGTTGTCTCCAACACCGCAGATTTATTACCATTCATTCTATAAATATATATAAATCTAATAAGTTATATTGAATAAAAAACAAGATATAGATAGATAAAACTGATAATTCACATCAATAGATTATATTAAATTTTATTAATTGAGAATTATATTAAAATTAATATTATTATTAAATGAAAAATATAATAGTTTAGTTTGTTATTAAAATTGGGATTCTCAAAAATCAATTTGTTTGCATGTTGTTTTTTGTTTTTGTTATTTCGGATTCTCTGATTTGTTTTATTTTTAGAGTAACAAATAAGTAAATATAACAAAACATATAGATGTTATTATTAAGGAATGTGGTTGTTGATAAACTCCGCTAGAGACATTCGATATCCATTTAGATTTGTTTTGACATTCTTTAGTGGCATTGTGTATGTTTTGGTCGATAATTGTGCAATTCTTGCATGTGCTATCACATGAGTAGCTGGTTAGCTCCGTATCTGTACAATTAAAAAATGCGTACTTATTTGTATCCTCTTGAACACAAAGATTCTTTTTTAAGGTATAGCCAACGAAATTCTTTGTGCACTCGTCGTCAGAGTAAAACATTGCAGCACATGTACCTGATTTAGACAAATCGATGGCTTCACTGTTGAAATTGGCAATCTTCGCTATCTTGGATCTATATTTGTTGTCATGAGGCAAACAAATGTTTACATAGTTCTTGGTATTTACTGTGGCATTGACATCGGAATGATCAGTCAGACTGCAATTTATAGAACTTCCGCCATCAACAGTTTGTGTGTACTCGATATAATAATCATCATAAACAGCAATCAAGCCTGAAACTGAACAAGTATCATAATATTCTGTAATGTATGGAGAACCACCACAATCTTGATTAGGGAAATAATTAATAATTATTTGATTTGTATATTTTGTTGGTAATACTAAAGTTGAACTTGTCGATTTTAATAATATTAATAATAAAAATATAGTTGTCAACATTTTTTAATAACTTTTAAAATGATTGTTATATATATATATATAAGAAAACAAAGTATTTTATTGAAATATGTTTAATATTGTTATTTGATAATATAATACACTTTTATTTTAAACATATTGGAATATGATCAATGAACATTGAAATTCATGTATTTTATTTATACCCACACTACCTTTTCCTTTTTAAAAGTAGTGATTAAACTTAACATCTCGATTTCGAGTGTTTTTAATTTATTTGAATCATCTACCATTCAACACATAGTGTTGATTGCAATTTATAATAAACATCTTTGAAATTAATAATTTATAAATAGATTATGGTATAGAAATAAAAAGTGATATTCAAATTAATTGTTTGTGAATTTCAATTGGCATGTTAAACAACCAGTAAGAAATAGTGAATATGTGAATCTTGATAAATTTATAAATTCATTGTATGTTAAGAAATATTATTGATAAATTATTTATTTGATTTTGTTTTTAATTAATTGAACAACCCTAGAGGTTATTTTAAAGTTGTTTAAAAAGCAAATGTCAATGGTGAAAAGATTGGCATTGTTAAATTGGAGTTGGGTGAGTTGGTGTATTCAAGAGTATTGAGATTCAAGGTTGTGAATTCATAGTTGTTGGTTTGGGTGGATGAAATGATGATGGCGTAATCACCGTAGGTTGCAATTGGAACGATCATAATATTCTGTGGGAAGTAGAATGGAATCTTGAGGAAGAGCTTGTAACTCAAATCCGAGAGATCTACGGAATAGAAGAGGAAAAGAGTTTCTCTGGTGTCAACGAGAACCATTTGACCGTTGTTGTAGATTGGAACTGGTCTGATCGATTGCAAAGTCATGATTTGCTTGCTGACCATCTTTTTGGTGAGGAGATTGAAAATGGCGAGGTGAGTCATCGAATTCTTATCGGTGTATGTGATATAATAGTGTCCAGTGGAATCGTCATAACAACCGACTGGTGGTGCGAGGTATGGAATATTTAATGGTACGACATCACTGGATGATTAATTAATCGAATCGAATCGAATCAAACAATAATTTATTTTGTTAGAAATTTCTAAATCAAATGAATCAACATTAAGATCTCATAAACTTACATTGTTTTCTTGGCGAAATTCCAAATGTTAATGACCATGGCGCTGTCAACTGCAGTGGCACCAACAACTGCAACAATCTTGTGTGCTGCATCGTATGCATAACGTTGAGCAGCAATAGCATAGGAGATGGATTTTTTCATTTCACTTAAAACAATGAATGAGTTGTTCTGTGTAGATAGATGTTAATAATTATGTTTTTTTATTTATTAACAATATATACAATACTTACTGTAATTGAATATTCAACAAGCCAAGTATTAACTCCTTGAGCCAATAATGTAATGGTTTGTGAATCTGCATCGGTAGCTAAGACACTGCTGAGATCATAATGTATATCTGGATAAGAGGTATTACCGATAAAGGCTGCAGTGGATGCATTGAATACAGTATATTGTGATTCAATTGTGAAGAGACCGAATGTAGTTGGAATATATTCTGAATGTACACACTAAATGTAATAATAATGATTTCATTGTAAGAAAAATTATGATCAATTTTTTAATTTCAAAAAGTTAATTTAAAAAATGAAAAATTTACACTTATAGCTAAAATGAGCGCCAAGAATATTATTTTATTCATTTTTATCTTTTCTTATTTGTTTTTTATATATTTAATAGTTTTCGTTAATAAATAATTATGATTTGTTATTTTCAAATTGACAACACCCATGATTATAAATAGCTATTGTTCTTGTTTCCAAAAGAATCGATTTTTGATATACAATCTTGATTTTTTTTTAAGATTATTTTAAAATTTTAAAAAAAATGTCGGATTCTAAATAAATATCAAAGATTTTTGTAAAAATGAAGTGATTTTCATTATTGTTGGTATGGAATACAATATAATTTTTTATTCTCGATCTTATTAAAAAAACAATATCCTAATAATAAATATCTTTAAGTTATTTTATCGTATTGCTTATCACCAAATTTTAATTTTTCCAAGTAATAATCTTTTAGGTTTTATTTTTCGAATTACTTTTCTTATGTTTTATCCTGTCATTTCGGGATCTTACATCATCAACTCAAAAAAATCTTCTCACACTTCGGGATCAATAAAACTCCATGGAGATGTTGATATGCTTTCATAATTTAAACAATACAATATTATTAGAATTTGAATTATGAAATCTCACTAAAAGTTGATTATTCTCGAACAGCAACATTGCAGATCTAAAGAAAGAGATCTTTCTTTAATGTAATGAAAAAATAAAACTAATTTCTTGTATATATGATTGTACATCTATTACACATTAGTAATTCATGACAAAGAATATCAAAAATGGATAGTATTTAAAGTTTAGAAAAAAAATTATTATTTCATTTTACCACTCTTACCACTTTTGCGTTATCTCTTATTTGACGATAACACTCATTGAAGTTCAAGATAGATTTTTCACTAAATTTTGAATAAGTAAAAAGAAAAAGAACTCCAAAAAAAAAAAAGAATTTTGCAAAAACAAAAAAATTGCACATGTTGCAAACATAAAAAAAAAAAAAACACCCATCATTTGGGAAACAAGATCTCATTCTCATCGCACTAAACAACTTAATACATCCCAGAAAAAGTGTTGTTTTTTAAATTGAATTGTTTCCGTTGTTTTTTTTATTTTATTTTATTTTATTTAATTTTAATTTTATTAATTTGCAATGCTTCTTCCTCAGAAACAAGGACTCTGAAGTTTGATATAATATTTTTAGATAATAAACAACAAATAATATCGGTGGTAAACCATCGTTGTAACCCCCAATTTAAATAATAAATAGTCAATCAGAAATAGATTAGTCAGACTCTTTATTTTTTTGTCATTTCAGAGATTAGTTCAATCATATTCATTATTCATTATCCATTATCCATTGTTTACCATTTTATTTATTCGTTTATACATCATTCATACATACGTATTTTATATGAAATTAGTTAGTTGGCAATCATCAACCTTTGAATTAAGTAAGTATTTTGTAAGATAATGAAATGAATTCATTTAAATGTTGTCATTTGTCGTTTAATGTTGCCAAAAAAAAACTCATTTCTCAAAAACAAACACCATTTTTCATGTTTTTGACCGTCAACGAACGATTTTTATTTTATTTTTTCATCATCATGTCTCAATGGGTCTTCAAATCATTACATGCTTGATGTGAATGCAATCATCGAACAATGACGATCACAATTGTAATATTCAATAAAGATGATTGTGATCACAAACAAATCAAATAAAATAAATAATGTTGTTGTTGCTGTTGTTTACAAAAGAAATCGAGAGATTTGGTTTGTTTACAACTTATGTGGATCATACATAATCATCTTTAAATCAGTTATCAATTGAAAAAAAAGTATCTGTTGTGTTATTCGATTCATTGATTAATTAAATAAATAAATAAATAAATAAATAAATAGGATTGATAAAATAATTATAATTATTTATATAATTTCATATTTTCACATCACATCGCTTATAAGGTTACAGATTTTTAAAAAAAAAGAAGTAAATATAAATGTTTATTTTAATGCAAAAAAAAAATAGTTAGATAGTTTTGTTGTTTTTTCCGTTCCACAATGTGTCATTGGCGCAAAAATAAGTTTGGTGTTGTTTTGAAATTGATTGGATTTTTTTAGACAAACAAAACAAAAAATAATGCAACTTTGCAGCCACCTCGGTTGCGGACAACAATTATAATTTAATAATAACATTGCATTGCATTAATTAAAATATTTAAAATATAGAAATTTTTTAATACAAACAAATAATTAACATTTATTTATTTTTCAGATTTTTTCATTTTTAAGAATTAAATTAGTTAGTTAGATCAAACTACTTTGTCGAGAGTTTGTTTATATAAAGTAAACAATTAATTTTATAGGTAGGTACCTAATCATCATAATTTAATTAAGAATTCTATTGTTATTGTTGATGTCCAAATATATTAATTAGATTGAATCACAAATTTGTGATATTTTTTCCAACACACTTTAGGCAATAAATATTCCCAAAAAACTTAGTAAATAAGAGAGAGATAGAGAATTATTATTTTTAAAAGACAGACACTGCAAACCACTGACAACAACAACAATATATTGTTTCAGTTTTTAACACAACATCTCCAACACCCCTTCCTTATAACACCTATAATTTTCATACTTCACACCAGTCAAACTCGAAAAACAGTCATATTTAATGTGGTAAAGCACCATACTAAAACAATCAAACATTTTCAAAAATGAATAATAATATTAATAATAATAATATTTATTCACACAATACAATTGGTAATAATAATAATATAAATTTAAACAATTCTCCCATAGACAATAATAATAATTTAAATATCAATGTTAATAGTAATAATAATAATAATAATATAGGAAATAATAGTAATAATAGTTATAACTATAATAAATTAAATAGTAATAGAGATAATAAATACGATAAAGTTGGAAATAAAGATAGAGATTGTTTTCTAAGTTTTTCGACGACGACAACTCAATCCAACGGCAAAATAGGCGGTAAAGTTATGTCTTTTAAGACAAAGTTTGGAATAGCTGCTGGAAACAGGTTGTACAATAGAGTTTTTAATTTATGGCGATCACAGGTCATTAGACAACTGATTGTGGTGATGCAGGTGGTGTTTCTGGCGTATCTACTCTCGAAAGCCGTTCTAAAGTTTCAGATGCTCGACAACAAGTCGACACTGCAGGAGTTTTCGAATTCCGAGTGTTCCGGCGCCGGCCAGAACACCGATTGCACAGTGGGCTCCACCCATTCATTTAAGCGCGTTCTCTTTTTCTATAACGATGGTTTGGCGCGAGATTTGTCCGATCCGTTGGTGAGCGGATTCGCCGAGCACGCCAACGTATTTAGGATTCAGAACGAAGGATTTCCTGCGAGTTACGCTGTGTTCACCTCGTACATGACGGGTGGCGCACCCACCAACTTCATGGGTACGCCGATCGTCGAGGACAACATGATCTACCAGCTGGCAAACTCTGGACAAACCATGAAGTTTGTCGGCACGAGAATGCCGGCATACGATGTGTTGAAATCGGGCAACTACTTCAAGGGTGGCGTCAAAATCGAGTCGACGACGCCCACCTCCAAGCTCTATCAAACGCTGTTTCACTGCGAGTTGAACGATGAGCAGCTGTGCTCGCAGCGCTATCTCAACGAAACGGCAGCTGGCCAGAGCACGAGTATCTTCTTCTCTGGCGATATAGTCGATGAGCGTAATCACATGACGGGCGACAAGTACGATCCGACCACAATCGAAATCATCAACGACTGGATCGGAAACATGGGATACGTCAAGCAATGGATCGATAACAATCCCGATTATCTATTGGTAATATTCAGTGATCACGGTGGTAAACTCACTTCAGAGACTGCTGCACACGGTAAGAACAACGGTGGAAACGAAGCATTCATGATCATTTACAATCCGAGAATAACACCACTTCCACCCAATGAACAAGATAAATTTATTGATCAAGGTATGTTATGTCAATTAACTATATGATGATGTTAAGTTTGTTATTAATCAACGATCATCATCTATTCTATTATAGTCGATGTTTGTAGTACAATTTCTCAACATTTTGTTGGATCAGGTGTTTCAATTCCATCTGTTAACATTGGAAAGTTGGTGCCGACAGCGATTTCCTTGAAGGAAAAGTATCAGTTGTTAAAGTTGAATGCCGATCAATTCAATGTTCTGGGAAAGAAGTGGAGATATAAAATGAATCAAGCAGACTACATTAGAGCGATAAAACTCGGTGAGAATACAGAGAATGATCAGGATTACGAAGAGGCAATCAAGCTATTCACTCGATATATCAACAGTTTGAAGTTGCCATTCTTGAATCTAAAGCGATTCCCTATATTCGAGGTGGTCTTCTTCCCGATAACAATAGCGTTGCTCATAGCAATGCTCATCAGAAAACAGTATGGCAGCGTTAAGAATCTATTCTCAGAGATGCGAAACAACATTGCTCTGGTGATGATTCCCTACTTGGTTATCTTTGGAATCACTGCGTTGTTCTCTGGTTTCTGGGTGTTGTATTGGCATGACGATAACGAATCGATTCACGTATATGTCGCATCGCTGCTGTCGGCACTCGTCATGTACTACGCACCGAACGCAACACAAAACATCAAGAGAACCGTCAGTAAAACCTACAGGTCGCTGTCAGGCGGTTCACTTTCTCAAGTTGCCTATGAGAAGCTCGATAGTGAAGCTGGTGATTCAATAGAGATGAATAGTTTCAATGATGATATAAGTTTAGGAAATACAGAGTTTGACGATTGTTCTGTTTCACTATATAGCAATAACAGCAGCAACAACAGTATTAGTAATCCAACATCACCAAATAACAATAATCAACAACAACAACAACAACAAACAACAAAGTTAAACAACATTGCAACACCATCAATATCATCAACTTCACAACTTGCATATGAATATAAAACACCTGGTCAATGGTTAATTAAATATGCATTCTTTTTATTCTTTATGGCAGTCAGTTTATATTTATTAACAGTTCCACTTGAAGATCTATTCTTAGTTGTAAGTAAAATGATGACAATGTTGTTTATATTATCCAAATATCTAATATAACTTTCTCTCTCTCTCTCAGTATTTATATAAAGGATCTTATTTGTTGGCAGCTTTTGCTTTGACACTCGAATTCTATATACAAAGAAGAAAGCTGATGACACATTTTGTTCATCGTAAACCAAACACACCGGTACCACGAGGTTTCCTGCTACCGTTCTATATAAAATTTGCAATCTACTACCTAATTCTACTAGGTATATTTATATATGATAGATCATGGAGAGGTTCACATGTAATGATGCCCAAATTGGCATTCTGTATCTATTTATTCCTAGGTCTCCATGCATTAGTATTATTCTTTTGTCCAAGATATCTCCAAGCTGATATCTTCTTACCGATTTCAATGGCATTATTCTTTATTTCAAATGATAAAGTAAGTTGCTACTACTACTACTATTATTAGTAATTTATATATGGTTTAATTAAAATCAAAAGCTAATCCAATTTAAAAACAACAATTATTATTATTATAGGAACGATATTATCTTGTATTATTTGTAATTCCACAATTCTATTGTATTAGTAATATGTTTTATTATAAGCTATTCAATACTGTACAACCGATTCTCAACAACTATCGATTATCACAGGGATTCAGTAATAGAAAGTCAAATGCAAACAGTATCTATATGATGAGTCTGAGAGATTTGAATTTCTTTAGTGGTATCACCGATCACTTCCTGCCGTTCGTTGTACTGCTGCTGGCGAGTATTGCGCTGTCTTGCTACAAGTCGATGAAGATGAACTTCCAGATTGGCGATGTCGCCATCTACGTGCCGGGTGTATACGATCCCCCCTCGAGACCGGTATTCTCTGGTTTCATCATGGGTTTCCACAAGCTCGGCTACTTCTTCTTGCTCGGTGCATTCCTCATCAAGTTTGCCAATCCATGTCCACCCGCTCTCTTTGTACGCAAATGGTTCAACAAGCGATTCATGTTTGGTTTCAAGATCAAGAGTAACAAAGACTACGATAGAATAGTTGAGAGTCTTGGTATTCAGATCTGGGGATTCCTCATGTTAATCTTGCTCTGCGCCATATTCTTCTTCCACTTGGGATATTATAATTTCATGATGACAAAGGTAAACCTATCTATCTTGAATAGTCTAAAAATAATATACTAATCACGATCTTTTTTATAATATCATATCATATAGTCATTTGTATTTACAGTAACGATCAGTGTTTTTGTTATATTCTATGGTATATCTTTGGTCACCTCGAACTTTGGTGTATTCTTGTATAATCTTTTCCAAGTTATTTTTGGCAAAAAAGTCAAATGGAATGTATTCATCCAATCTACCATATTTCTGTGTACCTCCACACAAGAATTAGAACAGAACAGTATAGAATAATAAAAACATCACCATCTAAGAAACCCAATTTCGATTTCGATTTAGTATGTTCAGCAGTCTATTATTATATTAACATAGGTGTCTGATTGGATTGTGAAAAAGTCTAAATCTATGATGATGTTTGTTGTTGATATGGTATCCTTTATATGTGCTTATAATAGTGAGGCGAGGTGAGTTGAGGTAAGAGAGTGAGTGGGATTGTTTGTTTTTAGTTTGTGTCACTCCATTAATTAAGGGCCAAATCAAATACCACCACACCATCCATAGTCACGTGACTAATATGACCGACCTACCTGGTAATAAATCTAATCAAATCAAATTAAATCACACACACATACAAAAACCTAACATCGTGATTCTTAAAAATAGGAGTTTCTCTAAGATTTATCGCTCTAAAATTTGAGATATATTTCATTCTCTCTCAGAGTAAGAAACAACCGTTTGGTTCTCTGATGTTTGATTGATTCGATATGCAAACACTAAATTTACATACTCACACATACATCACACCAAAAGATTTCATCAAATCGCAAATTTAAAACCTAGCTCATTGGTCGAGTTTAAATTAGATCACTAAAAAATCGAGAGAGAAGAGCCTTCGCATATCATTGTGTTACAAAATGTCTTTAAATTTAAAGTGAACCAAAATTTTGGCGCCAAAATCTAACCTAAAAAAAAACCAAAAAAACAAAAGATGGTGTTTGAGTATATTTTTGCCTCACATCGATGATCACACCCAATCACTGCACTGAGAAATTGCTTTTAATTTTGCCTCACATCGATGATTGATTCACACCATCACCAGCCAAGCAGAACCACCACAAAAAACTAAACAGTTTTCGAATTTTTCATTAAAAAAGTGATTTTTATATGTTTGTAAACTAAAAAAGATGTGTTTCTGTTCCTGAATTCCTGTGATTGCAAAACACTCTTACCCCCAAATTTCTTTATTAGGCAAAGTTATTATGGCTGTTGTTGAAACTGTTTGGTTAATGTTCACCCAACAAACCAGTGGTGGTGAAATCCGACTCTCACTCTCACTCATTTATAAATTAAATCGCCCACACACAAAAATTATTTTTTCAATATATTTGGGTTAGATTGAAATTTAACTCAATCATTTTTTTTTTCACAACAATCCACATTCAAACAAATAAACAAATAAATATAAATATAAATATAAATATCATATAAATAACATTATCTAAATAAATAATAATAAATAAATATCCATAAAATGTCAACAAGAACATTAAATTATTGTTTTAGAAATTCAAATTTAAATAATTTTCTATCATCACCTAATAATAATATTATTATACAGAGAACTTCTTCATCTCTTTTAAATGATAATAATAATATTAATAGTAATATAAATAATTGTAATAATAGTAATATAAATATGGATAAAACATTTTTCAGTTTTTCAAATCTTTCCATTAATAATCATCATACCTCATTTATAACGGAGAATAACTCTGAAAATGATTTATTTATTTCACAATCGAGTATACCGATGTTGTTACCAGAGTTTGACCAAGATCATAATCACAGCCACTGCCTAGTGGGCAGCAGCCAGACAAGACCTTCCACACCAACTCCACAAAACTACGTACCAAAATGTCCATCTGCACCAAAGAAAAAACCTGTCGTTAAATCAAGAAGAGGTTCTGCAATTCCAAGGATTTTATTCCAAGAATAAATAAATAAATAATAATAATGTATAGAAAAGATCTGAAATCCAACAATCAATCAATCAAACAAACAATCAATCAAACAACCTTTACAATACAAAACACAATGTTTTGTTTTTCCTTACTATCTCTCGATAATGTACATTTGTATTCTAACTTTAACCAATTAAATTAAATAAATAAATTTAATGTATTAATAATTTACCTAAAAAAAAAAAAAAACTTTTTTAATTTTTTGATCTTCAATCTGAGACTCTGTTGTTCCACGATTAAAGCTTTTACTTAATAAACTTAAAACATGTCAAATGTAACTATTTAATTATATTCTAAACATTATATAATAACATATAGTAACATAACTAACTAAATCAATTATATATATATGTAATATGTTTATTTATTTTTAGAAAAGAAAAGGTGAAAATGATAATGATGTATCATCTAAATATACAAAGATAGTTGATCAAGTTAGTGATGAAGTTGTAAGTAATATTATAATAATAATAATAATAATGATGATGATATCATTTACTAACTTTTACTTTAATTTGTTTAAACCTTACAAAAGTTTGAAGAACTTAATCAAAATACATTAAAGAAACTCGTGTTATCATTTGAAAAGAAATATAATAATAACCAAGAAATGCGTTTAAAGTATTCTAAACAACCTGAAAAGTATGTAAATGTTTGCTCTTAGTTCTTAGTTATATAGATCTAGCAAAACAATTAATAACTTTAAAATTGATTATTACAAAAAAACTAGATTTATGGACAGTGAAATAGAGTTATATGAAGAGATTAAAAAGTTACAGATCATCGCCACAGCACCAGAGTTGTATCCTCTCTTTATTAAACTGGGGTCGGTTACATCGTTGGGATCACTTTTACTACATGACAACACCGATATCGTTATTGATACAATCGATCTGTTTCAAGAGTTGACCGCACAGGAATCACCTACACAAGATGAATCTCTATCTTTAACAAACAGTATTGTATGTTATTAGAGTATTGTTAGTCAATCACATAACTAGCTAACTAACTAACTAACTATTCTATTCTTAAGTTTGAAAATGGTATATTAGAGGTATTGGTTCAACAGACATTTGACAAATTAGAATGTAGTAATCCCGATGAACAACAAGCAGTACACAACATTCTTAATATATTTGAGAATCTTTTAGAGGTAAAGCCACTGGAAACATCCAAAATACTTGTTGATAAATCAAATGTATTCAAATATATTCTAGACACTATTTCAAATAAATCGACACCATTACCAATTAGATTGTAAGTAATAACCATTATTATCTCGAATCTGATGATCTGTTATTACAATTAATATTAATTAATGTTTGATTTATACAAATATATAGATATTGTTGTGAGATCTTATCAATTATATTACAAGAGTACGAAGAAAGTAGAACAGAGTTTGGTAAAAAAGATGGAATCGAAAGATTATTAATTGTTATATCTGTAACTATTCGTTGATATATATATATCGTTATCTATTCATTGTAATTTATAATAAGTATACTAATAATAGATTAAAACCAATAGGCATATAAAAAGAAATCACCAGAATCATTGGAGGAGAGTGAAATGGTAGAGAATATATTTAGTTCGCTCTGTTCTTGTTTATTTAATCATCGTAAAAACAAAGAGTTATTTATAAAGTCTGAGGGTATTGAGTTAATGTTGTTATTTATCAAGTATGTTTGTTATTTTCATTGACATTCAGAGTCAGAGGATAATAATTAACTAATCTTTAACCTCTTCTTTTTAGGAATAAAACAACACTCAGAAGTTCTGCACTCAAAGTATTCAACTATGCATTGTCCGATGACAGAGTATGTTGTGAAAGATTCGTAGATCAACTCGGTCTCAAGACTTTGTTTTCATCTCTAATGAAAAAAGTAAAGTCAAAGCATAACAAAAAGGTTTATAATGAATCAGAGGATGAAGGTATGTTATGTTATGCTTTGTTACTATGTTATTGCAACAAATAATATAATGATCATAATAAGTTTAAACACTAATTAACTTATTATCTTTATTTTACAAAATTATAAAATTATTATAATAGAGCATATAATTACTACGATATTCTCATTGTTGTTCAATCTTGAGAAACGATCGGAGCGATACAACAGAGTAGTTTCAAAGTTTACAGAGAATCAGTTTGAGAAGATCGACAGATGCTTTGAGCTAATCGACAAGTACACGAAAAGATTGGTTGCACTTGAGAACGATTTGAAACAAGAAGAGGATGAATACGATGAAGATGAATTGTTTTTAAAGAGAATCGATGCAGGTTTATTAAAGCTACAAATATTGGATTTGATCATTGCCATTTTATATTCGGAGCAAAACGATGTAAGTACACACACACTTTGCAACATTATTCAAAACGATTGAACACCAAACTTTTAAAGTTATTAACATTTACAAAACAAAAACAAAAACATGCGCTCAACAGTTGAAAAGTAAAATAGATACCTCAATGAAACAAAAGAATATCAGTAAGAATAACATTAGACAAGTATTAATAGGTAGGTAGTAACTTTAGAGTTCAAATTTGGTCAATTAATAATTCATTCTAATCAATATGTTTGTTTTTTCATAATTATTATAATAATATACAGAGTATAGAGATGGACTTGATGATACAACTGAAGAAAAGAGAAAACAAATTGACTATGTTAGTTCAGTAATAACAAGTTTCGAAAAATAATAATAATAATAATAATAATAATAGTATTAATGATAATTACAGTTAGTTATTCATGAATCAGTGCAGTGTAACAAGTAACATAAAGTAAATAAAATTATAATTGGATGTTCATATCGATAACAGTTCAAGTTAAAACGTATCGATAACAGTAAATAATAATATCTTGATATCATATTCTTTGAATTCAGTAATTAAACTGTCCAGTAATTTTAATTACTATCCTATGAAATAGATATATATGTAGTTAGATATAGAGAGTTAGATAAATACATTTATATTAATAAACAAGTTTATATCATTATGTTAATCAATTTTTTCACTTTCACTACACTACTGTTCAAAACCCAAATTTTTTTACTAATGTTAAAGTAAAGGTAAGAGATTTAATAACAATAGATAGTGATATACCTTTTGTTAAATTGATTGGATGTATTGACAGATTTTATGCTTATGCTTATTCTAATCAGAAAGTTGATGGTTAACCTTTTTGTTTTAGTAACTCTATATTCAATAACTTACTACCCAATCATTTATAAATGAAATCATTCACAACAACAGTAGTAGTGGCAGTAGCTACAACCAACAAACAGTAAGTAAATATAATGTATCTATGTGGACTTTCTTTCGATTGACGTATCCATCAATAGTTGATTGTTTTTGCTGTTTTTGTAAATCTACTATCATTCAAAACCTTTGGTTTATGAAATATATAGATACGTGTATCAAATCAAATGAAGAGAGAAAAACCAAACCAACTTGACATATATATGCATACTTTTATATTAAATATCAATATGACGATAACTTCCAAATAAGTAAAAATCACAATCGCCAATCATATAAGAGACATTCTTTTCTCTCACATTAATATACTAGGTTGACTTCACACCATATATATTCTATTATCTTAATGCATTCCTACTGCTCCTCAAAATAAAATCTTACTACACACAAGTAAGTCCAACTATTAAAGGAAAGAATGGTTGGATTGGATCACTTTCTTTGTTCGTTTGGTGGTGATTTTGTGTGTGTATATATATATATGATATTCAATAACTAAAACACACACACATTTATATATATGTACATTTATATATGAGTGGAGTGTGTTTTATAGTTAATCAGATGATAGAACAGACCTATGATAATATAAATAGGAGTAGTACAAAATGGATGAAGATGTAACTAATGATGATGATGATAATGATGATGTTGTTAATAATGATTTTAAATCAATTATATCTCAGTTTTGATATCACATATCATACCACATCAACAGTTCCCCACCAACTAGATATTATCATTATCATTTATCATCAAACAGCAACAACAACAACAATCACAAACACACACACATATAATTAATGAATTCATTCCTGATGAGTGTGTTGCTACTCATTAGTGTTTTGTTTTAACGATTTTTTTCAATTGAATCCTCTCTGGTGGTTACACAAGTGATGAGCTGACATCAATATGAGAAAACAAATCACTCATGATGTTTGTGTGTGGTGGTAGTAGAATAGATGGTAATGCCAACTCTTGTCAATGTGTTTTTTCTAAAAGAAGATTGTTCTTGGTAACAGATATATTTCCTGAATATAATATCTGTTGTTTTCTTTACAGCATCATTTTGTGTTTCCTCCAATTAATATATGATTTCCATCATCAAACAACCACACCCACTACTACTATTTCTAACACACAATCACCACATCCTCCTAAAACAAATATAACAAATATAACAACAACAACAACAACAATACCATTTTCTTTTCAATTCATAATTCATTCATATTTAATAAATTAATTAAGTAGTACCATCATTTTAATACTCTGTTTAGTGTTGGTTGTTGTTGTTGTTTGAAGGAAGTGTTTTGTTTTAATAGATTCAACAAATATATGCAACAATAATACTTGTCGTTGTGTGACACCAGTGGTTTCAGAAAAAAACAATACCAACAACAAGATATGTTATGTTGTCCTGTTCCATCACTTTTTTTTTTTTTTTTTTGATATTATTTTGGGAAGCATTCAGAGTGTGGTGGTAGTTGATATTCACATGTTTCGAAATTTAATACGACCCACTCACCACATATTTTACTCTCTGCTCTAAAAAATATAAAACAAAATACATCAATCAATCAAGACGCATCACCCACCTACCAAAGAATCAAAAACAAAACAAGGAAAGCATATATAAATTTTGAGTGCTCTGGATCTAAACAACAACACATTCACGCAACTGAATTTTTATACTCTTGAATTGCTTAGCGCATCACACATTCACATACAGTTATGCAACAACCACGGTCACTCAAAATTGAAACCATTCTCTTGGGTTAGTCGACTACCAAAATTGAAACATGAAAATGATATCAACTGAGAATTTTTTTTATAAGCGATACATCTATATATTAATTTGGTAGTTAAATGAATTGAAATAATATTATAACATAACACCGCACCTGCACTTTTCATTCACCCCAAAAAAACATTATTATTAATTTATTACTATTAATATTAATAATATTGTTAATATTATTAATATTATTATGATTATTAAAGTTGGTAACCCCCACTACCAATCTGTTAAACACCACCACTCACACACTGATCAGAGGTTAAGTACATATATATATATAACAGTGTGGTGATTTCTTTTAGGTATTGTTGAAACCAACCATCTTTTTTGTTTTTCTTTTCAAACAACTCCTTCTCTTACACCTAATACCAAACATGATTACTTCCTACTACTATTGGATTTGTTGTTGTTGTTGTTGTTGTTGTTATTGTTGTTGGTTTGGACCAAAATGGTTGATTTTTAAAAACCAACTCATCATTTTGAACAACATCAACCACTACTGATTTTGATAATATCATAAAAATAAAATGTCTCACCAACTCAACCACCACCACCATCATCAACCACTCAGCAATTCACACTCACCATGCGATGCTTCTTCCTTATAAAATATGGATTTATAAAGATATATATTAATTTTTAAAAATATCAAACATAACATATGCTTTTGGGTATTTTATTTCAATTTTGTTGGTAAAAGTAAAATAGGAATACATAAATCAAAATTTTGTTTAAATATCACATCTTCATCATCAACAAACATTTATCTTTTTTAAATTGCCATTTCTTGATATTTCACATCCATCATTTTGGCAAAAATATTAATAATATTATTTTTTTTTCCTAAATATTAATAATATTTTCCATTTTCCATTTTTCCACATTCTTTTTTTATAATAATTATATTATATTATTTATTTATTTATAATAATATTTTATTTATTTATTTATTCACCAATTCTTTCCTGAATATTATTTATTTAATTTTAAATTAATTTTTTCCAATTTCCTCTTTTAATAATTTATAAATTATTAGTTTTTTTCTTTTTTAAATTACAATAAACAATGATGGCAATGGTAAATACTATGGGATATCAAGTTGGCCTTTATCCATATCAGAATCCCAATTATGTTCACCAAATCCAAACGGTTCCAACAAACGAATACGATTCCTCATATATTGAGCAAAATCTGTTTTTCCAATATCCACAACAACAACAGCAACCACAACATTTGCAACAAATTCCTGCACAACCACTCCAATCAAACACACATCATCACCATCAACAACATCCCCAACAATTCACAACAACCAGTCCAACTACTAGTCCCAACAGTAGAAAGCGACCATATGATATTCTTTCTTCGCCACCCAACTACTCCATACAACAACTCTATTCACCAAATACATATCAAATTCATCAACAGCAGTTGCAGCACCAACAACTACAGCAACAACAACTTCAACAACAACAGCAACAACAACTTCAACATATTCAATCTTCACCAAGCAGCAGTGCCTACAATTTCGTTCCAATTTCACAACCGACTACACCACCAACAACAGATATTGATGAAGATATCGAAGAGCAACTTCGTGACTATCTCTCACCAATGTTCTCCAAGTTCTTTGACCAAACCACCAAAGAGCATCTATCAACTCTGATCGCCGACTTTTTAAATGATGAACTTCCGCTCAGATCTATCATCAATGAACTAAGAATGATGGTAATGGACGACAGATCTTTGCTTCACTATCTCATCGAGATATTTATCGTTATGGACACCACCAACAAAATGTACAGCTTCCTCCTTGAGAATGGAGTTGAAGAACATGAACTAAATATAGATACAAAGAATTTTGCAATGTTATTTGATACCGAAAATGGTTTCAAAAAGGTAAACTATTAATCAATCTTTTCTTTTATTAATAATGGTTACTAATTTTTAATTATAATAGTTTAACCTAGACTTACAAAGAGAACGCTCAAGAAAAAGTGTGAGTAGAGGACTGAGAAATCCACCAAACAAATGGACCAAAGAAGAATCACAGAGATTGATTCAGTTGGTTCACGAGAGTGGTGATAAACAATGGAAGAAGATCGCCATCCAAATTGGCGGTGGAAAAACAGGTGCACAATGTGCACAACACTGGAAGCGTGTGCTCTGTCCAGCCATCAGAAAAGGCAGCTGGGACGAAGAGGAAGAAGCTAAACTTTTCATTTTGGTCGACAAGCACGGACAGAGCTGGAAGAACGTCGCCAGCGAGATTAGAACCAGAACCGACATTCAGTGTCGCTATCAGTACTTCAAGAGTTGCATGTCACGTGAAGTACCATGGTCGCCAAAGGAAGACGAACTACTACAGAAAAAGGTGATCGAATGCAAACAAGAGGGAAGAGACATCAGTTGGATGGATCTATCAAAGGCAATGGCACGCGCAAGACAAACAAAGATTCCAAGAACTGCCCTTGAATGTAAATCAAGATGGGAAGCAATCTCCATTGGTTCAATCGTTGATGGTTTAGATTTATCTTCAAACTTTTAATCAAAAGAAAAACAAACTTTACTTTCAAAACATTGTTTGAAAGAAAGGATAAAAAATAATAATAATTAAAAAAAAAACAAAAAAAACAATCTAATAAATAAATATTCAGATATTAATATTTGTATATAAAAAAATTAAATTTATCATTTTTATTATTATAATTTTAATTTATAATGTTATCCCTACTTTAATTAAAAAAAAAAGAATAAGTTTTAGTTAGTTATAACTTGATAATAAAATAATAATAACAATTTAATAATAAAGAGTTTTGATATTATATAAATCAGGTTGTATAAGTTAAGGGTCATAGTTGTCACACTAAATCTTTCAATTTTCATCAGATAATAATAATAATATATTATAAATATATTTTATTTTATTTATTTATACATACTTCTTGTTGCTTAGACAGTTAAAAATTGATCAAACTTTTGAAAGGTTTTTCTAGCTGCGGAGTCAGCCGACCTACAAAAAAACAAAACAATACCAAAAATCTTACTATTTTTTAAACAGAACTTCATTATTATTTTTTTCATTAATATTATCATTTTTATTTTTTCAATTAATATAATTTTTTTTTTTTTTTTTTGTAAATATTTTTTAAAATTAGTATAATACAGTTATCAACAAAATATAAATTAGGATATAGTAAATATAATAAAAATTGGAATATAATAATAATAATATAATAGAGTATTTTGTTAGTGATTTTGTTGTTGTTGTTTTTATAGTTTGCATTATCACTTTTCATCTAGTTTCAAGTTTAATCAATATGTTGACATCATCATCATCGTCGTCGTCGAGTCAACAGTCATCATCATCAATGAAAGATGTAACAATGGTTGACTGCTTGGTATCCGATGAGTTAAACAATACTAGTTCATCTTATTATGGTCCGTTCAGTGGATTGTTAGAGTTACCGACACATTGGAGTTCCAAAGAGAAAGAGAAATCCGGTAATCTCGATTTGAACTCGAGTAATATGCGTGTTACATACAAGTCGCCAAAGGAGAATGGCGATGCCGGATTGGTGCGTGCCAACCACCCGATTCCACCGGCATGCGGAATCTACTATTTCGAGGTGAAAGTCATTAGCAAAGGCAAAGATGGCTATATAGGCGTCGGTGTGTGCACACAGCAGATGCTGCTGTCGCGACTGCCTGGCTGGGAGAAGAATTCCTACGGTTATCACGGTGACGACGGTCACTTTTTCAAGGGTGCCGGCTCGGGCAAGTCTTACGGCCCGACCTACACAACGAACGACGTCATCGGATGCTGCATCAATTTTGTACATAATACACTGTTTTTCACAAAGAATGGAGTTCCTCTTGGTGAGGCGGCCAACGACATCAAAGGACTGACACTCTATCCTTGCGTTGGACTGCGCACACTTGGCGAGTCGGTAGAGGCCAACTTTGGACAGAAATCATTTGTTTTTGAAATTGCACAACTCTTTAAGGAGGAGAGATTGAAGATCTATAAAAGTCTGCAGGTCACACCGACCAATCACGAAGAGATGACCTCAACACAGCTCGTTCTCGGATATCTCATGCACCATGGATACCCAGAGACCGTTAAACTATTTGCAAATGCAACAGGAATCAATGATAGTAGTTTAGAGTCACAATTAGATGATATAAAGAATAGACAGAGTAAGTAGAAATGCAATTACATAGTCAATAGTTTGTTTATAAACAGTTTATTAACAATCATTTGTTTGTTTGTTTGTTTGTTTGCTTTGATAATAATTACAGAGATTTCAGATTTATTATTAAATGGTGATGTCGAAAAGGTGATAGCAGAGTTGAATAGATTATATCCAGAATTCCTTTTAAAGAGAAGAGACATTTTATTTAAGTTGTATTGTCAAAAGTTTATAGAGATGATAAAGGTTGCACCGTTGGAAGATACATTGGCATTTGGCAAGGATCTATATAAATTCATACAAGAGTCACCCGAGAATGAAGCAAGTCTAAATGAAGTATTCTCTTTGATTGCCTATCAGGATCCATACTCAAGTCCTGTCTCCTACCTCATGCAACCAAGTAGGAGAGATCCAATTGTTAGTGATTTAAATCGTGCTTTATTAGGTAAATAATCATTCATTCATTAATGAACAGTATTTTAACATTGATTATTAAATAACTAACATTTAAAATAATCTACTACTATTTAATCACCTTTTTTTTTTTTTTAGTTTATTGTAATAAACCATCAACACCAGTACTAGAAAAGATAGTTAAACAGGTAAAGGTTGTCATTAACGAAGTTGTTGTACATAATGCTGCACCCTCAGCCATATTTATGAATCTAAATGAATTTATAGAGCACGATGAAAACTAAAGCAAGGTACATTCAATTTATATAAACAAAAATAAACAATATTGTACTTTTTAATGTATAGTTTAAACTAAATGTTTAAAAAACAATATCAATGTATATTTAAAATAGATTATTAGATAGATAGTGTTATAGAGTTTAATTATTATGATTGTTTAGCAAATACATTAAAACTAAATGATTTCTTTATTTATTATAATTAGTTAGTTTTACTAAATATCCTGTTTGTTTTAAATTAAAGGTTGACTTGATTTATTTATTTATCAACCCAATCTACTGATTTTGAAACAGCTTTGTGCCAATCGTTTATTCTCTTCATGTGATCGATGTTTGGATTAGGTGTGAATCTCTTTCCAATGTGGAATTGCATAGCCGATGACCAAACACCAACTGTAAGTCCGGCAGCATATGCAGCACCAAAACATGTTGTCTCTAAATTGTGTGGACGAACAACAGGTAATCCAAGAATATCTGCTTGTATTTGCAATAGAAGATCATTCATAGTCATTCCACCATCGACTCTCAGCTCTACAAGTTTATCATTTGAATCCTTTTCCATAGATTTCAGAACTTCATACGTTTGAAAACACGTTGACTCTAACATAGCTCTTGCAATATGAGCTTTATTTGTATGATGTGTTAATCCTACCATTACACTAAAGTAGTATAGTAATAAATAAAAAAAAAAGTTAATATGACGTTTGTTGTATATGTATACGATTTGACTTGATTCAGTAAAGTAAAATAAAACTCATACCCTCTTGCATCATCTCTCCAATGAGGAGCGAATAAGCCTGAAAAAGCTGGAACAATATACATTCCTCCAGTGTCCTGTACAGAGTTGGCCAATGCTTCGATTTCCTTTGAGTTGTTGGCAAATCCTAGATTTTCAATTAGCCATTTTACTCCTGCGCCTGCCACGGCGATCGAACCTTCCAGTGCATAGTGTACAGGTGAATCTTTACCAAGTTTGTAGCAAACGGTTGTCAAAAGTCCATGTTTCGAGTGGACAATATCGTCACCCGTGTTGTAGAGCAAGAAACAACCGGTACCATAAGTGTTTTTCGCTTGTCCTTTGTCAAAGCACATCTGACCGACCATCGCAGACTGTTGATCACCCAACACACTTGCAATGGGTACACCAGCGAGTGGACCACTCTCTACGTGACCGTAGATCTCTGCGGAGCTGCATATCTTTGGTAGCAGGCTGTTTGGAACGTCAAAGAAATCGCACAGCTTTGAATCCCATTCGAGCGTGGCGAGATTCATTAGCATGGTACGCGAAGCGTTGGTAACATCTGTAATGTGTGTCTTTTTGTTTGTCAAATTCCAAACTAACCAACTGTCAATGGTTCCAGCGAGTGCATTGCTCTGGTCGATCTCTGGCACGTTTTCAATGAGCCATCTTAGTTTTACAGCAGAGAAATAGTTGGCAATTGGTAATCCACATATATCTCTAAGATAATCTTTTGGAACTATTTGTTGTTGTGATTGTGATTGTTGTTCTTTTTTCAATAGAGACTCTGCTTTTGTGTTGAATCTGTTTACAATGGAAGAAGTTCTAGTATCACTCCAAACGATTGCATTGTGATATGGTTTTCCAGTGTTTTTATCCCAAACAATAGTGGTTTCTCTCTGATTGGTGATTCCTATTGCTTTGATATCACTTATTTCACCGATGTTTGTTTCTTTGTATTTGTTCAACACCTGTGAGATACACTCATTCACTGAATTTATGATTTCCAGACCATCATGTTCAACCCATCTATGATCATAGATTTTATTTTAAAATTAGTTGTAAAAATAACTTTTTTTTTGTTTTGAATAGAATGATTTACCCTGGATTAGGATGATATTGTTTTAGTGGAATCTGATGAGATAGAACAGTATCACCTTTGGAATCAAATAATATAAATCTTGTTGAGGATGTTCCTTGATCAATAGAGCCAATGAAAGGCTTTTCAAAATTGATTTGTTGTTGTCCAGACATATAGTTTCTATAAAAGTAAAATTTAACTCTATTTATATTTATTATATTTATCTTGTTTGTTGTTTTATTAAATAAAGAGAGCATTATAATGAATGAACTTGTTGTTTAACAAGAAGAGTTTAATTTTGTTTTTTGATTTTTATTTTTTTTGAACAAAAATAGCGCAATTTGTGTAAAAAAAGTATTGGGTAGGTTTATCTTTGTAAGAAAAGTGGTGCTTTTGAAAGGTGAAAAGAAATCAGTCGACAAACTTTTTATTTTTCATAGATCTTTCTTTTCAGACGAAAAATGTTTAGATTATTATTTAATCATCAACAACATAGAACTACTATTTTAAATACAAATAGATTATTATTTAATAATAATAATAATAGTAGATTCTATTCTTCATATGTTGTTGCTGCAGCTGCTACTGGTGATAATGTAATTAAAACATTAAGATCAAGAGGATTCATCTATCAGATGACAAATAACGATGAGGAGATGGTGAAGATTACAAACACATCAATATCGTTGTATGCTGGATTCGATCCCACTGCAGATAGTCTTCATATTGGTAATCTATTAACTCTGATGGTACTGCTACACTTTAAGCGTCACGGACACAAACCAGTTGCATTGCTTGGTGGTGCCACTGCACTCATCGGTGATCCAAGTGGTAAATCAACTGATAGACCACAATTAGATAGATCCTATGTTGAAAACAATTCATCATATATCAAGTAAGTAATTGTAATTGCACTAGTGGCATTTCGATTGAAAAACAAAAAGTGTAGACTAGTCTGATGATATATACTAACAACTGCTTGCTAATTAATTAACTGTGCAATTATAATTGCATTGCAGTGAAAACATTGTTGATATTCTTGGTAAGGATACAACTATCGTTAATAATATCGATTGGAATAAGAGTATCTCTATTATCGATTTCTTTAGAGATGTAGGAAGATATTTTAGAGTTGGAAATATGCTAAGAAAGGATTTCGTACATAATAGACTTGGAACACTCTCAGAGAATGGTAAACAATTGTCGTTGAACGACGACGACTCTGCATCGGGTATCAGTTTGCCAGAGTTTTGTTATTCATTGTTCCAGGCCAATGACTTTGTACATCTCAATCAGACACACCAATGTGTAATACAAGTTGGAGGTTCAGATCAATGGGGAAATATCACTGATGGTTGCGAACTAATCAAAAAGAAACTGAGTAAACCTGCATACGGTATTACCATTCCACTATTAACCAATTCACAAGGTAAAAAACTTGGTAAAAGTGAAGGAAATTCCATATGGTTATCATCAAAAAAGTAATTGTTATCTATCTATCTAAACAAATCAATTGAATTGATTACTCAAAATACTAATTAATATTAATATTTGATTTTCAACAGAACAAGCGCATACAATTTCTATCAATATTGGATTCAAGTTTCCGATCAAGATGTAGAGAAACTTTTGAAACTATTTACTTTGTTGCCACTCGAGGAAATTCAGAGTATCGTTGATGCTCACAACAAAGAACCACATCTACGATTGGGACAAAAGAAAATAGCAGAGTGTGTCACTCAACTGGTACACGGAGATAGAGGTTTGGAGGATGCGATTAAAACTACAAATTTATTGTTTGGCGATAACAAATTGAATTTACAAGATCATTCCGAATCAAAGGAGATCGGTAGATTGCTCTCTGGTGTCAATATTTCAACTAGTTTGTCCAAGTCAGAGTATCTGTCGACTCCAATCAGCAGCATCTTTTCCAAGGTTTCCGGTTTGTCAAAGAACCAATCGAAATTGCTAATCAACAACCAATCACTCTACCTCAATGGTGAACAAGTTAAATCGCCAGCACAACTGCTGGAGCCCGAATGTTTGATTGACAATAGCTTTGTCATTCTAAGATCTGGTAAAAAGGCATTCCATTTGATCAAATTCGATTAACATTTTTAAAAATAAATAGAGTAGTAGTTCCGTTTCATTGTTTATTAAAAGTTTTTTAATTTCGGTTTTCTCTCGAGCACCCAAACAGAATTGATTCCTTTAGGCAATTCTTCACCGTTGATCTCCACTGAAACTTCAAAGCCAAGTTTTTGGAAAAATGGAATCGATCTCTGTTTAAAGATCAGTGCCTTACAAATACGACTGGAGAAATCACACCATTCTAAAACTGGAGCTAATAAATATTGGCCAATGCCCTTTGATCTTGATTCTTTTGATACTGCACAATAGGCTAAATGATAGTAGTTGTCATTGGAATTATTGTTTGTCTTTTCCATTATCTTATCGATCTTGGCCATTAAATCCTTGATTCTCTTTGAATTTACTAAACCCAGTTTTGGCAACAACTTAATCATCTTCATTATTATCTAAAAAACAAATAAAAAAATTGTTAAATAAATTTCTCTATTTTTAAAATAAAATAAATATTACACTTGTAAAAGGTACTCGTTTTCTACAATCTGGAGTCATCCAACATGCAACACCATTTAATACATTATCTGAATTATGATATCCCTATTTTTGTTTTAAATATTAATAAAATTATTTATCAATTTAATAATTAAATATATACGAAAACAACTTACCCATAGTAAAAATCTTTCTTCAAACATAATCTTAAGACCATTGTAAAAGAACATCTTTCTTAAACTGTGGGATTTGGGTTTATCTTTTTTTCCAATCCAAGAGAATCTTGGGTCGTTATCATAGGCTTCAGCCAACAAAGCAGACGATGCTACTAAATCAGCTTTTTCCAATTGCTTTCTAAATCCACCATGAGGTGAAATTGAAAAAGTTGATACATTTGATACGCTGGTTGCAGAAACTTCAACTTTTTCAAAACTCTTTGGAATCTTGAAAACATCAAATATTTTATGTTGTAAAATTAAATCAATTGAAGGTCTGTATTCTGCATTTTCATCTAACATTTTCAAAACTAAATCTGCTAAATCGTGATAATCCTAATTTTAAAATAATTAATTTTTAAGATTCTATTTACAAAACAATATAATACTTACAGTAGGAAATTCCTTTTTGAAACTTGCAGCATCAAAAGTTCCTGAAATGAGTTCCTCGGCAATACATCTCTTAGTTAGAGGTAACAAATGTAAGGTAGTCATTTCATAAATGATACATCCTAAAGAAAAGATATCTGCAGGTCTACAGTATCTATGAAATAAAATTTATTAATAATTTTAATCCTTTTTTTAAACTTGAAAAAAATAATAACAATATTTACGGTTGATTATTTAATATTTCTGGTGAGGAATAATAATAGGTACCGGCAACACCTTTTACACTAGATTCAAATTTAGTAGCCAAACCAAAATCACCAATTTTAATTTGACATTGTGATAAGAATATATTTTCAGCTATAAATATATTGCAAAAATATTAGTTTCTTTTTTAAACAAATTATTAATTTAATAAATAATTACATTTTAAATCTCTGTGTATGAAATGAGAATTATGAATTTGATGAACTCCAAGACAAAGTTGATAAATCCAATTATATAAAACTTTTGGAGGAATTAATATTCTAGTTTTCTTGTTACCATAATTGATTGTAGGACTAAGAGGTGGTAGAAATGGTTGTTCTGTATTGGAAATTGAAAAATCTTTTTGATCCTTAGATTTTCTTCTATACCAGCTAGATGATTTCTTTTTCTGAGTATCTGTCTTTTCATCTAGTTTTCTATCTTGATATAAAAGTAGTTGATATGCCTTTTGTTGTTCGTAGATTCCAGAGTGTGTTAATGTACTCTGTTGTGGTGACAAGTTTATTTTTGGCATATCTTTGAACGATGTTGGAAAAGATTCTGGGGTTGAACAATAGCTGTAACTAGATATATTGGAGGTGGTGCTGGTGGTTGTACAGCTACTAGTACTACTGGTGGTGCTAGATGATGGTGATGTCGATGATATAGTATACTCCTCTTCCTCCGATTCCTCTATCTCTTCTAACTCCAAGGTATCTTCTATCTCGTTGCCATGAGAAGCGGAACCTCCAGCCAATATTAAATTGATCATAAATTCAAATAGATCGCCACCATCACAGTACTCCATAACTATACATAGACTGAATCCATTATTTCCATTGTTGACGATGAACACTTCTTCGAATTTTACAATGTTTGAATTTTGGAGTTTCGCCAATAGCATTGCTTCATTTAATCCGTCGTTGGCCTCTTCAATGTCAGTGAAATTCCTCTGTTTGATAACAAACATTTGTTCGTTCTCTATTTTTCTGACAAGTATAGCTTTGCCTTCTGAAGAACCCACACCAATTACTTTGATTACAGAATATTTATTCATTTTCAAAATTTCTAAAACTATTGAATCATAAATGTTGTTTATTGTTGATATTTTTGTTGTTATTGACGGTTGTTGATTATCTAAACTGAGATCAGTTAATTCAGATTTGGTGATATTCACTACATCAAATAAAAACAAATGATATTAATATCATCCATTCAAAAACATAAATCAAATAAAAATCATATTATTAATAAACATGTAGTCTATGTGGACATCTTACTCTTTAATATTTTATAATAATAATTTGAGGAGGTGGTAATATTAATTATTTTTTTCTGAATTTATGACTATCTATATATATATTCTTTGTAATTAAATGATTGATTAAATGATGATGATATTAATTAAAAAAAAACATATAATATATGATTTCTTTTCTAATTTTGTTTAATTTCTTTTATGTGATACCCAAAAGAAAAAAATAATAATTAATAACACATAGATGTGCAAATTAATTAAAAAAAAAATTAATATGATCAGGTGTGATGTTGTTTATTTTATACTTTGAAAAAAAGATAAACCACAACCACTTTATAAACATGTTTGATCGATCACACACAAAATTAACACAGCAAAGACACACTCTCTATTTCATCAACTCCATATAAAACAACCTATAAAAACACATTGACCAATCAGAAGCAAAAATCAAACAAATTTATAAAATCAGATTAAATTTCTTATTTTTTTTTCTTGCCATTTTATTATTTAGTGTTTAATTTTCTTTCCTTCACCACCACTTGACACCGCTTCATTGTAATCTATTTTGTTATTGTTATTGTTATTGCTGCTATTATTGTTATTTTCTTGATCATCATTATTCTCGGTGTCTTTTCGTTTTTTTAGAGTTGGCATTTTAAATGAAATTCTCATCATTCTTTTATTTGGTGATACGTCTCGAACTTCATACACAGTGGTATCTGCAGGCAATGGATGTTTGATGATAGCTTCAACATTTTTAATGGTCAACTCTTTGAGGTCGCCACCAGCTGTCTCTGACACCGGTGTAAAAGTATAGCAATGTATGGTTGGCGCTGGAATGGGTGGTGCTTTCTCTGGATTCAAGAATATCTCTCTAAAGACATCCAAGAACTCGATCGATGTCGACGGCAGATTCATGATGGCCTGTGTGAATGCAACGGGTGGATCTCTACTGACCAATTCGCGAACGAAATCTCTTGCGTCCAAATTACTGATTTCGATTGTCGATGCTTTGTTTCTCGTTGCATTCTCTCGCATGTACTTGACAGAGTTTGGATTCAAGTCATTGGCATAGACCTTGCATTTCACCAGCTTCGAAGCGGGAACTGCAAAAGGTCCGACACCTGCAAACATATCGACCACTATATCATGACTCTTAAATGTTTGGATAAGATTCGAATGTTCAAATTGTAATCTACTATTCCAATAAACCTCTGCAAAATTAAATTTAAATATACATTCATTTTCTTTCTACGTGTTTTGTTTTAAAAAGTGTTAATAATACAATTATAACATTATATATATTATATACATACTACTTGTGCTAATAAATCATTATCACCAGCCAATAATTCGAAATTAAATGTTCTGAATACAGTATCTATCTTGCCAACTTTGTTTAGAACCGTTCTGATTTGAGGACCTTTCTTATCGAGAATGACTTGACCAATCATGTTCTTGTATGGCAATAGCTCTTCCTTCAGATTGAGATGTGCAATGTGACCGATCTTTTCGAATGCATGTGGTATTGGTAGTCCAGTTGGTATCAACTCTTTCATTACCTCCTCATAGCTAAAGTTATTGTAATTCAATTGCACTTGATGTTTAACAACCTCTATACTATGAGTTTTCAAGAATGATTGTAAATTATCTGGTAATTGTTTATCTATATTATTATTATTATTATCATTATCATTATTATTATTATTATTATTATGATTAAATTTCGATCAATAATATAATAATAGTTTAAAAGATAGATATTAGATTAGATTGTTTTGTTTTTGTATTTTATTTATAGTAGTAACTAACTCCATATGCTCCTACATTACCATTTTCAATAGATTCAGATAAGAGTACTAATTTCTTATCTTTTGAATCGGAATCATCTACTATATGCTTAACTCTATCTCGAATCAATAAATAACCTTTGAACTCCTGTGCCAATGTCTTTAGTAGTGTTTTATTAACTTTCAAACCAACGATACTTATTGATTTTGAAAATATTTCTTTGTTCAACAACAATGAACTCATTCTTTTTTGGTGTAATAATCAACGACGACAAACAACAAACAGAAACAACAAAAAACAATTTAACTTTTGAACAGTTACTAAACTAAAAAAAAAAATGTTGTTATAAAAAATCGAGAAATTTAAAATAAAAATTTTGAAATTTTTATCTTAAAAAGATTTTATCTATCTTTTAAATAATCATAGATCTATCTATCAATCCATCCAACCAACCATGTTTTAGTTATAACTACTATTTTTAACAACGACAGTACAGTACTGTTTTTTAAAGAATAAATCAATCATTTCATTCATTCATTCATTCATGTAACCAATTTATTCTATTAAAAAGAGGATCAATCAAATAGTAGTCAATCAATCATTCAATCAATCAATCAATAAATTTTATTATGAATGATGCTATCGAATTGGTGTAACTATTCAACTAAATAAATGTACCTTTTTATTGTTTATTCTTTAATGATTTTAACTTTAACAGCTTAAAACAGAAGAGATATTGAATAAATCATTTAAGTTTATATGACAACAACAATCTGACATTTAATCTTTCGATTTATTAGACAATCTTATTGTTAGAGGATTCAAAATAAAGAATGGAGCTTTTTTGTTAAAAATGGTTTTATCTTTCTTGTTTTATTAATTAATAATTGCAGCAAAAACAAGTAAAAGTTTATAGAGAGTGTGTAAGCATGTGTTTGATGTTTTTGCATTTATTGTGTGTTTGTTTTTGTTTGATCAAAAAGTGAAACGATATATATATTATGAGTGTGTTTATGGTGTCTGTGATTTTAGTGACAATCTTTAAAATTAACTAGGTAGAATCATTATTTTAATACGATCAAGTCAAGCTCAAGATGTACATAACATGTTTTTCAGATTTCTGAAATGTGAATATCAGGTGATTGATCAAGTGGTTTGGGTTAGTGGTGTTGGTGGTGTTGGTGGTAGTGGTGTGTGTCTCTTACAATTTTAAGTAATATTTTATCAATAAACACCAGATGTGGATGATAATTAATAATAATAATAATTATAATCAATTTATTAATAATAATCAGGTTTTTGTAGTTTATTTTAAATAGAAAATCAATTTGACATAACATCAGTCTTTTTTTTTCTTTTTAAATGTATTTGAGTACTACTACTATTATTTCTATATCATAACAAAACAACCAACAAACAAATAAACAAATAATACATAAAATAGTTTAAAAAGTAGAGTGAGTGTTTCTCTCGGTTTCGATACGATCAATAAATAAATTATAGGTATGTGTGTGTTAAGTTAAAAGAGCACCAACGTTGGACTTTTTTTTTTGTTTAATAACTAACTTTACTCATCATCAACAACATCATCTTCCACAATCAACTTCTTTTCCACAAAAACACCACTATACCGCTTTTTTTTTGATATTATAATTATAATATAATATTATTAATTTATATAATCAAATTGATTTTACCATTAATGGAACCACTGTTATTGGTAACACGTTTCTCCAAATTTGATTTAACTGATTAACTTATCAATATATATTAATAATATAAATACTCTTATATTTTCAATTATATTTTCTCTTTTTGTTTTCCACATACGACCAATCAACCAAAGTCAATCATTACAAATTTCAACATCAAGAATCAACACATTTATTACTTTCCTATCTATCTAAATATTATGATATATATAAATTAGTTTTGATTTTGAATACCCCGAAATATATACACCCAACAACCATTATTATATTTGTAAATAAATATTAATATATTAATTATTATTATTTTTTTTCATTTTATCTTCTCTTGCCAATTATCATCAGTCATGATAATTTCACAAAGCAACAAACTAAATGTTATTCCATCACTCAATCTTGGATCAATGAGAAATAGAAATTATAGCTATTCCAATCTTCCAGCTACACCAATGTCAATATCACCATCCAGAAAAATGGCACAGCTCTACAAAGATTTCTGTGTCAAATACTTGAATCTTCATACGCTCACCATAAGATTGTCGTCATCGATGGAACTAGTCACAATTGCTGAGGCATTGAAGCTAAAGCATGGAATTGTATATCTAAATCTTAGTCACAATAAATCCATTAAAGATCTAGATGCATGGATTGCATTTGGTTCCGCTCTGAAACTTCCAACTCAAACCATTGCAAAGTTGGATCTGTCACACAATTATTTGGGACCGGAAGGACTTTCCCCTATCATTTCCGATGTCATCAGATCGAATAAGAGCATTCAATGGCTCAATCTCAGTCACAATACACTCGACCAAGACGAAAACCATTCGATCCTCGGTGCTCTTCTCCACAACCAAACCATATCACATCTAGACCTGTCGTCGAACGAATATCAGTTGTCCTCTGATGTTTCTAAATACCTTTGTAAATATATCGAACAATCACTCTCACTCGAATCACTCAATTTTAGTAAAAACAGTACACGAAATCCACTGTGTGGACTCTCAAAAGCAATCGCCACCAACACAACTCTCAAATCAATCGATCTAAACTCTATGATCATCTCCGACCAAGACTCTGAACAACTTATAGAATCGCTATTCAATAGCAAAACCATCAGTTCAATCAATTTGGATCAATGTATCCTATCATCTTCCAATCAAAATTGCTACGGCAATATCATTTCTCATAATCTGGCGGTCCGATACAACGAGTTGGATCTAATTGACGAAGCTAGTAAATACAACAAAGCCATGACACAAGAGGAGGAAATGAATATGTTAATTGACCAACTCTCCAACAAACAAGAGGAAATCAGTATGAAATGTCTGGATTTTACACCGCTTAGCTATTTGAATATTGGTGGTATCAATTTCGGAAAGATTGGATTCCCAAATTTTCTTGATATCCTCGCAAGAAATCAAGACCTCACAATTCTTGATGTCAGTTCCAATCATCTCCAAGAGAGCAATGGTGATGAAATTGCCAATTTCATCAGATTAAATGAATCGATTCATACTTTAAATATAAGTGACAACGATTTCTACGAAGCAACCGTTGCCATTGGAGAAGCTCTCGCTGCCAACAAATCCATTACCAATCTAAATATTTCAAACACCAAATCTTCCAATCTCATTGGAAAAGTACTTGCCAAAACACTATCAACCAATCATTGCATAAAGATTCTTGACATCTCACACACCAAACTTGGTCACAGTGGTATATTAGATTTTGCCATAGGACTGAGCTCCAACTATATTACTTTGGAAATCCTTTCAATCAATGATTGTGATCTACAAGACAAAGGTGCTATTCATATAGGTGAGTCACTTCTCTCCAACGTTACACTGACTCAACTCTACATGAACTCCAACTCCATTGAAAAGGAGGGAGCCAAAGCGATTGCAAAATCATTGAAACGAAACACCACCCTGAAAACCCTACATCTTGGAAACAACCAAATAGGAGTAAAAGGTATTAAATCTTTGGGATCCGCTCTAAAATCCAATAGAACTTTGTTGGATCTCTCTGTTAAGAGCAATTCAATCCAAGAGAAAGGAGGTGTCAACCTTGCAGAATACCTAAAGTCGAATAATTCTCTTGAATATCTTAACCTTAGAGGAAACTATCTTGGCAACAAAGCTGGTAATGCACTCATTAAACTGCTCGGTCAAAATCAATTCCTCATAAACATTGATGTCTCACATAATCCAATGGATAAAGACCTAACGCAACGAATTGCATCCGCTCAAAAGAAGAACCAATATATCACCTCTATGAATATAAGCCAAACCGAGATGGAATCAATCTCAATCGATAGTCCGAGATTCATGGCATCGGGTGGCACCTCACTCTTCTCCTACACCACACAAAGCGAAGGAGATAGAGTTATTGTAGGAGGAGGAGGTGGAGCAGGAGGAGAGAGTATACCACATACCTGCACACTCCAATCATCGACATCTTGCTACTCACTACCAACAACACAATCGGGTGGACTTTCGGGATTCGAAGTCAACTCCATGGTATCGTCTTGCTCTTCGAGCTCCAGTTCGACATCCAGTTTAAGCTCGCTAGGATCCGGTTCAAGTTCTGGCTCTGGCTCGAGTTTCGGAAGTGTTTCATCACATTCATCTTCTGCCGGCGTACCCACCAATAAAAAGATTTCAAGATTCGCCAGGAAAGATGGATCACTACCAAACCTAACACTTGGTCTATCTTCAATGAACATACCACCAGCACCCCCATCACCACTCTCTGGAAATAGTAGTCCTATTTCATTCCCACCCACAGTTGATACATCGACACGTGCCAACTCATCATCGGCAGCACCATCACCGACCGCCATTAAATCACACAGCATGTTCTTTATCAAGGATAATGGTAGTCCATTTATCTTTGAGAACACTCATTAATTTTTTTAAATAAATAATAAAAAAAAACGAAAAATAAAATAAAAAAAACTGTAGTTTGTAAATATTTTAAATAATGTTATTAGAACTCTTTACATTCTTTGTTGAAAATTCATCTGGATGTCGTTGATTCTAAAATTTTTCTTTGGTAGTTTACTATCTTATTTCGATTGAGCTGAGAGTCCTTTAAGGAAAAGAATGGAAAACAGAGAAACACAGTATAAGAGATGCTCATACCTATTACAGCATACTAGGCTAGTAGATCATAAGACTAATATATATCCAACTCATAGATTAGCTGCGATCTAGATAGATACTGATGCTGAAACATTCTGGAGAAATTGATATAATAAAATAACTATTGAAACATGACTATTTAGAAAATACGATTTCACAAAATTGATATATTATTTGAAATTAATTCTATTCTATCTATTTCCTGTTTGATGAAAAGTGATAATTCAGAGGAACTCAAGTATTACCAACAACATATTATGATGAAAAAAAGAAAATGTTATTTTTGTGCTTAAAAATTTTTTTTTTTTTTTTTTTTTTTGATTTTTTTTTTTTATTGAAATTTTGAAAATCCCAATTTTCATTAATGTTGTAATCACTTTTTCATTAGCTATTTTATATCTTCATTCATTTAAAAATGAATAAGTTAATAAATAATTCTATAACGAGAAATCTTATTAGAGTATGTTTATTTATATCTATTTAAATATATATTTTGTTAATATATTAACATTTTTTCATTGATTATTATTGTTTGATTATTATTAGAGAAGTTATTGTCAAATAAATACTACTACACCTGCTTTACCAAAGGAATGGATTGATTTAGCAAAGAAAGAGATTAAACATGATGACCCAGCAAAGAAGTTGACTTTTTCATCACCAGAGGGTATTCAAATCAAACCACTCTACATGAAAGAGGATGTAAAGAACGTTCAAGATGAAATTCCAGGTAAATTCCCGTTCACTCGTGGTCCCTATGCAACGATGTATTCGAATCGTCCATGGACTATTCGTCAGTACGCAGGTTTCAGTACTGCCGAAGAATCAAATAAATTCTACAAAAAGAACATGGCTGCCGGTCAGAAAGGTCTGTCGGTTGCATTCGATTTGGCAACACATCGTGGTTACGATTCCGATCATCCGAGAGTGGTCGGTGACGTCGGTATGGCCGGTGTCGCTATCGATTCCGTCGAAGACATGAAGATCCTATTCGATAGTATCCCGCTGAAGGACGTCTCCGTCTCGATGACTATGAACGGTGCTGTGTTGCCAGTGTTGGCAATGTATGTGGTCGCCGGTGAGGAGCAAGGCGCCAAACAAGCACAACTCAGCGGTACCATTCAAAACGATATTCTCAAGGAGTTCATGGTGAGAAATACATTCATCTATCCACCAGAGCCATCGATGCGTATCATCAGTGACATTATGGCGTACACATCAAGAAACATGCCAAAGTACAACTCGATTTCAATCTCTGGTTATCACATGCAGGAAGCCGGTGCCGACATTGCGCTCGAGCTTGGATTCACAATTGCCGACGGTCTCGAGTATGCCAGATGCGGTATGCAAGCCGGTGTCACCGTCGATGAGATTGCACCACGTTTCTCTTTCTTCTTTGGTATCGGAATGAATTTCTACATGGAGATTGCCAAGTTGAGAGCTGCACGTAGACTTTGGGCACACTGGGTAAAGAAGATCTTCAATCCAAAGGATGAGAAATCGTTGATGCTCAGAACACATTGTCAGACATCGGGATGGTCACTCACCGAGCAAGATCCATACAACAACGTCATTAGAACCACTGTCGAAGCGATGGCTGCCGTTCTCGGTGGAACTCAGAGTTTGCACACCAACGCTCTCGACGAAGCCATCGGTTTGCCAACTGAATTCAGTGCAAGAGTAGCCAGAAACACCCAGTTGATTCTCCAAGAGGAGACTGGTATCCCAAGAATCATTGACCCATGGGGAGGTTCCTACGCAATGGAAGCACTCACCAACGAACTTGAGGCACGTGCTCAATCGATTATCGAGGAGGTTGAATCTATGGGTGGTATGTCAAAGGCTGTCGCCGAAGGTATGCCAAAGCGTAGAATCGAAGAGTCTGCCGCCGGAAGACAAGCTAGAATCGATTCCGGTTCGGAAACTATCGTTGGTGTAAACAAGTATCGTTTGAAGAATGAAGATCCAATCGATATCTTGGCAATCGACAACAAGATCGTAAGAAAATCGCAGATCGATCGTTTGGAGAAGATCAAGGCAACCAGAGACAACGATGCCTGCCAAAAGATTCTCGCCGAGATGACCGAGGCTGCCAGAAACAAGACTGGCAATCTTTTGGAGCTTGCTATCAAGGCCGCTCGTTTGAGATGTACTGTTGGTGAGATTTCCTATGCATTGGAGACTGTCTACGGACGTTACAAGCCAACCCACTCCCTTGCAAGCGGTGCCTACAAGACCAACTATGGAAAGACCAACGAGATCGACAATGTTGTGTCAGAGGTCAAGCGTTTCACCGAAAAGTATGGTCGTCCACCACGTATTTTGGTTGCCAAAATGGGTCAAGACGGTCACGATCGTGGTGCCAAGGTTATTGCTTCTGGATTCTCTGATTTAGGTTTCGATTGTGATGTCGGTCCCTTATTCTCCACTGCCAACGAAGTCGCTCGTCAAGCAATCGATGCTGACGTTCACGTCGTTGGTATTAGTTCACAAGCAGCTGGTCACAAGACTTTGGTTCCAGAATTGATTGAAGAGCTCAAGAAGCTTGGTGCTGGTCATATTGCCGTTGTTTGTGGTGGTGTCATTCCAGCTCAAGATTACGATTTCCTCTATAAGGCTGGTGTTGCCGATATCTTTGGTCCTGGAACTAAAGTTACTGATGCTGCAATCAACGTTATCAAGGCTGTCGAAGAGAATCTTGAAAAACAAAAATAAACAACAACACAAATTATTATTATTACTTTTAAGAACAAAAAAAAAAAACATTTCTTAGTTGTTTTTTTTATTTTTATTGATTCATTAATACACTATATCTATATATGACCTTCAAAACCTTCAAAAGAAGAATCACTATTATCTTGAGATGTTGAAAGTTTTAGATCGGTTTCTTTGTGGTCGGTTCGATGCGATATAAAACTAGAGAGATGATAGAATGGTCCAAATCCTTGTCTTTGTGCTATGATATTCCAATCGATGTCTGAAAACCAAGAATGATTCTTAATCTCATTGACTCCCATATGTGAACCTATTCTGTGATCCTGATTGAAATGCAGCAGCTTCTCAATTAGATCTTTACATTGGCTGGACAGGTGGGAAGGGAAATCAATTTTTCTCGAATTATCATCTCCATTCAAAAAGTTTGCTATACTATTGGTGCTGCATTCATTCTGATCTGGATCCAATGCAAAAGGTGGATTCCCAACGATCATTTCGAATAAAACAATACCAATCGACCAGTAATCGACTGCTTTTCCATGACCTTTTGATAACATTATTTCCGGTGCCATATAATCAATAGTACCTAATAATTAAATAATAATAATATTGGTAAGTAAATGAATTGAACTTATAATCTAATTATTTGTCTAATAATAAGACGACATACCACAAACACTCATTGTTTTTTCATTAATTCTCTTTGCAAAACCAAAATCAGCGAGTTTTATATGTCCATCTATATCAACCAATACATTCTCTGGTTTTAAATCTCTATATACAATATTTTGTTGGTGAAGATAATCGATTGCCAATATTATCTCTGCTATAATCATCTTTGCAACTCTCTCTTCGATTTGATTCTCTGATCTTATATAATTAAATAATTCTCCTTTGTCAATATATTCCATAACAAAATATAAATAGGTTGATGATTTATAAGTAGCATATCTAAAATTAAAACATAGCAATTATTAGTATACATCCTCTAAACAGATCTAAAAATGATTACCTATTTTATCTTACAATTTTACAATGAAAGGATTTGATATGGATAACATAATATTTTTCTCATTCAATATATGTTCAATTTGTTTTGCATGTGTAATCCTGTTTCTATTCAAAATCTTTAAACAAAAATGATTTCCAGTTTGATTGTGGACGATTTTAAAGACCGTGCCAAATGACCCTGATCCAATCTCTGAAAGTAATGTAAAATGATTAAGGCAAGTGGAACTCCAATCGATTTGATTTACATGAAATATTGGTTGTGGTACTAGCTCCAATGGGGTAAAAACATAGTTAAAAGGGGAAGGAAGGTAATTGTTGTTGCGAGTTGGAATACAAATAGGTGTGTTTTGATTGGAATACGATTGTGAATTCGATAGATTCTGAATTGGTATTTGGATGGATATTGGTGTTGTTTGTGTTGGTCTATTTACATAGCTATTGGTGTCATCCAATAGAAATAAGGGAGGTGGAGGTGAAGTTGATTGTTGGTGTGGTTGTTGTGCATAGTATTTTGTAAACTGTAGAGAAGGTGAACTCAATGACAGCATTTGTGCTTTCTGTGCAACCAAAGTTGGTGAAGTAGTTGGATATGGTGTTTTTTTTGGTCTGGTTTTCGGTGACTTTAAATTAAAAGATCTCTGTTGTTGTAATTGCTGTTGTTGCTGTTGCTGTTGTTGTTGAATTTGTATATTTAATTGTTGTCTTTGACTAACTGTCATGCTATCCATTAAATGATGAGGAGGTGATAGTGAAAAAGGTGCGAGTGGTGGCGATGATGGTGGTGGAGTTTTTATATTGACTGGATAGGATTGTTGATGTTGACCGATATCTTGGCTATATGAGTGATTTTCGGCAATAAAAACGTTTCCTTCATTATATTTTTCGATATTGTCAATCAGAGAATAAATAATGGATTTGGCAACTTTGACTTGAGATTTTACGTTGAAATGTGAGTCATTTATATTTAGAATCTAAAATATAAAATTTGATAGTCATGTCAGTTAAAATGTCAAAGTGTGTTGGTCGCCAATCAACTTGGATAGAATAAGAAGAATCTTTACACTAATCATTTCCTCTAAAAGTTTCAAAGACTGTGTAGATAAAATATAAAGTTTATCAACAATGGTTGTTGTTGAATAGTTTTGCGAACTAAATATATCTTGACTAGAGCTAGACATTGTTTGGTAAATGGTTTGAAAGAAATATGAACATATTATACTCTTTTTTTGTTTTTTTTTTCTCTCTGTCTATCAATCTATCTTTAAAATAATTAAATAGACATTAACAATAAATAAATTAAAAAAACACTAAAAGGTGATTGGGTTATTAACGTGAAATAAAATAGCTATCCATCTATTCATTTTCAACACTTTTATTTCGCACATTTAACGTTGAAAATGGGTTTTTTGATCACGCAGCGGGATCTGAAAAATCTCACAATTTTTTTGTTTATCAAACCTTTTTTCTATTATTAGCATTTTTTTGACATTATTGCTCGCTCACATAATATTGATAAAAACAATAATAAATAAAAAAACAAACAATAACAATAAAATAAGAAATCAATAGACACTTTGTTTTAAATCTTATTTATTGGTATTATACTTTAACATAATATTATTATGATATCGTGAGTGTTCCTTCCACATTAATGATTGATGCTCTTTAGTACAAAAATAGGTAGCATATCCTGTTTTAGCACAATTATAACATTCTAAAATTGATTCCTCACCACAATAACTAAATAATAAAAGTAATAATAAATCGATCGATTAGTTAGTTAGTTGAAAGAGAGTGTTTAACGAATGGTAGTTAGTGTTAAGTTTACTTACCAACAAGGTCTTTGAGGTGGATGTGAAAATTTGTATTTTTCAATGACTGATTCTCTTGCTTTTTGTTTGTCTTTTTCGAATTGTTCTGCGGTTTGTTGTTGTTGAAGTTGTTGCTGTTGGATTTGTTGTTGTTGTAGCAGATGTAATTGTTGAGGTGTTGTGAGTTGTGGGTTTTGGAAGTTTAATGATGACGATGGTTGATTCTTTTGTTGTTGTTGTTGTTGTGGATAGTATGAGGTTGGTTGCATAGAGGTTTGGAATGGTTTGAATGATGATGTAAACTGAGAAGTGTTATTATTGTTATTGTATGGAGAGTATAGTCCTTGATAATAATCATTGGTTGGCGATGATTGACGGAAAAGTGTGTTATCTGGTGTAAACAATGAAGATATGCTGCTAATATTATTATTGGTATTTGTATTCTCTTGTGATACCGCTGGCGATAGATAGCTATTGCCATTGGCAGAGAAAGCAGAGGACCAACCAAATATAGGATCTTGTGAAAATGTATTGCTGTTAAGTAGGTTACTGGTAACTGGTGTTGATTGATCTAAATAGCTAGAAGTATTTACAAAACCTGGTTGCGAAAACATATTATAATATTGATATTGTTGTGAAATATTATTTTGTTCTTGTTGTTGTTGCTGTTGTTGTTGTTGTTGTTGAATCGAATTAATTTGTTGACTATTATTGTTAAGTTGACTAATTGGATTGTTATTATTATTATTATTTTGAATTGGTGTTATATTTGATAGACCTGCTAGCTTTGAAATGGTTTGTTGTTGGAGTGTTATTGGTGTTACTGGGATTGGTGTTGGTGTTGGTGTTGTTGTTGTTGGTTGTGAAATTTTAGATTTAGTTGGAGAAGTCGTCAAAATTGGTGAGGATGGGGTGGTAGAAGGCGGTGAAACATTCAACTGTGAACTAGTATTGGCGCTATTGGTGTTTGGTGTATTCGATGGCTGCTTTAGTTTTGATTTCGATTTGGAAACTTGGTTTAATGATGGATACTCTTCTTCATAATGCTCTGGTTGGATTGGTTGTGTTGGTTGTGGAATCTGTTGAATTGGTATTGATTGGAGTGGTTGTGTTGGTAGCTGCAAAATGTTAACAGGTTGATTGGTAAGACTATTGGAAAGCAACTGAGCAAATGGATTATTAATATTATTAATATTTTGTGAAATCTGAGTGTATGGAGGAGGCGATGACGAGGAGGGTGCCGTTGTACCATTGACTACTGCTGTTGGTAAATTGAGATGAGCGCTAGAGAAATGAACGGCAGAGCTAGATGAAGAAATAGATTGTTGTTGTAGTTGTGGTTGTTGTTGTTGTTGTTGTTGTAAAGGAGGTGAAGGTGTTGTTGATGGTGGAATAACATTTGAAATTGAAATCGATTGAGCTGAGTTATTTAAAGAAATCTTTTGTTGTTGTTGTTGTTGTTGTTGATTAGTTTGTTGTTGTTGCTGTTGAATAACCTGTTGTTGGTTATCTGATTGTATTGATAACTTATTTTCATTCTTCTTCTTTTCTGATGCGTTGGTAGTTGTTGGTTCTTTCTTTGAGGGAGTCGATGGTAACACTTGAGAAGCTGGCAAATCCTCGGAGCTAGAATCTTTTTGATAGCTGGTTTGAATGCTAAGTTTCTTTGACTTTTTGCCTGGAACCGACCACTCGTTGTCGTTGTTGCCGTTGGGTGCGGTGTAAGGAGTCTCACACATTGAACAATTTGGTACGTTATCGTTGATAAAAGTACATAGATTACATCTCCACTGACCGGGTTTCAAATCGACAAACTCGTCTGGATCGCCACCGGCACCACCACTACCACCATTGGCGCTGTTGTTGCTCTCGTTGGCCTTTGCGGTGACATTCGAGTTGTACTCGTCAAAGTAGGCATCGGAAAGCGGTGCACCGTACTCTGAGAGAGTGTCGGCCATTCCTTCGATCTTTGGGAGAATCTTGTTCAACTGGAATAGCAGTTTCTCTCTGTTTGACTCGCTGATCACCGGTTTCTGTTCGTTCTGAGCTAAAACATCAGGACCAACCGAAGATCCACGCGACGACGATAGTTTGTCGGACTGTGTAACGAATGGCATCTCCTCAATATACTGAATAGCCTCTACAACCTGTTGATGAAAACGTATAACTGATTTCTGAGCTGTTGTCAACTTTGAGGCAATCTTTTCATCTAAAAACGAATGATTAGCAGTATCCGAGTTTCTAGCATTCCTTTGTGGTAATTTAATATCTTTAAATTCTGAAATATCTGGTTATTTTTTAAACAAACAACAACAACAACAATTTATTAATATAATATCTATTATACTGGTAATTAATAAACTTACTATTTCTTAATTTAGTTAATCTATCTTTTACATGACGAAGTTTACAATGTTTCTCTAAAAGATTAAAAACTTGTTCGTATGTCAAATCCTCTTCCTCCTTTGGTAACAATTGATTCCATTCACTCCAAATCGATGTGATAACTTCTTCAATCTAAACCGTTATTTGAAAAAATTGGAACAGATTAATTTTCAATTTCAAAAAAAAAAAAAAAAAAAAAAAAAAGTCGTCTTTTTTTTTTTTGCCAAAAATGTTAACACAACAACTTACCTCCATCTCAACTAATTTACCTCTACGCTTAGCTTGACAGCTCTTATTCTTAAGATTTCTGTCACCTAAAACTACAAGGCAATCGGCTTTTGAATTGGTTATAATCTCTGCAAGATTCTCTGTTTTTATACCTGACGATTATTGATTTTTAATTTAGTTGTTAAAATAATGTTGTTTTGTTGTTGTTTAGTTTGTTTTGTTATTGTTAACATACTTTGAGAGTTTTCTTCGGTTTTAAGAAAAACATCGATTCCACCTTCTAAAAATTGGTTTTGAACTTCTTTTGCAAAACGTAATACACGTGCGTCGGATGCATAGAGGACGACCAACTGTAGAAATGGACGACGACCAGCCATGCGTGAGGGATTAGATCTGCAGTGATACGAGATGAACTCTTCCGAGTCGTCGAGTGTCAAACTGTTGAGAGGAAGTGATGTTAGAGATTGTTGCAACTGTTGTTGAGATAAAGCGATTAATCCTGGACTCTGTAAAGACGACGACGAAGACGATATCAAAGGGTTGGGTAATGAAGTAGGTTGTGGAAATGGAAGTGGTGCTGGTACTGTATTACTATTACTATTGCTATTACTGTTATTCAGATCGATCTTTTTACTATGCTTACTATTGTCTCCACCTATACTATTACTGCTGCTATCATTATTATTGTTTATTAAATTACTTTTTACATTGTTATTGCTGTTGTTATTGTTGTTATTGTTAAAAGAGGAAGAAGAAGAAGAAGAAGAACTTGGTATTGGTGGATGTAAAGGAAGTGAATTACTTTGTTGTTGTTGTTGTTGAAGTGAAAATTGTGGTGGATGCAGTATTGGATTGGGTAAGAGAGATGGCGATTGTGGAAGGTTGTTTGGCGAGGATGTAGTGGGAGTATGCGAGAATCTACAAGAGTCACCTAGTTTGCAGGTGCCAGATTTATAGTATTTACAAACAACAGGATATCTAGTTGTATTACTACTACTGCTATTGGTGGTTGAGTTTGCTACTGAAGCAGAACCACCCGACGATGAACTTGCATGTGTATTGTTGCTGTTGTTTGAAGAAAGAACAGCGGGCCATTCTTTAGTGGTAGCGGTGGTTGTAGTGGTCGTTGTTGTTGAACTATTATTATTATTATTAGATATCACCGAATGATGATGATGCTGTTTTATATTCATTATTCTTACTACTAATATATTATTCTTTCAAAAATAAAACAATTTCAATTCAAAAATGATAAAAAATAGATTAGATAGATAGATACAAGAAAGATAGAGATAATTTTACTTGTTGTTGTTTTGTTTTTGTTTTTGTTTTTTTTTATTTTTATTTTTTTCTATTTTTTTGTTTTTTTTTTTTATTTTAGTTTTTTTTTTTATTTTGAAAAAAAATAATTAAAAAAATAAAAAGAACTGAATTGAATTCGATCGTTTCAAATTTCAGCTTGTTTTTGGGTTTTTTTTTTCATTTTCAAATTTCAAAAACAACAAAATTGTTTTTAATTTTTAATTTAATTTTTTATTTTTTAATTGTTCAATTGATAATTGACATGTTGAAAGATTTGGGTGTTAGAATGATTGGCAGTTGTTGCTCGATATCATAATGGTTTGCGCTATTTTTTTTGGGTGAAGTTGAAGATGATGATGATCCTCTGGTGTATGGATGCATTCTCGACTGACTTGAAGACAAGCTTGGGACATGGAATCGGTTTCCATTGTCAACACCTTCCAACCATGGATCTATTTTTCCGTCTCTTAGTTTCCAAAATCCATTTTGACCCAGTGATCCTGAACCAGATTCAAATGTAGTTTTACTATGTGATAGCTATTATTTGATATCAAGTTAAACACATGTTAGTTACCGAATTTCGGTTTAAACTACTTAATATTAATTTAAAAATCATCACTTACCATATCTTGTATTTGTTTATGCCAATTGTCACATTTCTTTTTATCGAGTGAGAGTAGTTCCCAGTGACACTCTATGAATCTATATACATCATTTTTTAGCGAGAAGAATGAAGTTGATTGTACAAAGGTGAGAGAGTAGAATACAACTTTCATGATGGTCGCCCAAGTAGGAGACTTTTCAAGAATCCTTGGTTTTCCATTGGCGCAGAGAACACACTGCGATCCGTAGGTGCATGCTATTTTTTCGGGTGGTGGAGCACACTGTGATTTCGAGTGTTTGGTTTTTGGTTTCTTTTTCGAGAGCTTTGGCGAGATCGACGGTGAGGACTTTGGTGAGATCTGGTAGAGTTCAACATCAAAGTCTTCTTCGTCCGAGGAGGAACATCCAACGAAAATCGAGGAGTCGGAACTGTTAAGAGATCTCGGAAGTTGATGGAATGAATTGTCACTATCGGATGATATATCGCTGCTGTCAATTAGAAACTGGTTATTCGAGTGATCCTCAAACAATGGATTGCTTGGAATGCAATATTTCGGTAACTCCTTGAGGTATGACGACTGGTGATGATTATTATTTTTGGTCTCTTTAGTTAATAGTTCAATGGATGGAAGTACATTGTTTTGACTGAGAGTTGGTACGATATGATAAGATGATAGCTCTTTTAGGTTGATCAACATAAGAGAGCATATTTCTTCATCGTTTGGATTGTGATTCAATTTTTGCATGATTTTTGATGATGTTAAGTTAAGTTTTAGTTTTTTTTTTTTTTGAAAAATTAAATAAATAAATAAATATCTATTAAGGAAAATGTTATTATATTTACAATATATAAATAAATAAAATAACAATAGGAATATATCTGTTTGTTTTTTTTTGGTAAAAAACTTTAAAGTTTTAATATAAAAAATTCTGATAATAAAAAATGGAAAATATATTATTTACAATATAAAATTAAGCGTCGAGCATGCAAATATACAATTATATATTTATAATAAAAGGAAAAAGAAAGATAGGAAATAAAATTAAAAAAAAACAAATTTATATTGTTTTTTTTCTTGTAAAAAATAAAGTTAAATAATAATATATTTATATATAAATAAAACAATTAGAAAGAAATAATAGAAAGTAATAAAAGTTTTTAACTAAATCGTTTATGTTTAGAAATGAATTTTAGAAATTTAATTAGTTAGCTAGTTTTGGTACATCAAATTAAAAAACAAAAACTATAATATGTCAGTAAGTTATTGTTGTCGGTGATGTCTGAAAAGGTTGCCGTAGAAAGATAGCTTTTTAGTAACAATATTGAAATTATTTGAAAGATCAGACAATAGTTTTTTTTGTTTTTTTTTCAAACACAATTTTATTGTATCTGGAAAGAAAATAATAGATTGTGAATAATTATTTGAGTCGAACTCGAAAGATCTATCAGTAGTATATTGACAACAATTCAAAAATATAGTTTTGTTTTATAGATGTTTAGATAGTCGAAAGATTATTTATTATTTAATTTCCATATTATTATTTAATTAAATATTAATTTATATAAAAGATAATTAAAAACCTACAAATAATTGTTTTTTACTAGTCTTTCTTTATTTTTCCCAATGTTTTTGCTTTTGGTATGCGATGGAATTGGAGGACCACTATTTGATGGTGTATTTATATGTTTGTACAATGATTGAAAAAGTGAAGTGAATTGAAAAAACAAAAAAAAAAAAGTTTAGAAATTTAATTAATTCAATTGAAAATTATATATACATCTTATAAGTGTGTTGTAGGTGTGAGTGAGTGAGTGATAAGTTATTGTAAAGACCAATAGAACTTAGGAGAAAAAATTTTTTGATAGTGGTAGGAGCTTTTAGATTTATAAATCGATTTTAAAAAAAAACTATGTTTTGAGGAGGGTAGGCGAGAATTTAAAAATAACTATGTGTGTGTCTATTGTTGAGTAGGTATGAGATATATTATTGTTACTCTCAGAGGGAGAGAGTGTTCGTGTTGTGTTTTATTATTGTTGCCTGCTTTTACTTTCAAAGGGTGAGAAGTGTTGAGTTTTTGGTGAGTGCTTTTGAGTTTTAGTGTGTGTGTGTGTGTGTTATTATTGTGTTCTCTGTGTGTGTGTGTGTTTATTGCTATTCTATTATTATTTGTTCTTTTTTTTTTTTTTATTTTGACCAGTAGGTTGGTAGAGTTTTATATATTTGATGTGTTTGCTATTCATAAAAAAAAAAAAATTGTTTTTAGTTCAAACCTACTTTTTCTCCACTATTTTAATAAAATCTCGCTTTATGGAGAAACATAACAAACTAACCACGCAAGCCCTCCTAAATATGTAGTGCTACACAATTATTGTACAATATTGTATGTATTTTGGTAATATATTATTTTTTGAATTTTTGATAAATTAAAAAAAAAACTGGTTCACATACCAAAAAGGAAATTAATTAATTTAAATTTTTTCTTTTCTTCTTATTAAATGTGGCCAAATGTGGGAAAAGTGTTCCAATATGAGCAAAATCACACTGACTCTTAACTATTTGAATGGAACTAAAAAAATAAAGAACCACATCCTCACTCCATTATTAGTCTATAAGAGTGTTTCCATTGTTTGTTTGTGAATCGAAAAAAATATTAGATTTTATTTTCAGTGTGTGTTGTTCCATCCGATTCTTTAAAAGAATTATTATTATTATTATTTGTTGTGTGAGAGTGTGTTTGTTTGTTTGTGTGGAAAGGTGTGGGGGTGGTGAATGATGTTGTTACTGCAGTTGTTGACTGATGTTCTTGATGTTGTTGACTGACTTTACTATACTATACTAATAGTATCGTACTATTTCTTTTGTTGTTGTTGCTGTTTGTTGTCATAAGTGGTGTTGTGATTTCATCACACCCTTCGATTTCAACTATAATTGTTTATACTATGTAACTCTTGCCAATCAATGGGTATGGGAATTGCAATCAACTCTCACCCTAATGCCGGAATGAGAATATGTTGTTGAAAACCCATCATAATAGTTAAATTCGAACGCATGTGCACACGACTAGCTTCTAAAAGTTAATACTGCACATACAAGAAATCTCCATTGAACTATTAATAATCACCAAATGTTTGGGTGAGTATTCCTTAGAACACACCATACTACACATACACATACTACTACACATACACACCGCACCAAATGAAATTAAACTATCGATCCAATAGCTTCAAACTAAACACAGAAATAAACACGAGTTTTAACCGATTTATCAAAAAAGTAGTACTTGTAAATCTAAATGAGAGCAAATGAAAGCAAATGAAGACAGAGAGAGATAGAGATAGAGAGAATGAGTATGAGTATGAGTATGAGTCTGAGGATGAGAGAGAGTGTGTAAGTGTGTGTATGTGTTATTTATAATAAATATTTAAACAAGTTTACTATTTAGTTTGTTTAAAGAGTGTGTGGAGTGAGTGTACTACCGTTCTTGAACGACCATGGGTATGGTATCCTCAGCTAAAGTGTTACTTCTAAGTTGATTAAAATGGTTGGATGGCAAAGGCTTCATAAGTTTTTGTAAATGACCACGAGAATATGCTACCACTATGATGCTGTATACTAAACAGGGAACTTGTTATTTTAACATATAATTTTGTCAGTTAGTTGGTTAGTTTGTTGATTGTTAATTGTCATTTTTTGATGTTATTATAATAATTCAACAATAATAATTATTATTATTATTGCTATAATTAATATTAATAACACTATCTATGATTGTATTTACCAATATATAATAAAGCTGGCTGACCTTTCTTTGATATCGATACGGCTGTGTATGAAACGAGCAAGCCAACCAAATAGAATACCAACGATAGTCTAAAGTATCCCATCTTTCTGGGTGAGTATGGCTCTGACTTTTGATTGAGAGCAAATCCATAGAAGAGGTCAAGGTTATAGAGTTGACATATGAAAACACCGGGCAGTGCAATATCACCATTGCCGAGACCTGTCCATCCCTCGGAGAGACACAACGGCAATGATATCGACATTGGTAAGCTAATAACTTTAATTGCAACTGATTCCCTATTATTATTGATGATAGTTTTGATTTTAAAAATAAATAAAATTAATCTTTTTAAGTACAACATTCATTTCTTCTTATTATTATTATTATTATTATTATCCTAATTAATCATTTTATAATCTTACATTACACTTTCACCAAAGATGGTTTTTGATTGAAATACCCAAAATACATCATATACTAAGAATGCTGATAACAACAATGATATCGTAAGCAATGAGTTAATTCTTAAAAATGTTAATGAAGTGATTCCTATACAAATAGATAGAACTAAATATTCAAAGATGATTTGTTAGTTAGTTTCTAAACAAACATAATACAGTATTAATGTTAATCTTAGTTACCATTTACAAAGAAATGATTGTTTGTATATCTCCAAGACAACATAAAAATCAAACCAACAATACCAGAGAATAATTCTTTAAATGTAAATTCAACTGTATCATCACCTAATTTAATTCTGTATGTATTGTAAAATACAATATTAATGAGTTAGTTGTTATGCTTTACTAAAATGCATAGTATAATAGTATAGTTATAATAGTAATTACTTTTTAATGAGTGTAGATGAAATTGATAGATAATCGAATACTGGATAAACTACAAATGCTACAGCGAATACCGAGAGACATGATGTCATAAAACTTAGAATAGTGTACATTTCATTCAAATAGTAAAAGAAAGCAAGTAATACAATTGAACTGAATAGTGGCATCAATAAATATACATATTTAGGTATCTGTTCGAATTGATCTGTTTTGTTTAATAAATAGAAGTTTATTATTTTTAAATTAAAATTCAGTAAATCTATATATATATATTACTAACATCCTATTCTAATTACCTTGAATATCATTCTCAGCATGAAAGTGATAAGATCTTTTACAACCCACATAGATGATTGTCAATGCAATAGCAAACATCAAATAGGTTGTAGGTTCAATTAACCATTGAAACATATTATTTAAATAATCAATATATATATATAGATGATATGATATCTATATCTAAACAATTGATAGATTAACTTTTAGATATCTATTTAAATCTATAGATATGATATATAGGTTTCTTTTAAATTAAATATAATATTCACATACACGGTTGAAAATTTAATAAAAGACTGAAAAATTTAATTTAAAACACTTTCAGATACAAAAGCAATTGTCGTGTGTTCATTCATTAATTAAAGTCAGTTTGATTGTTATTATTACTAAATTTACAGATAATTTATATAAATATGTATAGTAATAAAGATGTAGTTTATATACCACCAGAAATCAATCAAATAATTAAAGATCATCAATTAAAGATATCACATCCTTTCTACAAGAGAGACAGGTTGATACATCAACAACAAAGACAACATCATTTTCAACAGCAATATAATTATGATCAGCAACAACAACAACAACAACAACAGCAATATGATTATGACCAGCAACAACAATACTATCAGCAATACTATGATTATATAAATTATTATCAAAATCAAAATGTAGAGCAACAACAACAACAATATTATGAAGAAGAAGAAGAAGAAGTAGAAGTGGTCCTGCAACTTTATCCGGATCCATAAAGTAAGCAAAAACAATAGAGGAGGTTATCAATATGTTTTATCAGATGAAGCAATAGCAATGTTTGCTAAAACAGAAATAAGAAGAAGAGGTATGTTAAGTTTATTTATAAATGATCTAATTTCAACAAAGCATGTACTAACAGACTATCTTTTTTAAAAATATTATAACAGAACAAAGAAAACAAAGAGAGAAAGATAAGAAAAAACAAATTGAAATAGAGTCATCAAATCCTGCAGAAGAATCACCTGTTACTCATTCATAGCTACTTTGAGAAAATGTATCTCCACCTATAGGTTGTTACAAATTGGTTTTAAAAGGAAAAAATTGTATTGTGATTAGTGTGAACAATATCAAATTCAATGAATTAATTATTAATAATAATAATATTTATAGTAATAAATCAAATCAATCTTTCACCAATCAGCTTGTAAAAATGAATTTGCAACAATAATAATAGTTATACTTATAACCTACTAGGAAAATAATTAAAAATGGTGACAATACTAATAATGTATAACAATCAATCAACATGTCTATTAAAATTGGATGTAAAATATTTATAAATATTTTGTTAATAATGGATTACCTTACTATACTTGTAGTGTAGTTACTAAATGAAATTATAATTACATTATTATTATTATAGAAATAAAATACTAAAGATAGTTATATTTATTTTAAAAAGAAATGATTTATCTATTTCTATATTTTGTATTTTCTTTTTCTATAAAATATTGTAATGGTAGTAGTAATCAACAACAACAACAAAAGATAATATTATTTAATAATAATTATAATAGCTACCAACTAAACTATGGACAATCTAAATTTAGTTTTCAATCAACAACAGGCTATGGCTATGCTTTCCTAAATAGAAATCAATTAATGTTATTCAGTAGGCAGTTACAATCACAACAACAACCTATGGATCCAATTGGAGGAACACCAATTAACTATTCAGATGGTAGTGAAGTGCTGAATTCAGTAATCAACGTCGATGAAATGCTATATGCTTTCGATAATACAGAGGTACATCTGTTCGATCTATCTCAATCAAACTATAGCTCAGACTAAAGTATCCAATGGGTTTTGGTGTGACAAATCACTTCGTTATGCTGATAGAATCTATTGTGTCAATCCATCAAACAAACAAATTCTCAGCTTTCAATATCAGTCATTCAGTGAAAATTTAAATATATTCCCTCCTCCAGGTTACACTATCATCGATATAAAATCAACTTTATATTTCTTTGAATATTCATTGTATGTATAATGACAATCAACCTTTGAAAATAATACTAAATTCAATTCAACACTTCTAATCTGGAAATTAATTTCAAAAGTATTGTAGATCCATCAAATGGGATAGCATTTCTGGGTGATAAACTTGGTAGTATTGTTTTATTTGATTTACAAAGAAGTAGACAAATAGGGTAATTTATCATCAATATCTATTTTTGGATGCTTCCAAATATCAAGAAATTAAACTAATCTACTTTAATCTTGATTTCTTTTAGTGTATTTTCAACCTCAGTTGTTTCGAACCGATTAGCAGTAGCACTAGATAGTGATAGGAAAAGATTATATTATTGTTCTGGTACTTCGAAATTGATTTTGGATGTTCTCTCATACTCTAGCAGTGGTATTCAATTTCTTTATTCACTTTCACTCAATAACTTGGAGTATTGCTATCAGGTGGCGATTGATCATAGTAATAATGTTGCCATCGTTGTTGGCAGTAGCAATGGTAACTTGGCTGTTCTGGCAATCGACATTGAAAATGCCAACGTTCAGAGTGTCTATAGATTTTCCAATCCTTCCAGTCAAATCGATAGGATATCGTTGAACATCGATGTATACGATAAGACAATAATAATATTTACATCAGACAAGATCATAGTCATAACATATAATATTATCATCGAACCGATTACTTCATCAACAACCTCCACAACTTCTACAACTTCCACTAGTGGAACAACAGGTACTACCTCGAGGACAACTGGTTCACAAACAACACGAACATCCACAACTAGATTTCCAACAACTAGATTTTCAACTCTGAATACATTTACAACTGGTAGTACATTTTCAACAATCGTACTGACTACAAGTAGAACATCGACAAGTAGTACTTTCTCAACAATTGCATTGACAACTGGAACTTCGTCAACTACCGATACTTCATCAACTACTGACGACTCATCATCAACTACTGATGGTTCATCTACAACAGATGACTCTTCTACATCAACATCCACAACCGGTACTTCATCCACAACTGATGATCCATCATCCACCACCGATGATTCTTCTACATCAACATCTACAACCGGTACTTCATCAACTACTGATGGATCATCTACAACCGATGACTCTTCAACATCTACAACTAGTACCTCATCTACTTCTTGTACAACGGATGGCACAACATCATCAACTACCGATTGTTCAACATCAACAACTGGTACTTCATCAACTACTGATGACTCATCATCAACCACCGACGGTTCATCTACAACAGATGATTCTTCCACGTCGACATCTACCACTGGTACCTCGTCTACATCTTGTACAACGGATGGCACAACATCATCAACTACCGATTGTTCAACATCAACTTCCACGACAAGTACAACTGATGGATCTTCCACTACCGATGATTCTACATCTACTACAACCGATACTACAACATCGACAACCGATAACTCTACGTCTACCACAGGCACATCAACAACCTATGGCTCTTCCACGTTTACAACATTTAGTTCCAATTTTACAACATCAACAACTTCATTTAATCAAACAACAGGCACCTCTACCTATAATTCAACAACAACCTCTTCAACAACTGATTCTACCAACTCTACCACCTCTGGTAGCTCCAATTATACAACAACAAGTTTAACTACCAATGGAAATATGACAACTAGTAACTCCTCCACAACAATTGGGAATTGTACAATTGGAAATAGTACAACAACCACTTCTACTGGTGGCGCTTCAACTATTAATATAACATCGATTGGTGCTACTACATCAACAGATATTTCTACAACAATCGACTATCTAACAACTCTAACCTCATTTTCGGAATCAAAATCAACTAAAATCTATCTATCAATAATCGATATTCTATTTGTTGTATTGTTAATTGTTGTTTATCTAATAAATTATTTTTAAAATACATGTATTTATTATTAATATTTAAATTGTCGGGTTTGTTTGTTTAATTATTATTATTATTATTATTAATGACTTTTTCTTTCTTTCTTTTTTAATTATTCTGATGGTTGTTCATCGCTATATTGTTGTTTCTTTAATACAGAAAGACCTTTTCTGGCATGTTCCAATTCCTTTTCCAATCTTAAAATAGCCATCTGTTGCTCCATCTCCTTAACTTTGTAACCGGTGACCGTTAGTTTACCGAAATCGATGTCGTCTTCACCAACCATCTGTGCTACGGCCTTGGCAGCAGCTACCAATAGATTGGTGGCATTCTGTACACTCTTGGCACAATTACTGAGTTTGTGTTGCGATGGACTGTTGATATCGGATTTCGATTTACATGCGGAAACCAACTGTGATGTGGCAGCAGTCACTGCCTTGGATGTGGCGATCAACGCCTCTTCAACACCACCGGCAATCTCTTGTCCGTTGGCCGCTTTATTGGCGGTATCTACGAGGGCACGTGTAGCGGCAGCTACATTCTTGGCTGCGGAAATGAGACCCTCAGCCCAGGTTGGATCTTTCTTGTAGAGTGGTCCGTCGTGTCCAGCTCTACCCTTTTCTACACGCTCCTTCTGAGCGAGTGTGGCAGCACCGACCAACGAGGAAGTGGCATTGGTAATTGCCATGGCGGCTTCGAGAATTGCCTCGGCTACATCTGGTGCGTCTCCATCCTTCTTTGGTGGTCTCTTGTTCTTTGAGACCATCAAAGATTTAGCGGCATCTTCGATTGCCTTGGCGGCAGCCATAAGCTCTCTCTCTGCCAAGTCATCCAAATCGAAACCGTTCTCGTCCAATCTGTTGTCGGCCTGTGATGTCGACAGTGCTTGTTTGGTGATTGCTTCGAGTGAAGCAGTACCCTGTTGTAGATCCTTGATATTTCCAGCGATTCTCTTTCTGTCCTCTTCGTCTTGACATTGTCCTCCTTGGATACGAACGGAATCAAAGAGATTCTGAGTGAGAGAACCAATCTTTCTGGCGGCGTCCAAGAATCTGCTTTGGTCGGCTTGATTTCTAATGAGACGGGACAAACCTTTGGCGTCTTGGAATAGATTCTTCAATGAATCCGAGACACCATTGACTGCACCAAACAAACTCATCTCTGGGATGTCACCCTCCTGATAGCAGGTGTTCATGAGATTGTGTGCCTGACCAAGGTGGTGAATCAAATCGGAAATCAACATCTGTTCGGTTGCCTCTTGATTTCCAAGATTGTTGGGGTTGTCCAGCAGTGAAATGAATTGACCGATATCTCTTTGTGCTTTAGTGAAATCGGATTCGAGACGAGCGATTCTCTGCTTCTCATAGTAATCTCTGAGAGCGATGAATTGCTCACGAAGCTGGTCGTTCTGCTTGACCACCTCAGCAGTGTATTGGTCGTTCGATTCGGTCATCTCTGCCAAACGCTTTCTGGCGGTGGTGACCTCCTGAATCATTGCTTCGCGCTCTGACAATCTGAGTGTGAGTTGCTTGTTCTTCTCCTGCTCCTCTGCCAACAGTCGCTCGAGCTCTTCGATTCTCGCGCGAAGTGCATTCAACTCTGCGGTGTTGCTCACTGTCTTGGTGATGATCTTTGTGATAACTCTAGTCTTTTCGGGTGGATTGGACTGTGCTGTCGATGGCACCAATGGTGATCCTCCCTTCTCGAGCGACCCTTCCTTCTTTTCGAGTGGTGCCGGTGTAGATGACGAACGTTGTCTGTTGCTTGCTTCCTCATCGAATGTCACCCACTGCGACTGTTGATTGATGGGGATGGGTGGAGGTGGTGGTTCTTGAATCATTGGTGGAGGTGGTGGAGTTGGTTGCTGCTGTTGCATTGGCATTGGATTGTACATTGGAGCACCGCTATTGAATTGTCCCCACATTGTATTGTCTTGTTGTTGCATGAATGGATTTCCATAGACAACGGGTACAGTCTGTCTAATGAATACCGGTGTTGGAACGGGTACTGGAATCTGAGTGATCTCTGGCTGGGGAGGTGGTTCTCTCTTTACGGGTGGTGGAGACAGATCCTTTGGAACCGGTCTCTGCTTGGGTTGCTCTCTTCTCTTCTTAATGAACTTGGGGGGATCTGGTGGTAGATTTGGCACAGCAATCACACTGGAAACACTATTGATAGCATTAGCATTTATATAGAAATTTCTCAATGTCTGATACTGCATATAGAATCTCTGAATTGCAAATTCATTCAGCTCCATACTGTCTGTCTCTATAATTATGAATAAAGTAAGTAAGTAAACAAATAGGAAGAAAACAATAGAAAAAACACTTACTATCAACAAGAGTCGTTAGGAATTGAACAACCAATAGATAGATTGCATAGGATTCCAAGACGAGTGGGATGAATGAAGATGTTTTACACTCGTTGTAGGGAGCGGAATCGACTACTGCGTTTTGCATACGGAAGACGGCGTCCAGCAGATCCATGAGATGACTGACCGTTTGTAGTCCTTTGTTGACGTCGATGTCGTCGAGACGATAGGCCTTCTGGTAGTTGTCCAACGACAATCCACCGTCAAACTCTGGGTGAGCCTGATGGAATCGGATCTTGTCAATCATAAAAGTGCAGTACTCTGACACCAGATGACCGTATCCCTTTGCATCGGGGTGTCGCTTCCAGTGACCTCTCAGACTCTCGAACCAATTGATCTTTGTGCTGACGTCGTTGAGCGCGTTTCTCGGTCCCTCCTGAACCACCTTGTGAAGAGTGACCAGCGCCTTGTAGCAAACTACATCATTGCTATCCAACGGTCTCTTATACAACTCCTGTAAGAATGAACGTGCACTATTCTCACTATGACACTCCAAAACAATTGCTATAAAAAAATAATAATAATAATAACAAAAAAATTGATTAATTATTATTCCTTTTTCCAAAAAAAGAAAAATCAATATAATATAATCATACATCTAACATGTTTTCGCTTTGGTGCAACTTGTTTAGAGTTTGTTGCTTTATGAACGATAATTTCAAACTCTGTCATTTCTGTTGTTGTTGTTGTTTTGTTTTTTTTTTAGTATTGTTTTTGTTGTTTCTCTCCAATCTACTATCTATATCTATATATTTAACTTAATTTGTTCAAATTTCAATTGTTTTAGATTAAATAATATGTTTTTGATAAAAATAAAAATAACAATAATAAATAAAATATATAAATAATAAAATGTCAAAAAATATAGATAATTTAATAATTGATGAATTTGGGGGTTTTAACTTTATTTATATTTTTTTTTGTTTTTTAATTTATTTTTTTCATAATAACCACAATGATAAAAAAATTTTCAAATAATTTTAGTTTTGTCAACTTCACCCAGATATTAACAACAAAATTTTCAAAAAATTATTAAAAAATCCTGACTTTGTATGTTTCCATTAACAGTTAAAAACTTTAAACAGTTGTTAACAATAAATTAATTATTATTAAAAAAAAATGATATAAACAATACAGATTATATATATATATAACTTTCAAAAAACCAATTTACAAAATTGATCAATTTTGGTTTCAATCCTTAATTCATTTTCCTAAAGTAAATTAATTTTCAATTGAGAGATATAAAATTTTCTAAGTATTTACTTTTATTTATTTTCTATTATAATATAATTTTCACTTTAGTTTTGATTTTTTTTATTTTTATTTTTATTTTATTAAAATTAATAATATATACTTATTTATTTATTTACTTAATTACTTTCAAAGTAGAGTAAAGTTGACATATGAATACAAAGAATAAGGAATTGAATGTATGTGTATCGTAAATTTTAAAAAGATAGTACTACTTTTTTTGAGTTTATATATTTATAAGTCTATTATATAATAGTACGCTGCTTTACTTGAAAAGTTAAATGTTGATATAATACCATTGGATAGGCAGTGTACAAAGTACAAGTCGATTGAAAACTATATAAGTGTTGGTGCAGATCACAAGAAGAACAGTGTTCATATCAAATGCTTGGATATCTTTGAGGCGAAACGAAAGGTTGACACTCACAAGCATTTCCCCGACATTGAAGAACCTACTCTAAAGCGTCCTCTCTATTGGTATGGTTGTCTAGTGAGTAGCGTTGCCGCCAAACTAAAGAATGGTATTGCCTTTTCACATAATAAATATACCTCTTATAGAGCTGGTATGTATCAATAACATACAATATACAATACATCTTTATTTCACTAATAAACTAATATTTAAACAATGCTATAAGTATCACTATGGGATAATGTTATAGGATGTTCTCAGAATATAGGATTGTTAAACTTTAAGGATTCAACACCAAACAAAGGTGTGCTAATGTTGTTCGAAGTGAACTACAAGAATAAGAAGATTCCAGTAGAGATGGAAATAGACAAGGAGAAGAGCGCCAACTATTTTAAATCGTTAGAGAACTTTAATGATAATGATGATACAGACGATGAATCAGAAATAAGCAACAACAACAACAACAACAACAATAACAATAACAATAAGAGTAAAGATAATAGTGATAACGATAAGAATGTTTACTGTACAGATATAAAAGACACTATCGATTTAACAGAGATGTTACATATCACTGGTAAATACTCACCCAATCCCAATGGTCATATATTGTAAGTTTAATCATCATGATGATTTATCATGTTTTATCGATAATCCAATCTAATCTATCTTAATCTTATTATTACTAGTGATGGCAATATCTTTATACCTGCAGGTGAACTTGTTCCAACGACTCAAGTCAATCAGTCACAAGGTTGGTTGAATGGATTTATCAAAGTGTGGGGTGACTATAATCAATTCCTTTTGCTCAACCAAAATTTGGTATGTTCTTTTTGTTATTCCTACTTCAAAAGTTGATTATGTAATAGTACTAATATGCTTTATTTACAAATCCAGTTAAAACTAAGATATATAGTTATGGTAGAATGTAGTAAGGCAACAAATCAACAAAAGAAACAGCAGCAGCAACAACAATCAAATCAACCTATAGATTTAGATGCTGAAAATATAGATAAGAATAACAAGAAATCAACTACTACTAAAAATAATGAAGATATATGGCGATCAGTTATAAAGAAGAGGTCACATGACGATGATGAAAACGAAGAAGGTAATAATAATAGTAGTAGGAAGAAAGTAAAGTAATATAATCGATTATTTTTTTTTAATTTTTTAATAAAAAAACGATACAATACGAAATGAATGTTGTTCCAATAAAAATAAAAAATGGTTGATTGATCTATATTACTTTATTTTATCTTAATCTTTTTTTTTTTTTACAATCCTGTAATGAAAATTTCAAATAAAAACAATTTTTTTTCAAACTTAATTATCGCACTCACTTAAAAATTAAATGAATTATGAAAAAGATTTATTTGAAAAAAGTGGGTGGGTTATGATCATAATGGGTTTCATTCATTTTATCATACTCAGCAAAAAAGCTTGATTATATTAAAAAAATTTAACCACTGCAGTGGTGTTCCAAAACAAAAAAAAAAAACAAAAAAAATTAATTTTTTTTTTAAAAATAAAAATACCTTCAATCATTTTTTAGATTGGTTTATTTTTTTGATAATTACTATTATTATTATTTTATTGTTTTTTTTTGTAATAATAGTAAATATAATAATTGTAAATTTTAGTTTTAGATAAGATTCAAGATATATAATAATAATAAAATAAATATAATATATACTATAAATAAATAAATAAATATTTTTTAGAAAATGACAGATTTACATAAAGAATGGGAAAAAGTACAAGAGATGGCTTTTGCTTCATGGGTCAACTCTGTATTGGAGAAGCGTGGTGGTGTCGAAAAGATTTCCGATGTCTCCACTGATTTGAGTGATGGTGTCAAGCTAATCTTTTTCTTAGAGTCTGTCTCTGGCAAGAAGTTCCCAAAGAAATTCGATTTGGAGCCAAAGACACGTATCTTGAGAATTCAAAATCTCCATTTGGCAATGTTGTTCGTTGATGAAGATCTCAAAGTTAAAGTTCAAGGTGTTGCTGCTGAAGGTAAGTTCAAAATCAATCAAATACATATCAAATACATATAATATCTAATAAACTAATTCCATTCATTTCTCTCTCTCTTTTTTTTTTTTTTTTTTTCTTAACTACCACCACCACCAACAATGCAGAATTTGTTGACAATAATAAAAAGATGATTCTTGGTTTCTTGTGGACTTTGTATCGTAAATATCGTATCTCTGTCATCAATGAAGGTGACAAGAGTTCAGAGGAAGGTTTGTTGGCATGGGTAAAGAAGACTACCGATGGATACTCCGGTGTCAATATCACCAACTTCAAGGCGAGTTTCCGTGATGGAAACGCCTACTTGGCACTGGCACACAAGTTTGATCCATCGGTGTTCAAATACGACGAGTTCTCCGGAAAGGATCAGATCGAGCGTCTCAACGCCGCTTTCGACTTTGCAGAGAAAGGACTGGGTATCCCCAAGTTGCTCGACGCCGAGTCACTCTCAAAGGGCAACGTCGACGAGCGTTCCATCATTTTGTACACATCGTTGTTCTTCCACGCCTACCGTGCCAAGGAGGAGCGTGAAGCGTTGGAGGCATCACAGAATTCGTTGGCCAACAAGCTTGCCTCGCTCGAGCAGTCGCTCGAAGGCGAGAAGACCTCGCAGGACGAGCTCGCCCGTCAAAAGAAAGAGTTGGAAGAGTCGTTGCGTTTGATTCGTCAGCAAAACGAACAGCGTAATCAACGTATCGCCGACATCCAATCAAAGATCGACGACGCCCTCAGAGGAATCGACGACGAGAAGATGGCCAAGCTCGACTTGGAGTCGCGTCTCTCCAAGACCGAGAAGGACAAGGCCATTCTCGAGTTGAAGCTCGCCGAGACACTCGACGAGAACGAGCGTCTCCGCAACAAGATCGAAGAGGACAAGAAGCGTGCCGCTGCCGAAGCCGAGGGTCTCGGACTGCTCCGTACTCACATCGGTCACCAAATCACAGACATTGCCAAGTGGCAGTCGTTCCTCGACAACCCAGAGGCTGTACCATACACCAAGACACCGGTAAACCTCGAGGCAGAACTCGCTTCACTCCAATTCGAAGAGCAAGCCAAGAGATTAGGTTCCAAGGTCGAAAACGAAAACATTTCATTGGAGAAATACTTGTCACTCAAGGAAGAGGAATTGAAGAGTGCTGGTGCTCCAAAGAAGAGAACCAAGTAAATAATAATAATAATAAATAAAAAAAAAAAACAACAACAAATAACAAATAACAAATAATCATAAGAGAGAGAGTGTGAGAGAATAATATAAAAATAACATTCTCTTTCTCTCTCTCTCAACTAAACCAACAACAACAACAAACTAATAAGTATATTATTACACTCAAATTCATATCTTTTTTTCGCCTATCCAAAATGTTTAATAATAAATGTACAATTTTACACTTTATATTTATAGACTCATTGTTAATGTTGAGTTGCTTCTACACCTTTTTGAAGATCTAAAGTAAAATTCATTGTGGTTTCATATTATCACATTATCATTATTATTATTATCTAATAATTTAAAAAAAAAATGGATAACATTGTCAGATCAACCAAGAGGTAATATACTAAAGAAGTTTTATATAATCTTTTCATATAGTATTAATTATATTCTTGAGTTTAAACAAAATATTAAATTATTAATGAAAAGATAAATAAAATGAAATAATTGAGAATTGAAAAAAATCAAAAAAAATTAGACAAGATTTATTCTTTGAAAAAATATCATGATTAAACAAGAAATCGACATTGTTATTAATTAAGTGTTGTTGGGAACTTGGGAATTTACACCATGTCAATTTTTAATACCTACATTAAACCACGTAAGTTCAATAACAAAAATTACTTTTTTAATTTTAATTCTTATTTTTTTTAACATTTTTTTTACTAGTTATAAATACTGATGTTTAAATGTTATATTTAATATCATATGATTTTTCTACAAACAAAATAAAATAAAATAAATAAATAAATAAATAAATAAATAAATAAATAATAATAATAATAATCAAATCATATAATAATTGTTATATATTTATAAAATAATATTAAAAATAATGTCTAATATATTAGAAAATAATAATAATAATAATAATGTTGAAGGAACAACAAATATAAATGAAGAACATCCAACTACACCACCTTCTCTGTTTGAGCTGAGTTATAATTGGAAGATGTTAGGATTGTTTATGTTGTCGTTGATGGTGCTGCTGTCAGCGTTGAATTCGACGACCAGGAAGAAACTGGTGGCAATTCTGAGAGGACTTGGAATAGGTGTAAGAAGAGTACCACGTGTCATCAAAGAACTAAAGAGAAAGGGTTTCCATTTTAGTGGTTTGATCATACCGATCATCTATCTATTCGGTTTGAACTACACAACTTTTATAACACAGAAATTCGCCTTTAACTTGATGGGTTCAATAACTTTAGGTATGCAAACAACAAACAACAACAACAACAACAATAACTAATTTATTTGTTCGACTATATATATAATATAATTGTATAGGTTATTTCATTTGGGAATGTCTTAGATTGAATATTCCAGCAGTGAAAGAGTTCTGTCTGAAAGCATACGGCGGTATGATGAGAGAGAAAGAACGTGATTCATTCAATGGTGTACTCTTTTATCTTTTAGGTTCAACTTTGTGTATATATTTCTTTAGGTAGGTACTAACTATAGTTATTGTAATTGTAAGAGTAATATATATTTAATAATAATATGTTTGTTAATTTGTGTATAGACCATTGATTGCAATTGCAAGTATATTGTTTTTGATTATTGGTGATTTCTGTGCGGCTTTAATTGGTATTTCATATGGAAAGACAAGAATATTTGGAAAGAAATCGTTGGAAGGCACATTGGCAATGTTCTTTGTTTGTCTATTGATTAGTTTAGCATTGTTTTGGCAATCAAATCTGTGCGAACAATTGGCATTCTGGGGAGCTTTATCTGCAGCTCTGGTCGAATTACTCAACCCATCGTTTATCGATGATAATCTGACAATCCCAATAGTCAGTGGTTTAATGATAGAATTAATCTCAATTAGACTTCATGCTCAGATTCCAGATCATACCTTATCATAAACAAACTAGTATGATCCTTTAAATAATATAAATAGAATATAATATATATAGTATCATTAATAGATAAAACAAAACAACACAAAACAAACTTTGTATAATAATAGTAGATAATAAACATATCTTGTAATTTATGAAAAAACAAAAGGTATGACGATGACGTCATGAAAAATTTAAAAAAACAACAGACGAGTAGCCAACAAATCTTAGATAAATCATATGACTAACTTTGGTAGAGTCATTTTAATAAAAAAATGATGATGTTATTACGCATCGCTTCGTTATGAAGATATCGATCTTGCATTACTTGTTTTTGAAAATATGAGGTAAACTACATAACTAGTTATGTAGTAAATAATGGAAAAGATGAAATAAGATTGGAAGAACAAACATATGAAAGATTGTTTGAGAGTTGTTGTAACTCTGTTCATAAGGATGGTGCAGCGGATCTCTACCATGAATTGGTGAATAGCTTTAATATTCCGACAATCAATAAATATGCGTATCTGACAACGTTGGGTATCACTGGTTTCATGAGTTGGTTGCGTGTACCAAAGAGTAGCAGATCAGGCAGAGGTTGGGTAACAAGTTTACAAATCTCACCAAGTCGATATATATTACCACCAAAACATGAAAATCATAAGCAAGTAATAATATTCATATTATTATTCAAACACAAAACAAACTATGAACCAAAAAAAACAAAAACAAAAAAAAAACTAACAAAAAAAAACAAACTATTATTTTTTTCTCAACTTTTTTCTTTTTAGATTATTAGAACCCTTCTTGCCAAAAGAGATTCAAAACAAATTGTTGGGTAGATCCTATGCAATAGATTCCCCTCATCCCTCAAAAGAAACATCAAAAACCGGTGATGATAATAATGATAATGTTGGTAGAAGTGGTGGACTACTGCCATTTGCTTAATTTTATTTTTTTGCGAAATTTATGAGAGAGGATAGTTAACTTTAAACTTTTGTTTTTTGTTGTGTGTATCTCTCCTTTTTATTGACGCTGAATCATGGTTTAATTCCATATTATCATGGTACGTTTGTATATATAGAAATAAAAGAAAGAAAGAGAGAGATAGATAGATTTATAGGTTTGAAAAGGTTATTAGTATTACAGTATTATAGTTTTAATTAATTCATTGATCAATCAGTCAATTAAACAACAACAACAACAAACAAGCAGAGATAGACAACAAATAATACTTATAAAAACTATGAAAAAAATAAACCTAAAGATCATCATCTCTCTTTAATTTATTATTGCATTTTATAAAGAAAAAAAAAACAAAAAATTGATTATTAATATTTATAAATTATTATTATAGAGACCATTACATTTACGTCTCCACGAAAGGCCAATTACTCATATTCAATTCAATCGCGAAGGTGATCTCTTATTTGTAGCAGCAAAGGATAAAACAGTTTCATTATGGTACACTTCAAATGGTGAACGTTTAGGAAAATATTCGTGTGGTGGTGTCGTCTACTCTTTGGATGTCGACCAACACACTAAATACATGGTCACTGCCAGTGCTGACTCCAAGTTGATTTTGTGGGATGTCAAGACCGGAAAACAGATCGAATCAATCTCATTCGAAGTACCTGCTCGTTGGGTTGAATTCTCGCAAGGTGACAAGCAAATTCTGGTGGTTACCGATAAAGTTATGGGTTATCAAGCTACTGTACATGTCTTTAACTTTGACCCAGAGAATGTTGTAAACAAAAGTATGTAGTAATAACATATCATTCATATTAATATCATTATTTAATTATTATTATTATTAATTTAGTTACACCTGCTTTCACTTTGGATCCACTCAATGTTAAGATTACTCAAGCAACTTGGTCACCAATGAATAAGACCATTCTTGCATCTTGTGAGGATGGTTTCGTCCGTATCTACGATGTAGAGACGAGACATTTGGTTCATACCATCGCCGATCACACCGATACGGTGACAAAGATCGTTTGGATGAAACACAGAATCATGTTTTTGACTTGCTCAGAGGATGGTACTGCCAGACTCTACGAAACCAAGACACTCAAACACCTCAAGACTTTTGATACTGGTCGTCCCGTGAATGCCGCCGCTATCTCACCGGTGCTTCCACATATCATTCTTGGTGGTGGTCTATCTGCAGACTTGGTAACAACCTCCAGAGTAGATTCCTCGCAATTCAAGGTCAGATTCTATCATATTGCTTACGAAGATGAAATCGGAGGTCACATCGGTCACATCGGTCCAGTTAACTCCATAGATTTCACTCCAGACGGTAAGACCTTTGCCACCGGTGGTGAGGAAGGTCTCGTTATTATCAATCACCTTGACAATTCCTATTTCAAATTTGACAAGGAATTAGATTACGGTACCAATTCTAACTAAAAAGTGCTATTGACATCAAGAACTGAAGTTTTTATTAGTTAATCAAATTGTATTCAAATAAATATCAGTACTTTATAATAATGTCAAATAAAACAGGGTAAAAAAGAGTTTGATCAAAAAAAAAAGTTTTAATCAGCTGATCACAATATTGACTATTTAAATGGATCGTGTACTATAATAGAACACAGATAGATATAGAGATGGCGATAGTCACATATAAGATGAATATAATCATAGTGGTGGTATTTATTGAGATACGTTAGTGATATATATATTTATATAGGTCAAAGTGAATGAAGATAAATGAGTGATTTAAATGCAAAAGATATCTAATAATAGATAATAAACAATAAACAATCTTGTAATAATTATTTATGAAAAAACAAAAGGGTGTCATGAAAAATTTAAAAAACATCAGACGGGTCACAAACAATAAAATCTTAGCTAAATCATATGACTAACTTTGTTATGTGTTGACGAGTCATTTTTTTTTAAAGAATGATGTTATTAAGAAATATTATTAAAAATACAAATAAGAATAATCATCACTATTTGTTTGTACATAATTGTAATAGATATAGTAATAGTAATAGTAATCAATGTAATTTTAGTAGTAACAGTAATAATAGATACTTTTGTAGTTTACAACAAAAACAACAACAACAACAAAATTCAAACGATAATGATTTATCATCTATAAATAAACATGAAAATGAAATAAATATAGTTCAACAAAGTAATCAAAAGAAACAATCTCTATCATCAATTGCAAAAGATGAAATTATAACAGAGTTGATTGTTGATAATAGTTCGGTGAATGCTAGCATCATTCAAGGAGATCAAGTGAATCAGACACCGATCAATCCTTTTGAATATAGTATAAAGACGGTTGAAGATGCTCTACATCTACCGGGTATTCCAAGAGCTGTCGCTCTCGATTCAATGTATATTGCAGGTTCGATTCACAGTCATCTGAAACAATCGATGGATCTACTGCAGGAACTAGTCGATAACGGTCGAATGGAGAATGCATTTGCACTGTTTCAAGTGATGGAGCGATACTATGTACCGGTTGCACCAGAGTGTTACACAGCGATGCGCAGACAGATCGAGAAGGCAATGGTAGAGGTGGCACGCTTCAACGATGCCATTGCACGAGAAACAGAGCGACCTGGATCGGTGCCAGACAACGAACTCTACATTCCAACTGTCGAGACAATGAACACCGTCCTAAACTACTACACAGAGACCGACAAACTTCAACAAGCATTCCGAGTGTTTCTCGCCATGAAGATACTCGGTGTCCAACCGAATCAACATACCTACCGATCACTCATCAACGCATCGCTTCGTTATGAAGATATCGATCTTGCTTTGCTTGTTTTTGAAAATATGAGGTAAACTTAACATAACTAAACTTAGCTAAACTAAACACAAGTTAACTAAACTTTATTTACTATACACTATTATTACTATTATAGAAAAGATGAAATAAGATTGGAAGAACAAACATATGAAAGATTGTTCGAGAGTTGTTGTAACTCTGTTCATAAGGATGGTGCAGCGGATCTCTACCATGAATTGGTGAATAACTTTAATATTCCGACAATCAATAAATATGCGTATCTGACAACGTTGGGTATCACTGGTTTCATGAGTTGGTTGGGTGTGCCCAAGAGTAACAGATCAGGCAGAGGTTGGGTAACAAGTTTACAAATCTCACCAAGTCGATATATATTACCACCAAAACATGAAAATCATAAGTAAGTAATTTCATATTATTATTCAAACACAAAATATAACAAAACAAAACTATTATTACCAAAAAAAAAAACAAAAAAAACTAACAAACTATCATATTTTTTTATTTATCTCTCCTCCACTTTTTTCTTTTTTAGATTATTAGAACCCTTCTTGCCAAAAGAGATTCAAAACAAATTGTTGGGTAGATCCTATGCAATAGATTCACCTCCTTCAAAAGAAACCGATAATAATGATAATGTTGGTAGGGGTGGTGGACTACTGCCGTTTGCTTAAAACAATCAACATTATAAAAGTAATTTAATAAAATGTTGTAATAACATTCAACATGTGGTTTGTTGTTGTTGTAGGCAACAACTTGAGTTTACACTATTAGTTTTCAGGCATTTATTTAAATAGTTTTTTTGTAAAAAAAATTATTTTTATTTTTATTTTTTTGCGAAATTTGTGAGAGAAGATCGTCGACTTTAAACTTTTGTTTTTTGTTGTGTGTATCTCTTCTTTTTATTGACATTGAATTCTTAGTTTAATATCATATTATCATGGTACGTTTGTATTTAGAAATAAAAGAAAGAGAGATATTTTTTTAGGTTTATAGTTTTATAGGTTTATAGGTTTTAGGTTTTTAAAGGTTATTAGTATTACAGTCATAATTTTAATTAATAAAAACAAAAAATTCAAATTTAAAATCATATGATCATCAGTCAATTAATAGATCAATCAATTATCAGTCAATAAAGAGTGAATAAACAAACAAGCAGAGATATATAGATATATCAAAGTAGAGAAATAATACTTATAAAAACTGTGAAATATAAACCTAAAGATCATCTCTTCTCTCTTTAATTTATATTTTAAAATTTAAATATAGAAGAAAGAAAACAAATTATTAATATTGTTTTATTATTGTTAAATATTAATTATTATTATAGAGACCATTACATTTACGTCTCCACGAAAGACCAATTACTCATATTCAATTCAATCGTGAAGGTGATCTCTTATTTGTAGCAGCAAAGGATAAAACAGTTTCATTATGGTACACTTCAAATGGTGAACGTTTAGGAACATATTTATGTGGTGGTGTCGTCTACTCTTTGGATGTCGACCAAAACACTAAATACATGGTCACTGCCAGTGCTGACTCCAAGTTGATTTTGTGGGATGTCAAGACCGGAAGACAGATCGAATCAATCTCATTCGAAGTATCTGCTCGTTGGGTTGAATTTTCACAAGGTGACAAACAAATTTTGGTGGTTACCGATCAGATTATGGGTTGTCAAGCTACTGTACATGTCTTTAACTTTGACCCAGAGAATGTTGTAAACAAAAGTATGTAATAGCATGTCAATTACAATCACATTATCAATTATCATTTATTTTAACATACATATTTATTCACTACTATTATTACTATTATCATTAAATTAGTTACACCTGCTTTCACATTTGATCCACCCAATATTAAGATTACTCAAGCAACTTGGTCACCAATGAATAAGACCATTCTTGCATCTTGTGAGGATGGTTTCGTCCGTATCTACGATGTAGAGACGAGAAAGTTGGTTCATACCATCACCGATCACACCAAGATGGTAACAAAGATCGTTTGGATGAAACACAGAATCATGTTTTTGACTTGCTCAAAGGATGGTACTGCCAGACTCTACGAAACCAAGACACTCAAACACCTCAAGACTTTTGATACTGGTCGTCCAGTGAATGCCGCCGCCATTTCACCTTTGAAGCCACATATCATTCTTGGTGGTGGTCAGTCTGCAGAGTCTGTAACAACCACTAAAGTAGATTCCACTCAATTCAAGGTCAGATTCTATCATATCGCTTACGGAGATGAAATCGGAGGTCTCATCGGTCACATCGGTCCAGTTCATTCCATAGATTTCACACCAAACGGTAAGACTTTTGCCACCGGTGGTGAGGAAGGTCTCGTTATTATCAATCACCTTGACAATTCCTATTTCGAATTTGACAAAGATTTAGATTACGGTACCAATTCTAACTAAAAAGTGTAATAATCTAAAGAATCCTTAAATAAACATTCAAAGCATTATCAACAAAAAAAATAACTTTTTGATTTTACACAGGCAAGTTTTTCTTAATTATTAAAGTTAAAACAATCAAGATCAAAAGTTTAAAAACTTTACCTTAAAGGGATTCACCATGTCAAATTTTCCAAAGGTTTAATTTCTCCCCAATTTGATAGAACAAGCACATATATATACTTTAAGTACCTAAAGAGCAACTCAGATAACTTCAACATTCAAAGTTGTAAATGAATTATCTAATATCTTTTTAATATTTTCATATTCTTTAAGTAAAATTAATTAAAAGTATTCTGTCCAATTTCCTTCAAATCACAAAAGATTTGAGTGATATTGATGACAAGATACCTTTTTTTCAGAAATTTACCAATATATAATTAAATATTTAATAATTATAATATATGGTTATTAAAAAAATGATAAGTTCTTGATATAATTATAATCGACACATGTTGTATTATTTATGGTTTAATTTAATGAATATTCAAAAATAAATAGATCAGCTTTTAAAGAGGAACTTTTTAACTTTTTTACTGTTTTTTTTAAGATCTGAATGGTGTATTCTATAAAATGGATAATCAAATGGTAAATAAACTAAAGAATACAATTAAGGTTAGAGATCGAAAACAGTTCTGATCAAAGATCCAAAAAAATTCCAAATGCATCGTTAATATTCACATTGACACTAGTGGTGGCAAAGCTACAGAGACAATTCCAACTTAGAGTGTTCTAACTATTCACACTAGTATTAGATGAATCTGTTATCAACATCAATATAATATTGTTATACCCAATGATACGTTTACAATCATCGATCCAAACGAGAATCAAATCAACAGTTAAATCACTAATTAGAGATATAGAGATAATCATTAACAACAACAACAAGTTAAACAATCAACCATAATAATACTATACAATTAGATAGTAATATCAGAATTAATATCACTTAATAATATTAGTTGTCATTGGTTCTTATAATAATAATAGATTGATTATATTCTTTGATGGTTTAGAATCAAAGTTTAAGAGTATTAAAAGTCAGTCTGATAGTATTATTCTGATAAATCATTAGATTATGATTTATTCCAACCTTTTTTCAACTTAAAAGATATCCAATCTTCTTTTGTAATTAATTTTGGATATCTTTAAATTTGATTTATTCTCTAAACTGGCTCCCAACAACTTTCGCCTGCGCAATGATTTTGCAAAAAATGTAAAAATTAAAAAATTAGTGGGGTTATTGTATGATCAGAGTGGTTTTTTTTTATTGCATTCGATTTATGGTCACTAGCAAGAGACAGTTTTGCTTACATCTTTCGATGAAACCATTTCATTTCGGGGAGATCGATTCAATCATCCTGGTTGTCCTTTTCGAATGAATTTTGATGAAAATAATTATGTATTTTGATGAAAATTCAATTTTTTTTTTTGATTATTAAATTTAATTTTAATTTTGATTTATTGTGTAAAAATTGGTTGTTGGGGGCTAACCAACAAAACCAAACACTGTCCATTTTTTTTCTTTGCTTTATGATCCAGACTACAAGTATTAATAATAGTGATAAAGCCAAGAGAGTAAACCAAAACGACAGACCTATAAACAAAGCCAAACTCGATGGAACATCCAAAAGGATTAATCCAGGCAAGGACCCACCACTTGCAACAACCAAACCCGTTGGCAAGACCCACCACTTGCAACAACCAAACCCGTTGGCAAGGACCCACCACTTGCAGCAACCAAACCCGTTGGCAAGGATCCACCACCAATACCAACAAACAAACAACCATCACTAACATACAAACTTACTGGAACATCCAAAAGAATTGATCCTGGCAAGGACCCACCACCTACAACAAACAAACCCGTTGGCAAGGATCCACCGCCAACACAATTAATAATAGCGTCACACAACATCAAATTCTTTGGAACTGATAGTAAATTTAGAAAAATTAAACCTTTTATAGATCAGTATAAAGAACAAAATCTTTCTATCTTGTGCGTTCAAGAATTGTGTGCCCCATTAAAAGATAATGTGTATGTTACTGAAATAAAACATTTTAAAATTGGTATTAATATATTAATTTCTCACCTTAAGATTGAAGAACCATAAGTCTACGGAATTTGGAGCCAGATTCTATACTGAAATGAAAGAGATTGGATTCGAAGCATTTTATCCAGACTATAAGACTGGTCGAAAAGGATCTGGAAAGCACTACCATAACAATAGTAAGTGTGAATACATTATATTTTTAATTTACCATTTCTAATTAATATGTTGATATAGAAACCAGCTCCGAATATCCATTGATTTTCTTCAAAACCAGAGACTGTGAGTTTCTTGGTGGAGAGTATATCGGATCAACCACTAAGGAAACTCAACAATTTGATAGAGTTCCTTATCTTTTCAAGATAAGATCGAAACTGACCCAAAGGGTGTATTTTATTATTAATGTACATTTGTCAACAAATGAAAAAAGAGAGAGAGAGAGTTCAATGAGATTAAAAATTTTTGTGACCAACCAGAGTACAAGTAAGATTTTGTTCAACCGTAATAGATGAAAATGACTAATATTATTCTTTTAGATCACGATGTATTATTATAGGAGACACAAACATATCTGCTAAAAAGGAGTATGGCTCTGTCAAAACTATCTTAGCAGATCATTTTTCTCTCAATGACAAATGCGAGCCTACCAACCAATCATTAAAAAAGAGTAAGGAATTTGGTGTATCAATCAAATTATTTCCTAACCATATTTATCATTTATTAGTACCAAAACCATATGATCATATCTTCATTCCATGGTCAATGAAAGGAGAATTTGGAGACCTTCAAATTGAGAAATGTTCTGACAATCTGGACAAAATATCGTGGGTGAAGACAGATCATCTGATGATTTCTACGTCAATATTGGATACAGAGGAGTTCAGTAATAAAGAGTTGGAATTTTAAATTGATTGATATTTTATAAAATTATATATTATTTTTTTTTAGTTTTTAACTTTTCTATCCAAAAAACACATTTACAAATAAATATTTAGTCTACAAATATCATAACTTTTTAAATAAACTGCAGTTATCATTTAATAGTAAAGTACTACGACAAAGATTGTTTCTGTTATTAACATTACTGATTTTATCTTTACTACTTTTGATTAAATTACGATGTTTGATATTAGGTTTAACCTACCTTTCCCTCATGAGGGAAAATGATCATGTAAACTTCATTTTCAGTTTTTATAATTTTTCTCTATAGAGCCATTAAATCACTACATTAAAAATATCGTCGTTTTTAATAATTTAATAAAAATTAAATTTAATAGAAATAGAATCAGATATGGAATTGTTTTGGGGAAAATGTAATAACCAAATCGAATGGTTTTTTGAAATCTCCAAGCTATGACGAAACAGTAGAACGATATTCATCAAAAACAAAAAACAACTACACTTGTATCCGTCTTTAGCCTCACTTTTCACTTATCAAATTTTGGAAATTCTTTCTTTTGAAACAAGTCATCAGATTTCTAATTTCAGAGTTAATCCATACAAAATATTAATCATTTTTCTCGATGCTTTGAAGGATAATACAATGGCTAAACGAGTTGTCAGTCATATATTAGATAACATTCGAACATCGATTGTTTGTTGGAGACAGCCTTTTTTGGAAATTAACCTCCACTCGGGTTTTAAAGATATTATTGAGAAACTTATTACAACAAAAGATTCATACCCAAGATTATTTTTCATAGATTTTAAAAGGTTGTCGTTTGCTGACAAATTCAAACAAATAGCACAGTTTACAGGACTTCCTTTAGTTTGGTTTGGTAATCTTTTAAAAGATTAGATATGGATCAGCGGTATTTAAAATGAACCTAAGTCATATATTTAACGAAACAAAATTAAATAGGTGATGTTTTTGTTTGGATCTCAGGAGGTGGACATTTGAGGAAAATAGCCCTAATCATATCAAAAATGCTTAAAAATTTTAAAATAAAATAAGATTTGTTTAAATATCCACATTGCTATATATGAAAATAAAAAACAAAGAAATATAAAACACCCAGGTGTAGGCCTTAAAAAATTTAAATTAAGCTAATTGCCCAAAAATTTGAATTATTGAATGACGCCAAATTAACTTTCAACAATTGATAGAAATGTTTTGTTTTTGTGTAAATCCTTTTTTACTAATCAAAATGTTTAGACGTTCCGATATCGACAATATAGCAAAAACAAACTTTCTAAAATTGTACGAATTCTTACAAATCAATATTATATCTCCCTGTAGAAATGATAATTTGTCCAATTAATTTGACTGCAACCAATACTCCTAAAGTGCAAAAATATTTATGTGCATTTAAAAAAATGTATTATGAATAAATTAATAAAAAATTGAAAAAAATATTAAATCAATGTAACTTTTGATTCTAAATATAAAACATATTTTTTTCACTGACAACCATTTAATTAACAAATGTCGACTTTTAGAGAGTGTTGCTAAGCTTTCAAAAACTAAACAATTTTCCCAATATATATTGGATCATTCATGCGACAACCATAGATAATACAGTAAATATTGCACAATCTAGTGTATTGAACACAAATTCATCTGACAACCAATATGCAAGAATTTCACTAGTTTGGTTTGGTAATCAAATAGACAATATCAATACATACACATGTGGTGGAATTAAATCACTTAAAGAGAACAGATATGGCACAGTGGTATTTAAATTCAAATTTAGCTATGTATATAACGAAAAAAAACATAAAATATTAATTTGGGTACCCGAAAATACAAAAAGGAGTACAAACCAAACTAATAACAAGAAAAAATCAAATAATACTTCAAGACGAAGATGCTTCATTTAGATTATTTGAGCAATTGGATGGATCATATGTCTGGTCTTGTCTTTTTAATGACAATGAACGGACACATCCTGAATGGGCTATCGACGAAGCTGTTCTAATAACCCCAGATTCTTGTATTATCTCATTTGATATCGAACATGTGAAAGATTCATTATGCGAAAAAATAGCCAAAAGGAAATATAGTTACGATTGTGATCAATTTAAAAAAAAACAGGTTTCAAAAGATAGATATTAAACAATTACATAAACTATTCCTATAATAATGAATGTTGTTTTTTAACTTACAGAATTTGAAACAGAATCTAAAATGAAAATAGAATGGGTAGATAGTAATCTTGATTAAATTTTGCTATCTATCTAATAGTTTTGTGTTGGTTCTCATAATAAATACATATGATGTTATGAAATAGGTTAATGTTATAATAGTAATTCAAGGCAAGTAAACAAGATTTTTAATAATTATTTTTTATTTTATTCTTATAAAGCATTTTTGATAAGTTCGTAGCTCTCTTTATCATATCTCAAGTCTAGGGGCTCCACTCCTTTCTCTCTGCATACTCTTACAAACTCCTTTGTTGTTATATCTTTTGAACAAAGTTAATTGAAACACTTGTTAGATCATTTGCCTGCTGTTCTTGATGCATGTCGATGTCTTAACCAACATGAGGAAACAGGTTATCCTCTCGGTTATCCAGAGTATTAGTTTCTTTGGTAATCTAGTAGTGATTCTGGATGTTATGTTGGTGTTACCCCATTGCTATTCGATCTAGTCTATCGACCAACATTCCAAAATCATCGAAGGTACTCGCATTTATTTAGTCTATCTCAAAGAAACAATTAATTTTTTTGAATTTAGATTATTCTTTGGTACTATACTGATATCAATCCAAATAAAAAAATTCCATGACAAAAGAACTTTTCTAAACATCAGCAACAGCAACAGAAACAGAAACAGAAACAGAAACAGAAACAGAAACAGAAACAGAAACGGAAACAACAACACTACCTATAACAACAGCTACAACAACGCAACCAACAGTACCAACAGTCATACCAATAACAAAACTTCCACCAACACTACCAACAACTGCCAACAACACAACTAACCGTCAGACCAATAACAAAACTTCCACAAACACTACCAACAACAGTGCCAACAACAAAACTTCCACCAAATGTAGCAACAGTCATACCAATAAAAAAACTTACCTACAACAACAACCAACAGTTTTTCCAAGATATATCACAAAGCTTTTCCAATTTATATTGTGTTTTAAATTGATATCTAAAAAAAATTAATATTTGTTTCTAAAAATTACTATCCCGTACTATTCACTAACAATCTTAATATTGATAATTATTATTATTAAAAAAATATTTTGATCCTATTTATTACTTTCACTAGTGGATATGGACAACATAGGTAAAGAAAAAACTTTGGTTTTTTATTAATTTTTACTAAAATACAATTTAATTTTAATAAACTTTGAAGGAAAAGATAATCAGTTCATTCCTCCTTGCACTCCAATTGATATAAGTAGATTATTATCGATCCATCCCAAATCAGTAGTTGTCAAAACAGAGGACAGCAACCCCGATTACACTTCTGCCTTTTCTCCTAATCCCATTAAGAATTGCGTTCTACATTCTAAAAATGAGAAAGGTATGTCTTTTTTTTCTTTCTCATTCTTTAGTATATTGACATTCTTGTACCTAAGAGAGATTTATTAGGAAGTCTTCTTTGGTCGAACAGGACTTGGAAATTGAGAATCTTTACGATTCTTATGACAATTTTAGGACCAATAATAACTATAATTCTCAAATTCGTAAAAGAATAATCAATCTCTCTCCAAATCAATAAATTATCAAAAAAAAAAAATAATAAAAAGTAGAGATACTATTTTTGTTACATTTTATTTGTTATATTATTTTGTTTTAGATGTGAAGCTTCAACCGCTTTTATATGTATTTTCATTATTTAATTTATTTATTCATTATCAAAATCAAGTATTAACTAGTTATGACTCTTGATTATTAACTTCATCTCTACACTCTCACCTCTCTACACTAACTATCATCTCTACAAAGTTCTATGATATTGTTATGGCGTCAAAGAGATGGAAGAGATTGAGCATTAACCTGCTTAGATCATCGGTCGTCCATTAGCAACTGACAAAACATTCACCGAAAATCGTTAACAAAATTTTTTAAACTTTATTCCGAATTTTTTTCAAAGATCCTATCTCAATAAAAAAAAATCAATTTTATTTTTCTCATTTTATTTTTATAATATCAATCAATAAAATCTGTCAAAGATATTCTTATGTTGATTGTGTAAACATCAATCATCGATCCCTACAAATTTGCTCAAGATACGCTTTTTTATTAAAAATCTAGATTTTGTGGAATATCTATAAAAATCTTGATTTTGCTCTCTAATTTAAGTAAAATCAATGAACTTTTTATTATTTCTACCTAAAAAGAAACAAAATGTCAATCATTTATTTTATTATTAATTAAAAATGTCCCGATTGATATTTTTATCTATTTTATCTCTATTATTTGTATTAAGTATGTATATTTAAAAAGAGTTTTTGTGCAAAAAAATTAGTAAAAATAAAAATATTTAACTTTTTTTTTGTTTTTTTTAAATTTTTTTTTTTTTTTTTTAAATTTAGATTCTTTTAATACAATTAGAGCAATTGCGATAAACTATAGTATTAGACCAACTTTAGTCGGTAGTTCTGGTACTTGTTCAAATGCAATCAATTTTATTGTGCAATTAAATTACACTTTGAGAGATTCGGATTTTAAGCCTCTTTACAGTAGTACTCATGATTTTTTTATTGCGAATATCGTTAATGATGGAGAGAACCAAATGTTTACATTTGATTTTTCGTATGCAAAGCTTGCCAATACCGACTATCTAAATGTGACATTCAACATTACCAGACCATTCGATCCAAGCTTTCCTTTTCCAAATGGTTACTCATTCCCAGTTGGTGAATTTATTTGTAGAAGTAAGTAAATATATCATATTTTTAAATGTTTGTATCAATATTGAAAATATATTCTTAATCTCAAACTTTAACTCTATAGATGTTTCAAGTGAACAATTTCAAATAATGAGAAGAGGACAACCATTTGCAACTAGCTCTGGACTTCAAACTCAAATATTACAATTCAATATTGATCCGTTTTTCTATAAAGTGACTCAGCTAAATTTATTGACATGCACTGCCATAGGTTTTGAATCTTATTTGGTATGCGCCATCGATCAACCAATGTCAGGAAAGTCAGGTCAATATAATTTAGTTCTTTTGCTATATGCTGGATATTCAGCGATTCCTCCCAGTATCACAGTAAGAATTGATGGTTATGGAATGACAATCTATCAGAGTATTGAAACTATATTCCCAATAAATAGTAAGTAAATAAATATTAATATTTTAAAATAATATTTGTAAATTAATCTTTATTTTTCAAAAGATAATAGAACTACACAATATATATCTGGCGAGAGCTATCCAAATTCAACTGATACGATTCAACAAGACTATCAACATATAGACTATAATTATATTATATTCCATAGATTAAAGAATTTCAACTCTCTCCTCCTTCCTAAAGGATACATTTCACCACGTCCATTCCCTGTCTTTAGAAATGAGACTGATATAGTTTTTACAAGTGTGAGTTCATATCAAAACTCTTCTAGTAAATATACTACCTATTTGTGTGATCGCACTTCGGATCTTGTCTACGATTACTCATCAACATTGATTCCATTTGGTATGTAAATAAATATATCAATATTATTATTATAGTTATAATTATTAATCGTTTATATTCAATTATATTTTATAATAGATTTTAAAGATACTAGTTCGTTCAGTAATTATATTGACAGTGAGACAAATACTGTGTTTTTCATTACAAATATAAACTATCAATCAGCACTCAATATTACAGTATCAATTAAAGTTGATACTCTAGATTTTGCAGTATCAAACTTTTATCCATATGTTTTAGATTATACAAATAATCCTCCAAGATTTAATTATACATTTTTGTTACCATTTTCGATTGGACCAAATGCAAAACCTATTTATGTAAATATAAGTCCATATTCAATTGCTAGATCATATAGTTTACCGAAGAATTCTACAGCACCAGGTAAGTTGATCAACTTGTTTTAACAAACTTTTTAAATAACTATTAACATAAATCAATATTTTTCAGCTCAATTTTTAACAGTCTTTGAAAGTTTTGAAATGAGAAATCTGACAGGTAACTCTGTTCTCATTCGTGTAAGAGTAAGATCAAACTATCAGATATTGTACTTCGTCTTTGCACCTTTGCCAGATTTTATAAATGTTGATAATAGAAATCTAGTGGATGGAAATGAATTCAATGGAACATATGAATTCCAATGTAATTTTGTTATACCCGATTATTTAATTGCATTTGTCACAACAATTTTAATTATTTCGATATATTCGGAATACTTATAATAGAATGGTGATACCTTCCTTCTTACCTGTAATTCAATTAAGTATGTTTAACAAACAATTTAATTTATAATCAATTAATTATTAATTTAATTCTTTTTTTTTTAAAAGATATCGAAAGTTTAACATATTTCAAGTTTTCACAAAACAATATAACATTGGATGGTGGTGATAATATTTTAGAATTAAATATTAGTTTGGCTGATGATATTATCGACATGATAGATTCTGTAAAATTCACACTTCCAACTCACAAGAAGACATTTGTTGCACGATATGATCAAAAATTGAATCTTTATGTTTTCAATATAAAACTACCAATCGATTTAAATTATGGAACTTTAGAATATTATTTATCTATTAATAATATTAATTTTGAATATTTTAATATTTTTGACAAGTATGGTGACAGTGCTTTGTTATTTGTTTCAAAAACATGTAAGTAAAATATTTATTTATTTTTTAAAACCAAACTAATCTAAATATTTATTAATAAATTTGTTTTTAGATAATAAAATTGGATTTTTTAAACCAATTGTAACTGAAGTAATATTAACGACATCAGGTTTGGTTGATCCAAATGGACAGATAACAGTTGGTTGGTCAATAAGAATTGTTGAATCATATATTGGTATTTCAAATGGAACTGTTTCTGTAATTTCAGATCGTGACTATTTGCCAAGAGTAATCAGTTTCAACGAATTAAATTTAATTGAAGGTGATAGATTCAATGGTCTTTATAATATCAGTTTTGTACTCAATGGCAATTGTGTTTCACAAACCTTCAAGATTGCAAATATTTCATTATTTGACTATGATCAAGAATTAAATAGAGCTGATTATCTTTTGTTTAGTACTTTGATACAATCAAAAGAACTACCAATTAAATATGATTATCTTTCATTTATTTATGGATCAACAACTTATAAAAATCAATTAACTTCGTCTGTACCAATTTCTTGTAATAGTAAATATCATTAAATTTTATTTAACCAAAATAGATTCTATACTAAATTTTAAATTTTGTTTATTAGATCCAGGAGATATTAATCCACCATCAATTAGTAGTTTTACATTCAGTTCATCAGTGGATGTTGGTACTTTGGATAGAACGGTTGAGTTCAATTTAACAACATTTGAACTCAGCACTGAATCAGGAGTATCACTTCGACACCATCCAGTTATTCATTTAAATTCAGAGAATACCAATCATATTCAATTGACAACTAATATTGTTAATATTTCTGGTGATTTTGTAAACTACAATGTCAAAGTTCAACTTCCATTTGCATTTGGAATGAATTATATTTTTGTCAGTGTATTTGGAATTGTCGATAACAATTTGAACTACAAAGCATATAATAGTTTGGAATTGAAAAATCTAAATTTCAAATATTACATCAAACGAGAGTTTTCATTGATAACTCCAATCATTGAACATTCATCGGAATTGACAAACAGAGGTGGATCATTGACAATTTATGGCAAATCATTTGGATTGAACAATGATAATATGGTATCATACATTGATTATGGAAATGGTTATGAAACAATTGAATTAACTTTCCATTCTGGTATCATTTTACAATTTAAAAACAGAATTAAACCAATCAATTCAAATTTCGTTAAATTCAAAGTGATAAGAAACTCGATATCATCAAATGAATTCATTATTCCAGTTATTCAATTACCTCCTCTTTCAACACCAACTCCAACTCCAACTTCAGTACCAGTGAAATGTCCAGGAACACCATCATGCAATAATAATGGACAATGTATCAATTCAATTTGTCAATGTAATCAACCTTGGTATGGTCCATCTTGTTCTTCAAGTATGTATTGATTATCAAAATGAATTAAAGAATAAACAACAAACTAATATTCTAATTTTCTAAATAGAAACTATCATTGTTCCAATTCCACCAGCATATCCAGAACCAGCAACAGGTACAAATGTAACAACATCTGGAAGTTTAATTACAACATCAATTGAAATCATTGGAATCAGAGAATTGGATGATATCAATAATATCGTTGAACAATTCAACATCAGTACTTGGAATTTCACAGATCAAACAACACCAACAACCAATCCAAAATATTTCTATTCAACACAAATCAATCAACGATCAACCATATTAAATGTGACAATTGAATATTTCAAACAATCAACAAACATCACATTTGCAAATCAGAATCTATTCATTCCACAATCAACAATCAAATTCACAATGAATCTGAATTCATATCGATTCAAACAACCAACCAACACATTACAAATATTGATGAAGGCAACGATTGAAAGTGATCAATCAGATGCTTGTTCATCATCTGGATTTGGATCAGTGAATGGATCGATTCAATGGATCAAATTGAATGTTGGAGATCAAAGTCTTTATGGAAGATTCTTATCTGATGGTATGATTGATAATACAGTTACACCAATCAAGAATGTTATCATTGATCAAGATGATGTCGATTCAGAACAAAACAAACAATTCCGATCAGCAATTGTTGGAATCACCATTCCATCATATTCAGATTCTGTTGATTTAGATCCTGATTTCTCCAATCTCATTGATGTTGGTTCAAGTGACACCTCTGACTTTATCTGTGCTGATAAGAAAGGATTGTCAACTGGTGCAATTGTTGGTATTGTTGTTGGTGGTGTTGTGTTCATAGCTATTTTAGTGGGTGGAATTCTGTTTGCAAAAAGATATCACAAATTTAGAAAACAAGATATCAAATTGCAAAACCGTTTATCTAAACATTAATACAATTTACTATTCAATAAATAAAATAAAAAATTTAATATATCCTAATTTAATTATTTACTAAGTTCCTATTGTAATCATTTATTACATTTTAATGCAGAGTCTTAATTTAATGATGGGGGTGAATGTTGATTTATATTGAAATAAAAATAATCGTTACATTACTTCAAAAGGGAGGTTGATCTTTATCAAGCAACTGTTGATCTTTATCCTGGATTTGCTATAAAATTTGTTTGAATTCAAAGTTTTTGTTTTTGTACAGACTTAAAAAAAGAAAAAAGATGAAAAAGATTTAAAAAGGGCAAGATGTTTCTAAACCTTCTAATGAGTTGGTAACTCTTCAGAAGAAATGAGATAAAGATGGTGGATTTAATAAAGAAAATTACTATAGATATCTTTCTCGATAAAAAAGTTCAATTAGTGTTTAAAAATGAAAAACTTATGCAAACCTGAATAAAACCATCTCTTGAGTCAACTTGGTGCTATCCTCTTCTTTATCTTTTTTTTTCGTTTCTTTATTCAATCTGGAAATTAATAAAAATAATTGTTGTTAAGAATAAGGCATAGTAGGATTTTCAAAAATAAATTGAGCTCGATTTGTTTTAGTCTATATGGAGATTTTAAAATATATTATTTTCTTTGAATATAATATTTTATTTTTTATTTATTTGTAAAATAAAGTAACCATGTTTTAAAGATTAAAATGATTTATTACTTTTGGATAACCCAAAAAAATGAAAAATTTATTCTTATTAAAAGTTTTTTTTAAAAATTCCATTAGAACAAGATCTTTATTAGGAATTTGATTATGGTTTGAATCCGACACCAATGACAGAATCACAATCCATAGATGTGAAAGAACGAGCGAAATCAAAGTGATATCTTTTGCATAAATCATTTTCTGTAAGATTTTCAATGTTGTTGGTAAAGCCACATTTACTAATATAGTTACATGGTTTGTCAGATGCTGATTTGAATTCATCTCTTAAAGGTGTTGGCACCAATGACGACATTATTTTGCTCATGAATCCTTGTTTACCCAAAGTTTGAATAACTATAGATGATCCACTTGCTGAAATCATTGAAATCTCTTGACACAACATAGCTATCTCTTCGTCAGTCAAATACATTACAAGACCTTCCAAAAGCCAAACGGTAGGTTTAGTTTTGTCGAATCCAGTTTCTCCAAAACTTGAAATCCATTGTTTGGTTTCCAAGACATTGCTTGCTACACGATGAAGCTTTGCTTTGGAAATTGGTGGAATCACTTTGACTGCTTTATTCAGAACCATCTCTTTGAATTGGAAAGTCTGTTGGAAATCAACTTCCCAAACGGTTGAACCTTCTGCAAATGGCATTCTTAAAGCACGTGTATCAAGGCCTGCACCCAAGATTACATATTGTTGAGTTGAAGTGTCTTTAATATTTTTCATAAAAAAGTCATCAATTAAAATATTTCTGAGAGCGATTCTGATAGTCAATGAATCCATATACACTATACTAAAAGTTTGGATTGATGTGCATTGTTCAATACAATATTTCCTTGACTCTTCAATAGTGGAGAACTCTAAACCTTTCTTTGAGAATAGATATTTTACCAACTTATTTCTTGCAAATTTAGTGGGAATCATGTTTAAGAATTCTTCCGTCTGGTCCAAGAGAATTTCAGTTGATTCTTTTGTACAACAAAAGAAATAGGCATACCTATTTTGTTATTAAATAAAAGTTTTTTATTAGTATCTTTTATAATATTTTTCTGGATTTATACCTACGGGTCAAAACTTGCAACTTTCTCAGTAATAACATTTGAGTAAAAAGGTTCTTTCTTGTAGACATTCTCATAGTATGGAATCAATGATTCGTCGAGCTTCTCAGAGATCTTTAATTGTTCGTTTATGAATGAATTGGTTGCCAAAGCTCTACCACCTGCAATCAATACTGATGTTCTTGCAACTCCTGCTGTAATATTTTCCTCCATTATTAAAAAAACTAAGACAAAAGAAATATTTATATATATATTTTTAATTAATAATGATTCCTCTTTATTTAAAAGTAGAGATTTAAGAAATTATTGATTTAAAAAATAAAAAATATATACAAAATAATCTCGCAATTTTTGATATTTCTCATTTCAAAAGTTAAACGTTTTTCATCTAACCTTAACCCCCATATATAAAATTACAGAATCAATATAAATAAATACATATTTATTAGTGGTCTGATTGTCATTAATAATGAATTTGTATTTTAATTCGTGACAAATAATCACTCTTTTTAGGATTTTTTAAATAAAAATAGTTGTGTGAATTCCCACCTCTTTAAAATAATTGTAATTCATCAGATAATATTTTTTTTATAGTGATTTTCTTTTAACTTTCAAAAATTTAATAATCACTAGCACTTCCGAGTATTTTTTATATCAGATAATATTGTTTTTATAGTGATTCGCTATTATTATTTTGTGATACAATATTATCTGTTTGTAAAAAAAAATTAATCATATAAAAGGATTCAAAGTACAAAAATGTTTCAGTGATGTGTGTTATAAAAATGCTATTAAAATTTTGTAATGTATACATTTTTTTAAAAATAATTAAAAGAAATCAATTACTTTTGAACATAAAACTAAATAAGAGTAAATTGTTATTACATTTATATTTTTTTACATTTCTATTCTTTTTATATTTATATATAAACAATGGATAATATAGATTTATTAAATTTTAATATTAATTATTTAAATTTTAATTATTTCAATCAAGTTTTAATTTTATTAAATCTAATCATAATATAAAAACTACAAATTTTTTAAATTATTTTGTTTGTTCAGAACAATCAAGTTTTGACAAGTTATTTGTATCAATCATAAGAGAACAACTCTTACCTTTCACTTCAATACCATTAATATTACAACCAAATTCTATTAATATATTTCAAAATAAGTCATCATCATGTGATAATGTTCATGAACTATCATTTAAAATAAATAAGTTATATGGATTTCAATTCTTTTCATTTGAACATCCAGTTAAGATTAGATCAATAACAAATAATAATAATAATAATGATGATGATGATGAAACAGTAGTAGTAGTGGATAGTTGTTTAGATTTAATCGAACTTCTAAGAGAGAATGCTTCATATTCAGATATTGACAAATTTAAAGAAGAGATTGTTAATAGTATCTGTAATATGGCATTAATCTCTAGTTGATGATCTTTTGAATGAAATCAAATATATTTCATTAAAGAATAGTCTAAACTATCTATCAGAGTATGCTGATTTCAAATCTAAACAAGATAATGAATCATATTTTGATAAATTCTTATTTTATGATCAATTACATGTATGTATTTTTTCTTTCATTTTTATTATTTTAGTAGTATTAATATTAAATTATATATTTATCAATTCTAGATTCTTGGTCATCATATACATCCAAGTTTTAAACATCGTTGGTTTCACTTGAAGAAGTAGTTCAATACTCCTATGAATTGAAGAAACAACTTCCTATTCGTTTCATTGGTCTCCACAAGTCTGTCGGTCGATATAGTATGATCGATATGAATGATAACCCAACTGACTACTTCTTTAGATTATTTCCATCGTTTGTTAAGGAATCTATTCAATCATATTGCACAGATAACCAGTTGAATATAGAAGACTATCTGATATGCCCAATGTATCCATTCCAAGACACCAATACTCTACCGAGTCAGTTTCAAGAGGAATTAGATAATCTAACATTAGTCATCTTCCCAGAGTCTATACAGTTGCCATCATACCCAACTGCGCCAGTAAGAAACTTGATACCGCTACTCCCAGGAAATCATAGTAACAACTACACTGTACCACATATCAAATTCTCGATTCCAATTCAATTGACAAACTTTGTTCGGTTATTGCCAAATGATTATATACCAATATGTACATCCATCTCGAAAGTACTAACCAAGATATCATCATTGGAGGGATCGCCATTCAATGAGAGAGTTATCTTTCTTCAAGAGCTTGGTGGCATCTATCATTCAAATGAAGAACTTAGATATCAAAACTTTGGTACCATTTAGAAAGAGAATTCCTCTGTACCCCTAATGACCAACCGATAAGTTCTTGTTCATTATTTAATCAGTCACCGATTCCAACTAAACAAAGCCAACTATCAGCTACAACAATCCATCATTCTATACTCTCTGAACTGATTCACCAATATATCGATACATAGAGTATAACTTCATTAGAAACCGGTGTTAAAGAATGGTTTAAAATATTCTTCACTTTTGTTGGAACCAAATATCATTCCACTTTCAAAGTATGGTATTGCGCTGGAGTCACACCAACTCCATAATCTTTGCCAATGGTAAGTTTAAAAATTCTAAGAGTTTTAATAAAAATTAACTTAAAAACTCTTTAACAATGTCATTAGAATTACTCTATGAAAATGAAGAAATAAGAGATAAAAATGATAACTAAGAAAAATGTAAATTCAAAATTACTCAATATACTTAGGATTTGAATCATAAATTGTTTAAAAATTCTCAAAAGAATAATATTAGTAATTGTTGAAATTAAATAAATTCGGGTAACATTTGACATATAATATGTAATATAATACACCCTGTTAAAAATGTTGATTATTTGCAAAATCTGAAAATTTTTTAAACCAATTGAGTTAGTGAAAAAAATAAAAGTCTGAATAGGTCGACTTCTTTCGAAGGAAGTTAAATACTTCTTTAATGAAAGAAATAAAAAATCAGTTTTTTATACATATAAATACAGTGAATTCATTGTTTTAATATTAAAAAAATGAAGATTATAATTTTATTACTTTCTATTTACTTTGTTTTTTCTAACGCTTGTGATTTTAAACAAACAACAATTGTATTTGTTCCAACGGATCCAATTCTAATTGATGCCGGACATATATCAGGTCGAGCATGCCTTTTGATTAATCCCCAAAGCAATGAATATCTATATACTTTTGAGAAAGGGGCAACAAACACAATTGGCGATGCATTTTACAACCTAAAAGCTCATAACAAACTTTATCTCATTGCTGTCTCAGGAAAAACAACCTATTTTACCAATATAGAGACTCTTGTTGTTTCTGATCCAAGCTCACCTTTTACCTATGTCAGAGTCTCGGCAAAAACAATTGACTAAATAAAAACAATAACCAATGTTTTTCTTTATCAAAAAAATAAAATAAAAATTTAACAAAAAAAAAGTCTATTATTTGTCTATTGTGTATCATCGCATAATAAAAGTCTAAATTATTTAATCTTATTAAAAGTTAGATTATTATAATAACCAAAAATTATTTGACCACTCATATTTTATTAGATGTGGGTGATCAATTAATTTATTCATTCGTTTAAAGTCAGAAAAAATATAAAAAATTAAATAAATCAGTAAATTTATAGTTATATTTAGTAAATAAATATGTTTTACTTATATTACGAAACTTTTATTTAAATTTATTATATTTTATATATATATATAAATATATATGTTTGATCAAATGAAATTTTTAGTCTTTCTATTTCTTTGGATTTTGGTTATTTCAGATGCATGTACTATAGTGAAAACAAGACTAAGGTTTATTCCTTCAGAAGAGGATGTTTACGGTGATCCTGGATATATATTTGGACCGGCTTGCATGAAAAGAGACATCAATACGAATATCTATACTTTTGAATTTGATAATAGTTTGGAAAATGGAATAACAGATGATTTCGACCATCTAAATCCTTATCTCAATATTATGGTAACAATTCCATACCATGTATCAGTCTACTCTGATTTAACATTTTTAGAATTTTCAGAACCATTTCTAAGATTTTCAGCAAAAAATGAATCTATATTTGTATAACCAAATGCTATAAAAAAATAATAATTTTAAATAAAAATATATTTTTTAAGTTGTGATGATGCTATTGTTTATACGAGGGAGAAACTTTATTTTAAAGATTATAAAAAGTTGCATTTGAAAGTCAACAAGAAATAAATTCTTACTTTTAAAATTTATTATAAAGTATAATACTTCTGACTACTTCATAAGATTGTTTGCGAAGGAATCCATAACAACTAAACAATAAAGTTTTGATAGTATTAACATATTTAAAAAAAAAATCAATTAAAATTTGTTTTTTTTGTTTTTTTTTTATTTGATTACACATCATAATACAGAATGTGATCAATCTAGATTCAGATCTTTTATTTTGGTTGACTTTATTGGTGAAGATAAGAAGAGATGTTAAACAGACAGATTCAATTGCAAGAATTTGTTGAGTTGTTGTTGTTGGTGTAATGTTCATAGCGATAATAATGCAAAAAATAACTTTTATTTCAAAATGTTTTAAATTTAAAAAAAAAATAACTTTTTTTGACCATTATCCATCATTTTTTTGTGTAACGCAATGAAGTCTCTCTATCTTCCTACTTCAACAACCTAACGACTTATCACGATGAGAGGAATTTTATTTTTTTTTTTATCTTTTTGTTGGAAAAAAAAAAACATTGGACTATTTTTGATTATTGTAGAACAATAAGGAGGACCTTACGTAAAATAATTCTGTGAAAACAATCTGAAACCAAAAAAAATAAATCTGAAAAAAATAAATTAAATTATCATTTTTTTTGCACAAAAACCAAAAAAAGACCCAAGAGTGGTTTGATTTTTATCTTTTTGATCAATTTTTAAACATTAACAATATTTTATTTAAATATGTATTATTAAAATTATTTAAATAATAATTATAATAGTTCTAAGTTGAATCGATCTAGAATAGAAAGAATAAAAAGAAGAGAAAGAATCAGAATTTTTTTTTAAAAATTACTTTATTTGTTTAATAAATTATTTTATTTTCACAAGCACAAAAATTAGATACCAAATAAGAGATATTAGATAAATTGATCATCATAGTCATTCTATCTAAAACAATAAATAAATAATAAAAATTATAAATAAATTAAAATCAAATCAAATCAAATCAAAACACACAATCATCAACCTTGAACCAACCACGGTAATCCACACTCACTACAATAAAACAATTAATCAATCAATCAACCAACCATACATACCACCACATTACTGAAAATCATTCACAGGCAACAAAAAGCAGCATATATATATATATATATTGTTTAAACAAACCAAAAAAACAACAATTCAATTCAATTATAATTACTCTTGCCTCAACTTTAATATCTATATATAGTTAAATTTATATATAAACTTTATAAAATACCCATTTATCTTCTTTTTCTTTTTTTAAAATCTCATCTCATCTCTTTTCCTTTAAACTACTACTATTTTAAAATTGATTAATCAATTTTGTATTATTAGTGTTTTATTATTATATTTTGTTGTTTGTAATTTTAGTAAGTTTACAAAAGTTAAATTAATATTATAGTTTTATTTTTGTATAAAAATAATTAGGTATGACATCAAAGATTTAAAAGTTATTGAATTGAACAAACTAGTTTGTTTCAAGGTATTAATACTTGTTTTTTTTTTTTGTTTTTATAATCATAGAAAATAATGAGTAAATTACATATATCTTCATCGTCGTCGTCGTCATCCTCTGGACATGGACATGTCCATGGTCATGTGGTTCATGGACACGTTGGCTTAATGGATACACAGATCACAAATTTGGAATCGTTATTGGTCAAGATGGAAGAGACACTGAATGATTCCGACTATAAAGACAACAGCTACAACAAGGTCAGAAAGAGAAAGAACGACAAGGAAGAGAGACACCTGCTAGCACGTCTCGGTGTATTGATGCGTCATCTCATTGAGTTCAAAGGTGATCGTTCAATGGTGCACATATTCCATCTCCGATTCATACACACCGCTCAACCGATAAAACGACATCGTCTCGCCAAGATCACCTCACAAATCACTGAATACATTAGAATTATGAACAAGTCGATACCGGGTGGCGCTGCTGCTGCTCTTGGAATATCCAACGATTCTCCACCACTCTCACTTAATATCAATAGCAATAGCAACAACAACAACAATGAATCAGAATCACAATTACAACAATCATCAAGTATAATATCAAATTCAAGTTCAAACAACAACAATAATAATAACAATTCACCTGGTTTATTACATCTAAGTTTAGTTAATAGTAATAACGGTATAAATGTATTAAAAGATAATGTAAAAGATAATAATGTAAAAGATAGTAATAATAATAATAATAATTTAGTAAATAGTTTAAGTAGTAGTAATAATAATAATAGTATTAATAATAATAGTGGTAGTAATAGTAGTAGTAGTACACCTTCTCCTTCACCTGGACATATGTCACCGGGGTTATCATCATCTTCACCACCACCAGCATCATACTTTATTAAAGAGGCACCGGAAGTAAAGATTGCGCGTGAACTACTCGATTATCTTACATCGCATCGTGTCGATCCAGATAACTCTTTGGTTGGCTGTGAGCTTAGTTCGTCGTATGTAGATGGTCTCTTTAAGTATAGATCACAACACTCTTTCAACAAACGATCTCTTATCAACATGATAAAGAACTGGGGTTCACTCAAAGACGAATCACTAATCAAAGATGTAAGACGTATGTCCAACGTACTCAACAGTCTCGATTTTAAACGTGGTGAATTAGTTATCGTTGATATCAGCAGTAGTAATAATCAACAACAAATAAATCAATTGAAATCATCAAATAATAGTAGTAATAATAATAGTAACAATAACAATAATAACAGTAACGATGATGATGATGATTTCTTTGATTTAGATGATATTGATACAAATAATAATAACAATAACAATAATAACAACAATAACTATAATAATAATAATAATAATCAAGATGAATCAATAGAATTAAGTGGTTCAAATGTATATATTTTCGGTAGATTTGAAGAGGAACATATTAATCGTAGTTGTAAGGTGTATACTAATCCATCGGAGGATTCAAAGACTGCTCTTGCCACTTTTAATATTGCCAATGTCTACAAACTCAGTCCAGAGATCTTAGAGTTGATTCGCTCAGAGAAGAGTACTAGCAAGTTGATCTCAGACCCTTCGATTCCTTTCAATCATATGCTCACCTACAAGGAGAATGAAATACTACATCGCTACTTGGAGAGACGTGGTGTCGACAGCTCGTTGCTCACTGTAAAGTCGCGTCACTCCACTCTGGGAATAGCGGATCTGCCTGCGTTGAAGAAGGCGATTCACGAAGTGACAGAGTTGGAATGGCATCTCACTACACTGCCACTGCTGCCCGACATTCTTCAGGTTGCCAAGCAAGAAGCCAAGCCATTCTTGGACAACGTGAGGAAGACGTGCTTCTACATACCGCTACTGCTGCAACTGGAAGAGTCGGTGCGTCACATCGAGAGCGATCGAGAGAAGAAACTGCGATCTCGAATTCACCAACTGATCACAACACTCGATGCCATCCTCCAAAAGATTATCAGTGAGAAGCGAGAGATTCTCGATGGATCCGCCAAGAACAAGCTGTCGCAGTGGTGGCTTGCTCTGATTCGTGAGAATACAGAATCGTTCCTCTCGAAACTATCATTCGACTTTAATGCAGTACCTGCCGACTACCTTGAGAAACCACCTCAAAACATTGCTGCCGTAAGATATAATTTGGATTTATTACATAATCTATTACCATCAAATGTAAGTGTGTTTGAAAGATTATCTTATTATGATAAATTATTAATTATTAAATCGTAATTTTATTTGTATTAATAATAATAATAGGGTGAAGATACACATATTAGGATTCAATTTAAGAAATTAGTTGAAAAATTAAATCATTCGATCTATCCTGTGATTGAATTGTTTGTTTTGAAATGTAAATTAGTAATTTTAGATTCGTTCGATGCTTTGGAGAATACATCGATTGCACAGATGGAAACGAGTGGACATCTAGAAATGTCTTATCTAAAGGAGTTGTTCAACAGACGAAAAGATGTAACCGATAAACATCGTTGTAATCAGATCGAACGACTCTACAAAGACATTGAGTATATCTTGGAGATGAAGCGATTAGAGTTGAACCCAAGTGAGAAACGATTGGATATTGTGCCGATCTCTGGTATTGCATTCGGTAGACTGCACCGTCTTGAGAATGAAATGAGAACCGTACTCGATATTTGGAAACATCTCGATACCAATCACCACCAAGCTCAGCAGCTACAAAATTTGGCAAACTCAATGGCCTCCAGTGGTATCAGTATTGGCAGTGGAAACAACTCACCGGGACACTCACCAAAGAATTCGTTTCTAAAATTTGGAACTTCTCCTAACAACTCACACGCTGACCACGTTCCACCACAAAAACCACTCCCACAGCCACCAAAGAAGGCTCCAAAGGAAGAGAAACGTTGGAATGAACCGTATAAACCAATCAGTCGCCTTTTATCGCAACAGATCTTAACTAGTCAGAGGATAAAGACACAACCACTCTCTCAACAACACCGAAATGAGCTAACAGGCAGTGGATCTACTTCCACTCGTGACATACCATCGGCATCATCGATATTCCAACACACCCCACCCGCTTCGACCACACCAAGCGACTTCCTCCGATCACCATCCCCTTCATCTCAAATGAATTCATCTTCCTCCAACTCTAATTCTGGTGACAGTATTCCATTCGCAGAAGTCCACGAATATAACAACAGTGATAATTAATAAACACTTTCACTTTTAAAAAAGTAAACTAAAAAAAAAAGGATATTTAATGATTTGAAAATATATTTTGTTTTTGAAAAAAAAGAAGAGATTTATTCTTTTATCTAAAGTATCTCTTGATCTCGTTATTGGATTCAGTTTGTATATAATTTAAAGAATCCTGTTGTCGGCTCGGTAGTACCTTGCAATGAAGAAGATACGTCGAATGTATCATCAACGAGGTTTGATGATCCATTAGTTATGGAAATAGAATATGACGGATTATTAAAACCACCGCTTCTGTTAATTTGATTACTATACATTGGAATTCCAAATGAAGATGATAATGATTCTTCATTTTGTTGCTGTTGTTGAAGTTCTGCCTCTTTTGCTGAAGATCGGTATTTGATGGTCAATTTGGGTGCTTGAGACTCTACCTCATAGTCATAGACAAAACAAACACTCTTTAAAACATAAAAGTTGGTATATAATTCTGCAAGTTGAACTAATTGTTTATGAAACTATAAAAAACAATATAAAATGAGTTATAATTGCAAATTAATAGATAGAAAAAAATGAAATTTGTTACCTTGTATGAAAAATAGGTAGATATTAAGAATACAGCTGCACCCACTACGAATATAGGAATTATAAAGATCAATTTCTTGCCATAAACGATTGTGATTAGACCGGATATCAAAAATGAAAGGAAGAAACCACCGACACCAATGATTAATAGAGGCCACCTTAGTTTTCTGTTGAATGCTCCCAATACATCTTTGAACTCATCTCTAGTAAGATTCTCTTGAAGTTCCTCGGGATATTTGTTTACATCAAAAGTATGTATGAACTTCCTACCTGTAATAACTATGCTATCCATATCAGCAGTGGAGTTTAATTTATGATACTCCATGTTGGATGAAGATATTGATGTGGATAACATTGTTTTTTATACTATACTATACTACGATAGTGAAAATAAATATATATATAATTTTAAATTGATATAAGAAAGTTTAAATTAATTCTTCCTTACATATATCCTTTCTTCTATTACAACTATACACCTGATAGATCTAACAACAACAAATCTAAATTTCGCTAATCTTTTTATTTATGCATAACAGTGATGTATAAAACAAAAATACTAGGAAAAATATTATAATAAAAATATAATAATAAAAGTAAAAAAATAAAATTAAGATAAAGATAATTTAAATTTAAGTGACCTTATTTTCGAGCCTTCCCCAAAGCACACACAAATATCTTTTTTTGTTTAAAAAAAATTAAAAATTTTTACAAGCTGACATCATTTTTTTGTTTTTTTGAGAAAAAAAAATTAAATTTTGTCGACAACAATGTTGTCATGATTGGTTTTATTTTTTGTTTTTTTTTTTTGGTGATTCCAATAGTGTTGGAATAGGGTTAGATTGGTTTAAAATCTGGTGGGTATGATCTCAATTCAAGATGTAGGCTTGTAACGATTGATCAACAAAGATACAACAACCACTGGTAGTGAAGAGAGTAACTCTGAAAGTCCTGCAAATGCTGGTGGAATGGTAAATCCAACTGGGTAGAGAGCACCTGCAGCAAGTGGAATACCAATAAAGTTGTACAAGAACGACCAACTGAGATTGATTTTGATGACGAGGAATACGAGTCTTGAGAGAGTGATTGCATTGACGATACCTTCGAGGTCGGGTCTCATCAAGACGATGCTGGCGGCTTCGAGTGCAACATCGGTTCCGTTCGATACGGCAATTCCAACGTCTGCTTGGACAAGAGCAACGGCATCGTTGACACCGTCACCAATCATAGCAACCTTTCTACGATGCTTGGTTTGGAGCTCCTTGATAGACTCTGCCTTGGAAGCGGGTGTTGCTTCACCAAAGAATCCAGTGACACCGAGTTCCTGGGCGATCTTGCTTACTGCTGCAGTGTTGTCACCACTCATGATCCAGATATCCATACCCATACTCTTGAGCTTCTTTACAATCTTTACTGATTCGTCACGGAGAGTATCCATCATACCGATTACACCAATGATAGAACCGCTCAGTGCAACAATAGTAACTGTTTTACCTTCGGATTCCAATGTTCTGATTTCACGGAGAATATTCTCGTCGAGTTCGACAAGTTCGTCTTCGTGGATGAATTTCTTGTTTCCAACGAGTACATTGAGACCATCAACTGTACAACGGAGACCTCTTCCTGGAACGATCTTTACATCCATTGGATCGGTAAGTTGACACTCGAAGCGAGTTTTGGCAACTTCGACCAGAGTCTTTCCAATGATGTGTTCACTGCCCATCTCTGCAGAACCGAGGTAGTAGAACAGCTGTTGCTCCGACGCTCCATTGAAGGTAATGTGATTTGTGACATTGAGTTTACCATTGGTAAGAGTTCCAGTCTTGTCGAATACAACGGTATCGATATTATGGCATTTTTGCATGACTTCTCCACCTTTGAAGATGATACCATTACGTGCACCGACACCACTTCCAACCATGACAGCAGTGGGTGTGGAAAGAGCAACAGCACAAGGACAGGCAATGACCATTACGGACATGGAGAAGAGCAAACTGAATGTAAAGTCACGGGAGGAGATCATCCAAGCAGCAAATACAACGCATGCAATGACGATAATGATTGGAACGAAAATACTGGCAACACGATCGGCTTGCATTGCGACTGGTGCTTTGTTTGACTGGCATTGTTCAACGAGACGACAGATGTTGGCAATGGTTGAACGAGAGGACTGAGTCGATACTTTCATTTGGAATGCAGTGGACTGATTGATGGATCCAGAGAATACAAGATCACCTTGTTGTTTGTGGACATTGACAGACTCACCAGTGATAGCCGATTGGTCAAGGAATGCCTCGTAGTTCTCACATATCGCACCATCGAGAGGTACACGTGAGAATGGGAGAATACGAACAATGTCACCCTTTTGTACAAGACGTACATCAACCACTCTTTCATCTTTGGCAAGAATTGCGGTCGACGGTTGGAGTGAGATCAGCTTGGTCAATGTATTGGATGCTTGTCCACGTGCCAGTGTCTCTAGGAATCTACCGAGAATGATAAGAGTCAAGAGAATGGCACTGGTCTCGAAAAATACAGGGAAGTCTTCCTTCATTACGGCATTGAGGATAATCGAGAGAATCGAATAAAAGTAGGCAATCGAGGTGGACAACATTACCAATAGATCCATGTTGGCTCTCTTGTAGAATCGTATCGATTTGTAGGCAGATTGATACATTGGCAAACCAATGTAGAACTGGATGGGTGTAGTGAGAACCCAACTGATGAAATGACGGATGGAAAGACCGGTGAACACCTCGTTATCAACACGATTACCATTTGGAATAAAGAAGCTCAGCACAACGACTGGAATACAGAGGATGATACTGATAATCAATAGTCTACGGAGCGAATTAATCGAATTGATAGAGTTTTGCTTGGCGTTGTTCATGGTGTTGTCATCCACCAATGAGATCTCAACTGGAGATTCGTTGTCGGCTTGGTATGACTGTTGGACTTTGTCATAGAGATCACGTGGTCCGACCGTTTCACTGTCATAGCTGATCGATAGATAACGAGCTCCACTGGTTTCATTGACAACATCAATAACACCGTCGGTCTCTTTCAATTGATTCATCAAATCAATACTTGGTGCCTTACCCTCGGTATTGATACGCAATTGATCGATATCAGCAGGTGGAACTTCAGTTGCATTTACACCAATTGATTTGATAACTTCAATCATTTCACTAAAAATATAGTAATAAAGTGTTAATATATAATATTAAATTGAAATATGTTTCTATTATTAGCTACTTACTCAACAGATACTAATCCATCATTGTAATCAATGGTTGATTTCAAAGTATAGAGATTGGTTGAGATTTCAAAGATACCTGGTAATGTCTTGATTTTGGTATCGACATTGTTGAGGCACTCGGAACAACAAGTCAATCCACTTGGCTCCAAGCTGAGAGTTACTTGCTTTCTCTCACCACCTACTTCCAAGTCGATCATCTCTTCTTCTGGCTCCTCTTGTTTGTAGCCGAAACGAAGACCAAAGAAATTACCACACTTACGGTAGACGACGGAAGCAGAGAGGGTCTTCTTGGTCTTGGTCGGGATGAGACTGTCTTTACCACCGTAACCGACTTCAATGGTCAAGCAGCACTTGGTCTCACAACAGCCCTTCTTACAACAGTTACTTGGCGACTCTAAACAGATATCACAGCATTTCTTTTGGACTGTTTTGGCTGGTACGACTTTCTTTGCGTGGGAATGTGGCTTCTTGTGGCTGGAGTGGTCGTGTGGCTCAGAACAAGTTGCAGCTTGTTCCTTCTTTGGTGGACAACAACCCTTTTTACAATCTTCTCCTGGCTTCTCGACAGTGGAGGTAGTAGTAATAACAACGGTTGGAATGGCCATAGGGTCAGCATTATTCTTGGGTGGACAACAACCTTTCTTGCAATCTTCCTTCTTTGGAACGGTTTGGGTGGCTTCAGGAGCAGCAACAGTCTCGGTCTTCTTTGATGAACAACATCCTTTTTGACAATTATCTTTCTTTGGCTCCTCAACAACAGCAGCAACTACAACTGGTTCAACAGTCTCAGTCTTCTTTGAAGAACAACAACCTTTCTTACAGTTGTCTTTCTTTGGCTCCTCAACAACAGCAGCGACTACAGCTGGTTGCTCAACAACAACACTCTCGGCCTTCTTTGAAGAACAACAACCTTTCTTACAGTTGTCTTTCTTTGGCTCCTCAACAACAGCAGCAACTACAACTGGTTCAACAGCAACAGTCTCAGCCTTCTTTGAGGAACAACAACCTTTCTTACAGTTGTCCTTCTTTGGCTCCTCAACAACAGCAGCAACTACAACCGGTTGCTCAACAACAACACTCTCGGCCTTCTTTGAAGAACAACAACCTTTCTTACAGTTGTCCTTCTTTGGCTCCTCAACAACAACGGCAACTACAGCTGGCTCAACAGCTACAGTCTCTGCTTTCTTTGAAGAACAACAACCTTTCTTGCAGTTATCCTTCTTTGGCTGCTGCTCCTCCTCTGTTTGGACAGTGGTGGCAGGTGTGGTTGGCGACGATTCAGAGGATGAACAACAACCTTTCTTGCAGGCCTGGTTTGTGGCAGGTACCTCATCGGACTTGGAAGCAGACTCGGTGGAGCAACAACCTTTCTTGCAAGTGGGTGCTTCGTCCTTGTGGGAGTGGAGAGCTACCTCAATTGGAACAGGTTTGACATCGGTAGAGCAACAACCAGAGGGCTTTGACTCTTGACCGTCAGCGGATTTCTTTTCCTTTGAGCAACATGACTTCTTGGTAGCGGTGGCATCCTCGCTTGGAGAGCAACAGGAACCAGCGGCAGACGACTTTGGATTACATTGGTCATTCATTGGCTCATCGGACTTGCACAAAGTACTCTCATGTCGTTGATCATCCGATGATGAAGTACTACAACAACTATCATCATTTGAATCTTCTCCACCAATTAAAGATTGACAACATGATGAAGTTGATGATGATGGTGAATTATTATTATTATTATTATGAATAATAGTATTATTTTCTAAATTATGTGAATGTTCATGTTCATGGTTATGTTCATGTCCATGGTGATCGTGATCGTGATTCGAAGATGAAGACGACGATGTGGAAGTCGTCGAGGTTAATAAAGGATGATGTGAATCATCCATAATTAATGTTTTAAATTTATTTATAAATACAAAAAAACGGAGTGAATATTTTTAATGAAGAGTAAAATCACTCCGGCTCAACCATTTAAAGTTAAAAAAAACAATTTAATTTTTATTTTATTTTTATTTTTTGTTTTTTTTTTTTTGTTGTCACGTAATTATTTTGATGTTTTTAATAAAAAAATTAAAACAAATAGACTTGTAAAAAAAAAGAATTGGAATTTTCAAATGCAAAGAAACTGGTTTAATTATAATTCAATTTGTGAAAATATTTCTATTGATATTGGGTTGTTTGTTTGTTTTTTGGTTTACCATCGTCCCACCAACACCACCAAACACCCCATTGTTCACACTGAATGAAGAATGAATATTTGCTGTAATAATTAATAGAAACAAACAAAACTATAAAGAATCTCGTAGAGTAATAATTTGTTTTATTTAGTATTTATTTATTTATTTTTTAGATTTTCAGATTTAATAATAAATAAATGTTATTATTATTATTATAATATCTCTTGATTATTAAGGTTTTTAAATGTTTATATATTGAGGTTATAATTATAAAAAAATAAAATGTTTTTTTACAGAATAATTTGGTTTGTTTGTTATAATTTATTAATTAATGATTGATTTTTATTTAATGTTACATGAACAATGTAATGGTTGCAATGACTGCAATGATTACGATTGATGAGATGGTCAAGGTGTTGGCGTCGGATGAACCTGGTTGTACGTCAGAGCCAGCACAGGTGTCACCGTTGTAACCGGCATTGCAGGTGCACGATGCCTTTGAGGTGTCGTAGATACCACGGTAGCTACAGAATCCAGAACGATCAAAGAAGACGGTGTTGACGTTGTTGACATCGTAGTAGCATGGGTAGGTTTGATTCTCGGCGTATTTGTTTAGCCAATTGACGGTGGTGGTCTCATCGGAGGAACGCATGCATTGGAAGGTCGAACAGATGGTATTCTTTTGTGTTTGTCCGTTGGCAGAGAAGGAGACGTCGACACGACCCATAAAGGTCATCGAATCCATATCCTCTTGACAACTGTATGGTGTGTAGTTGGGGGGTGGTGGTTTAGCCATCACCTTTCTCATTGAATCGGGTGGATCTATTGTATTTGGTGTACATGTTGCATATGTTGTATAATCGTTTCTAGTCACTGAACATGTTGTATTTTGAACTGTTGGTGCTGCACCTATAATATATAATAATATATATATAATCAAATTTATTGTTATTAATATAAAGTGTTCTCATTTTTCTTTCAACAAATATATATCTTTTTATTTTTGTTGATTATACTAAAGTGTTTGTTGGGTTATTCAAATTTGATTGTTCGCTCATTCTTATTTGATTTGATTTATTGCTGTATGAATGCTTTGCTTGTAATTTATTATATCATACCTTGAACACAACACAAAAGTGCAGATAAAAGTAATAGAGATACTAGTTTAATCATTATTGCTAAATTTGTGAAATAACAGTTTCATGAAATTTTTATAGCTTGTCAATCAGAGGGCTAATGTTTTTTTTTGCAATCCCCACATAATCCATCTTCCGCTATTTTTAATAACGTCATAATAAATTGGGAACAAAAATTTGATTTTTTGTATTTTTTTTTTTTTTTTTGATTTTTGTTTTATAATAATGCCACCACACTAACAATTTTTTTGTGACACCTTTGATCATAATGTATGATTCAGATAATCATTGTTTTTAATTTTTTTATTTTATTTTTTATTTTTTTATTTGATGATGATTTTGACAGACAGGGAATTCAAAATGGGTTTTCAGATGTCACAACACCAGTAGTGGGCAACTACCATGGTATCATACACCGATATTTTGTTGGACCACCACATCCCACAAATCTTCTTTAAGATGTTTAATTACCAATGCAGTACTAGTATCCAAGTATCACTTCTCAAGTTTTTTGATTTTTATAAATACTAATAAAAAGTTTAACTAGTCAGAATCATAAAAATTGAAAAAAAAAAAAGAAATAATAGAATTTGAATATTCACTAAATTTACTTTGTCATTGTAATATTCATTAGATATTTGATATGAAATAGATAAAAGAGAACTTTTACATAAAAACACTCGTTCAAACTGGCATTGGGCAATGTTTTATAAAAAACTTGTAAAACTTTGTGGTTTTACTTTGCATCTTTTAATAAAGTCTGGTTGTTTTTTTATCAAGTGATAATACCTAGATTTAATTTATATTTTAATATGTTTTGTAGGGTGATTGGTGAATAGTAGTGGTGTGTGATTAATGAATATTATTTAGTGGTTTGTGGTGAAACTCAACTCAAATCTATAAAATAAAAAGATATTTAAAATCATTATTCCTATCTTTTTTTATTATTCTTCCATTTTAAACTTATAAGAATACATAATTATCATATAAATATAGAATATTTCTAATAAATGGTAAAATTTATTTTTAAAGTTTTTTAATTTCAAATAATTAATTTTTTTATTTTAATCCCTTATTTAGGATTTCATTGAGTTATACCTAAAAACAGTACTATATGAGCAGCTGGATATAATATACGAAGAGTTAGAAATAAAACCAACTACAATGTTGAACGATGAACTTGGGATGGATAACATTGATTTCATAGAGTTTATTCAGAGAATAGAAGATGATTTAGATATAAAAATAACAGGAAAGCTTGATCATCGGATTGAATGCTTCAACGATTGCGTAATACTAGTAAAAAAAACACTCTGTAAATGATTTATTAACTTGGAATTAATAAACTGAATTTTTCTGTATTTAAAAATAATTATTTAATCACTCTTACTGAGCACACGCAGAAACTAATTTTGCCGGAAGTACTCCATTCCCGGTAGTAATATTGACGGTTAATTGGTAATAATAATAATAATCTGGTAGTTTTGGTTGCAAGCATCGGTGCAGAAGTAGGAGTTCAACTACCGGTTATCTAAACTGACAGCCAAAGGCTACCAGTAGTTTAACAGTTACTTCATACAGGAAACGTAGCTCGGCGCCAACAAAAGCTGCCCAACGAAAAAGACTGGATCTACCTCAGTTACCAGTACTACCATTAGTGCGACTGTTGCACCAACTAACAAGCATATTACCGCACCCACATCCTTTTTAATGAATCATATTCATCACTTATATATATCTTAATTCAATGTTTTTATCTACGCATGACCGATACAAATTCGTCTTTAGAGAGATCACCGTTCTTATCGACATCAAAGATGGCGTAGACGGTGTCGACCACTTCGTTCGATGGCTCAAACTGGCAGATGACCTTGGCGATATACTTGAACTCGCTCTTGGTGAATGGCTGGTTGATTCCCTTGTAGAGATCGATGGAGAGACTGACCTCATCGAGCTTGTTCAACAAACGATTGAAACCAACGAATTGCTCAAATGTGACACCCTTGCTGCCGGTGTTGTTGACGGTGGTTGGCAACGACTCGACCGACTTCAAGTAGCTGTTACGCATGTTCTCGTTGGCATGCGACGATATCAACAGTCCGAAATCACGCTGTGAGATCTGGCCTGTGCTCTTGGGATCGTAGAGGTGGAACTCCAGTTGTAGGACATCACGACGAACCTGCTCCAACAGCGACTTGAACTTTTCAAGTGTCAGTGAGTTGTCGCCATGCTTACCAAAGAGGGAGTCGACCCAGTCCTGCGAAAGCAGCGACTTTTGGCTGGTGTCAGTCGATGACTTTGTAAAGGCAGAATGATTCTTGAGAATTCTAAAGATCTTTGTAAACTCGTTGACGTCGATCGAGTTGTCGTGATCGACGCCGAATATCTTGAAGGCAATATCAACACTCTTCTCTGGAATTGACAACAGAGTCGAGAAGAACATAAACTCACCAAAAGAAATCAAACCGTCACCATCGACATCGGCAATCTTGAATGATATTGGCACCTCTTTAATGTCCAGAGATTTGTTCTTGGTTGAACCTGGTGATGAAGTCTTGAATTGGTGTGATAAAACAGCACGTACAAAATCATCTAAAGTCATAAAATATTCACCTGACAAGAAAAAAAAACATACAATATTATTATTTTGTTTCACCTTTTTTAAATATTTATATATTATATGATTGAAAGAATTGATTGTGATTATTAAATAATATTAACTAACTACTTACCATTCTTATTTATTGATGCAAATGTTTGGAATATCTTTTCTGGTGTACTGAACTCACGAATACGATCTTGATAGTTGGTGAAGATCTTCTCACGCCAATTTTGGTTGGTTGGTTCATCGACAGCAAGTACAACCGCTGTGGTTGTTACAACCAAAGCACAACCTATATCAATCCATTTCCATTTCCATTTTATTTGTTTTTGTTGATTTTGATTATATTGATTGTGTTGTTGTTGTTGTTGACCAGATGAATATAATCTGACTACTGAAGTTCTTCCTACTGGTGTTGAACTTGACAATCTTAATGATTGATTCAATCTTTTTGTTGATTGAATAACTAATCTATTTGTAAACATTATTATTCTTTTTTTCTTATATATATATATTTACAAATAGATTAGTTATTCAATCAATTATTTAAAAACAAAAAAAAAATTAATAAAGTTTTCTGTTTTTTTCTATTTTTTGGAATATTTGTTAAATTTTTAGTTATGTGATTGAAAACTGCCAAGTGTTAACGAAATTAAAAGAAATTATATTATCTTTATTGTAATCCATTTAATATCCAACTTTGTGAAGGTTCTGGTACAGCAGAAATCGATTGCAATACCGAGTAGAGTGATCGAACAAGAATTGCTTTCTCTGATTTCTCAATACTATTGAATTTATCTTTGATCAACGAACTCAACCTATCAGTTACAATAGTATCAAGATTAAAGCTTCTAATAAATATTGGTAATGAATATGCCAATATATTCGATAGATTAATCTAGTATTAATTGAATATTGTGTTAGAAATTCATTATTTTTTTTCTAATATTATTATGATAAATATAAAAATACTTACATCTAAATTATTTAATTCCAATTGAGTAAATAATATATTGATGTTGATACTCGATAGAGAACATGTGATAACGGTCGATAGTAGTTCAATACCGATCGAGTGTTTAGGTGAGAGTTTGAGACAATCGAGGAAATCAATGATCAATTCATTGAGTGTTGGGCGGCTACCATCTGTTGGTTGGCCACCGATAAAGATACTCTCGACAATCGATGGAAGGAATGCTTGCAGCATTTGTTGGTAAGGTGATCCGTTGCTTGCGAAACACCACTGTTTCAGAGTGGCAATCGATTGGAGTGTTATTGGTACTTTTGCAAGTTTGGCCCATCTGGCAAAGACATAGTTCATCTTTAATGAGTTTTGGAAGGTTTCAGCATTGTTGAGTGATCCACTGATAAGTTGGAATCCAAACTTCTTATCGGGAAGTGCAGATAATCCCGATGCACAATGGTCGAGTGCTGCCACAACATTACGATCAACAACCATTGTTGTATTATTGCTGTTGTTATTACTCTTAACGAATGGCGATGGAATTGATTTCGAGATGTAATCGATCGCCAACTTTTTGAATCGAATACGCATGTCATCTGGAAGATGTTCAGCTTGCAATCCATCATAGATTACACTCCATGTCAATTCAAGATTCTTTGATGATTTGTTATTATTATCGTTGTCATCATCAACATTATCGTAGACTTTGGTTACATTTTCGAGGAGTGCGAATAGAGAGTCAACTCGAGAAGCGGCAACATGAGAGATAGCCAATGGGATGGAGCGTAGTAGTGTTTCCTTTACCATGCTGCTGTTGAATGATTGGATGATGCTGATCCATTCAACATAGACATTGGAGCATGTCGATAGTAAGATGTTCTTGGCACAGAATTCAATGCATTTGGAGCGAACCACCTGATTTTGATTGGAAGTGAAAATTCTCTTGATGATCGATCCCCAATTAACGATCGGTAGCTTACTTCCATCCACTTGACTAAAGATGGAAAAGACCGATGCGATCTGTTCGTTGGAACTAGATTTACTGTTCAACAAGTTGAATAGTTTCTTCACTAGAAGTTCATCTGGAAGATGGTCGAGATTGTCTGGGGTATCGTTGGAGGATGAACTGCTGGTTGGAATGGAGAGTGCACCGAGCGATGCAGCGGCGAATCTCACTACTTTGCTATCGTCGCTTGTGTCATAGATTTGAATGAGTGATTCAACCAGTTGATTGATGAGTGATTGACATTCTTTTCTTCTGGCTGGATTCGAGTTGATAAAGTCAATGACCCCGGTTGCCAAGTTGCCGTTGAACGAGTGACTGGCATCCTGTGAGAGGATAGGAGCACCAAGGAACACTGCAGCCGCTACAATACAAGCGATACGATCATTTGCCGACAGGTTTTGTTGTGACAATGTATTGATATACTGCTTAAACTGTGATTCAATGTAGTCAATATCGAGACTGAACGATTCCGATGCCAACAATTGAATGAGTAAAGCATGTGAAGCAAAGGTAAACAACTTGTGTTTTGGATAGATCGATCTATTGTTATCGAGTTGACTTATCAGCTCTTTAATTTGATTGTAATCGAGCTTCGAGAGTTTGAACAACACTGTCTTTACCAATGGCAAGACAAGGAGGGTAGCACCAAACAATTGAGGTGACGATTTTGACAACTCTTGGGATTGTCGATAGATTGCTTCTAGTATCGCAGAGATTTCAATAAGTAGGTTCTCAGATTGTTGGTTATTGATCTCTTTCAGTGCGGAAACAACGTATCCAATGGAAAGAACCAATCCAACATTCTCTGGTGTATCAGATAGATTGTGGATGTCAAGACAATGGATAAGTTTGGATCTATAGACATTTAGCAATGGTTCAATAAGAGTTGCTGGTTTCTTGGCATTACTTAGATTCATTATTGCAATGGCAATGGCTAGATACCATGAGAATTTAGATTGACTGTGATCGGTAGACTCTCCCCAGAGCAAAGCTTGTCTTGATTGTACAACCAACGGACTTTCATCGTTGAGCGATGCAATCAAGCATGAAATACCGATAAAGCATGCACCTTTTGATATGACTGGTTTTTCTTGATTAATCCAATCCAATAGTTTCGACACTACCTGTTCAAATTTGTTGTACGACGACAGAGGAAGCGATCTTCCAAGACCAGCAAGAGCCAGCACAATATTCTCAGATTGCGAATAAGTTATCTGGTTATTCGAGATCTGCTCAACATGATCCAACAGCAACTTAAAGATATCATCGAATACTTTATCTCTAACCAAGTTGGGTGCGAGTGGTTGCTTGTCTTTCGCCAGCGACATTCTAGTTTGTTCGTTACGCAACGATGCTTCCATCATCTCGGACATGAAACGATTCCATCCACCGATTGTCAACATTCTACTGGTGAAATCATCGGCACGACTCGAACTTAGATCGAGACTGGTGAGATCGATCAACATCTTACTGAATGCTTTATGGCGAAGTGCAATCATTTTCTTTGATTCACGATTACCCTCTTGTCCCAACGCAGAGAGGTTAGAGAACGACCAGAGAAGACCGGCTTGAACACCATGGGTAATACCAACACGTGACTCTGTACAATACTCTTGATACAGCTTTGGTTCCACACTATCGACAGCTTCGCCAATACGAATCGATTTGGTTTGACGAAGATTGGTATGTGCACTCTTAAGAGTACGCTTCTCATTCAACTCCTTCACCAATGCTCTCTTTAGCAACTCTTCAACCAGTGTCATATTTGTAGTGGTATTGGTGGATATCAACGAGTTGAAATCATATTGAATTAGGTTGGGATCTACCTCTGCATAGGCACCAAGAGTAATGTAAGCTTCTCGTTCAACGCTGACGTCGGAACACTGTGTAAACTCCCAGAGTCTTGTGACGATATCTCTGATGATATCAGCTTTCTTCTCGTCCATGATGTCAATGGGTGTTGCTTTGAGATCGACGACACCATTTCCAAAGAATTGCACCAGGTGTTGACTGACAATCGATTGTCTCTTTACATCCCGGGTGAAGTTCTTCTTTATGACATTCCAAGCACTAACGAAACCGAGCACTTCATTCTTACATAGCGAGCTGAGTGCATCCAATGCCAGTGACAGTACAGTTGGATGACTATCACGACAGAGCAGAGCAGAGAGTGGAGCAATCATTTCTTGTCCTGCATCGGAATCTACCGAGCATACTTGACGAATGCTTGCTGCCGATGCAATACGCTCTTCGACAGTGCTGCAACCATTACCATCTGGACGTATCGCTGTCAACATTGTTTGTAGAGATGTCAGTGCCTTGTCGTTGACCATCCAGATTCTGGTCATTAGACGAATAGCTATTGGCATGAGTGACTTCTTGTTTGACGCCATATCGTTGATCATCTTTACGACTACGGGATAGCAGATTCGGTTGGCAGCGAGGTCAGTCAGTGAATGATAGAGTTGTTTGATAACAACACCCGATTCTTCATGTCTAAGACGATGTATTAACAATGGTAGCAACGGTATCGCTTGCAATGAATCGACAGAGGTTATCAACGATAGTACAACCAAAGCACGGCATCTAACAGTTGATTGCATTTCAAACTCTTGATTTCTATAGAAAAGGAAAGAGCATAGAATTAACAATAATAAATCACAATCTAATGATTTACTGCTACTATCAGACTGACTTTTAATACTATTTAACTTTGATTCTAAACCATCAAAGAATGTAATTAATCTATTATTATTATTATTATTACTATTATTAAAGGTTGATAAGAACCATTGATAGCTAATATTAATAAGTGATATTGACTCTGATATTACAATATCTAATTGGATATTATTATTATTATTAGTTGATTGTTTAACTTGTTGCTGTTGTTGTTTGTTAATGATTATCTCTATATCTCTAATTAGTGATATGTTTAAAACGTTGATTTGATTCTCTAGTGTATCGTTTGGTATCGATGATTGTAAACGAATCAATGGATATAATAATATTGGTAGTATATTGATGTTGATAACAGATTCATCTAATACTAGTGTGAATAGTTGTAGTACTCTAAGTTGGTGTTGTCTCTGTAGCTTTGGTACCACCAGTGCCAATGTGAATATTAGCGGTGCATTTGGAATGTTGGTAGATTGGCTATTCGATACTGTGGTACTCCAAAGCAGTGAACTATAGCTATCATCACAATCGACAAGATCGAATAGCAATGAGAGTAACACACCAACATCACATCCAATATCATTACCATTGCTATTGTTATAGACATTCTGAACAATCAACAATGCAACTCTATGTATGGATGCATTCCATTGTTGTTTCTCACCACTTGAGAATGAATCTAACAAAGAATCATCTGTAAATCTAACCAACTCTACAAGATCTCTAATTATATCGATCATCATAGTGTTATTATTATTATTATTATTGATAGAGAATACAATGGTAGATAACAATACCAGTATTGGAAGTTGAAACATATTGTTATTCATTGCTATTCTACTAATTTGGTGAATAAGTTGATAGGTTGATGAAGAGGAAGAGGATGATGAAGTGGATGATGATGATAATGTTGATGACCTAATAATGATTGATTGTAATAGTGGTGAAAATGCCTTCCATCTTTGTTCGTAGAGAGATACAGGTAGATCTACAGCTTCATCGGTTAAAGACAACTCTATGTATTTTACAAAGGAAACGAGTGATTCTAAGTTGGCACTCTTGATAACCGAGAGAATAGCTTGGTTCTTCATGGTGGTCAAAACATCTACTTGCACCATATGTCGAACGACTTCACCAATGATTAGATCAACTCCGACATGACCACATCCAACAGCAGGCAATGAATTAACCAATGTTTCAATTAACTTTGTTCTTTGTATTCTATTATATTGAACTGCATTCCACAACTAAAAATATAATAATGTATATTCATTTCATTTTGTAAAAGATAGTTAGATATATAGTTTTATTAAATTAATAAACTAGTGTTTTATTTTTAACTTACAGAATTTAAAACAGATTCTAAAATGAAAATAGAATTGGTTGATAGTAATCTTAAAAGTATTTGTAATAGATGATCATTTCTAACAGTGTTATGATTGCTTGAAGGGTCACACAACAACGATGATATTCTTAGTACTGATTCTCTTTGAACTGAACTGTTTTCAATCTCTAACCTTGATTGTATATTCTTTAGTTTATTCGTCAATTGACTATCCATTCTTCAAAATATTGATGTGAAGATAGAAATTAACAATCACATTTAAATTTTTATTTTTTGTTTTTTGGGTATTCTTTCGACAAAAACAACCTGTCGCCCAAAATAGCCACCCGAATTTGATCAAAGAAAACTATTTATATATAGATTAGAATGTATTAGAAACGAATAAGAGCTTAGAAATAATAATGAATAGGAAAAAGAAAAACAAAAGAAATTTTTAAAGCAAGTTTATTATAATTTAAACAAATATTTTTTATTTTATTCTTGTACCACTGTATTGACCATGTGGTTGACTACTCTTTTACGTATTTGAGAATGATAGTTACTATTGGACCTATCATTGCAAGAACTATCGAAAAGATTCTCACCCTCCAAGTTCTGTTTTTCCAAAGTATACTTCCCATTATATCTCTCTAAAGAAGAAGAATGTCAGTTCTATTTTTAAAATCAAAGAAAAAAAAAAGACTTACTTTTCTCATTTTGAGATCGTAGAACGCAATTGGTAAGACTACCCGCAGACAAAGAAGATGAGAAATCTTTTTGGTCTGGTCCTATTAAAGACACTTTGGAAGGATTTACGTGAGGAAAGCCAAAAATTTCCAATATTGTTTTCATTAATGGTTTCGTTTCAATCTCCGAAATTTGTATTTCCTTCTTCCACCATAAGAGTTTGACTGAGAATGAGTCATGTACTTCCACGATATGATATTCCCCAGGTTTCATTTGTTGGTCTTCTCGAATGTACTTCTCTTCTCCTTCTTTGTCATTTGCTATAATTTTTACAGATTTAGGATGGATCGATAAAGATTTATAAATCGAAAGTGGAGTGCAAGGTGCTGTGAATTTCAAATCTGATTCTTTAAAAGAATAGTAACTAATAAACAAAGAGCAAGAACATTATTAAATTTAAAATACTAGTGTTTTATTCTTACCTTGGTTGTCAAGCTCCTCTAGATAAAGAAATATAAACATAATATGATAAATATATTAAGATTGTTAGTGATTAGTACTGGATAGCAATATTGAGAAAACAAATATGAATATTTTTTTTGATAGATATCAATTTTAACACAATATAAATTGGAAAAGCTTTGAGATATACTAAAACAAGATAAAATTTTTTTTTTGAGTATTTACCTTTGTTTTTAAGATAGTTTTTGAGCCTGATAATGTCTCCATATTTGAACCCCATATTGATAAGAGGAAATAAATTGTCCAATTTGAGAGCACTATTAATATCATGAAGAGTTTGAAATCCATTGGTCAACAAAACTTCAGCTGTGATACTAGGACAATTAACGTCTTTAAGTAATTTCGTAAGGGATTCTATTGTTTGATTTTCTTTCATTATTTCTTTCAATATAAATAAGTAAGTGATAAGTTTATAATTATTTCCTACAAGGAGATATATATTTCAAAATAAAGAGGTTGAAAAATGTTATGAAATTTTATTAAGACCCTATAAAAGAATCCAAAATTTTTGTTTTCTTATTATATATTAAAAAAACAACATCAATATAATATTAATTCATACTTTTAATTGGCGCTTAACGGTTGCCGCCAATTTTGAGTTCAAACTGTAAGTTAACGAATCAAATTTAACACTATAGTATAATACCATATACCTATAATTTCATTTACAATGTCTAATGATTTTATTTTTGAAATTAAAATCATCAAAAATTATTTTATTAAAATTAATTAAATAATTCATTTTATTATAATAACATATTCAAAAATAAAAAAAACAGGCGATCATTACCAATGAAGAAACAACAAGCATAATTTTCAATTTTATTAATTTATTTAATTTGCAACCTGATGAAAATTAAAAAAAAATTGATTGACTGATCTTGATTGCGCAAATGAACCAAATAGATTAATATATATTAATTAAAGAAATGAAAGAAGCAAAGAGTTTAAGGAATAGAAAAAAGACAAATAATTAGCTATTTGGAAGATAGGTGAAAGAAAAGCAGATGATAGCTTGCATGGGAATCCCATGCAAGGAGATTTAGTGAGTTAAAGGTGTTCATTGATGATAAAGATTAAATTATCATTGGATGATCTTTTTAAATTGGCATCTAAGTTTTAAATAGCAGATTTTTTGAAAGGTGCAGAAGTTTCCCTTGGTCAAGACATCGACTTGATATGTCGAACGACTTCACCAAAGATTAGATCAACTCCGACATGACCACATCCAACAGCAGGCAATGAATTAACCAATGTTTCAATTAACTTTGTTCTTTGTATTCTATTATATTGAACTGCATTCCACAACTAAAAATATAATAATGTATATTCATTTCATTTTGTAAAAGATAGTTAGATATATAGTTTTATTAAATTAATAAACTAGTGTTTTTTTTTTAACTTACAGAATTTTGAGTCCAACTTTTTTTTAGCAAAAACAACCTGTCCCCCAATCTAGCTACTCGAATTTGATCAATTAAAACTATTTATTTATAGATTATAATGTATTAGAAACGAATAAGAGCTTAGAAATAATTTAATAAGTTGCTCATCATGAATAGGAAAAAGAAAAACAAAAGAAATTTTTAAAGCAAGTTTATTATAATTTAAACAAATATTTTTTATTTTATTCTTGTACCACTGTATTGACCATGTGGTTGACTACTCTTTTACGTATTTGAGAATGATAGTTACTATTGGACCTATCATTGCAAGAACTATTGAAAAGATTCTCACCCTCCAAGTTCTGTTTTGCAAAATATTTCGAAATTTGTATTTCCTTCTTCCACCATAAGAGTTTGACTGAGAATGAGTCATGTACTTCCACGATATGATATTCCCCAGGTTGCATTTGTTGGTCTTCTCGAATGTACTTCTCTTCTCCTTCTTTGTCTTTTTCTATAATTATTGCTGATTTAGGATGGATCGATAATGATTTATAAATCGAAAATGGAGTGCAAGGTGCTGTGAATTTCAAATCTGATTCTTTAAAATGAATAGTAACTAATAAACAAAGAGTAAGAACATTATTAAATTTAAAATACTAGTGTTTTATTCTTACCTTGGTTGTCAAGCTCCTCTAGATAAAGAAATAAAAACATAAAAAGTGTGAAGAATAATGGTTAAAGTCAAAAAATTTAGATTAATGTTAGTAGTTAATGAAAAATTAGTTACCTTTGTTTCTAAGATAAACTTCAAGTTTACTTAGATCTCCAGGTTCAAAGCCCAGTTCAATAAGAACAGAAAAATGGTTTTTGAGATAATTATTGATAGAACTAAGAGTGTCAAATCCTTTTTTTAACAAGATTTCTGGTTTGATACTTGGGCAGTCTGCATCTTTAAGTAATACTGTAAGGGAATCGAATGTTTCTTTCATCTTTTTAAAATTATAATATCTTAAAAAGAGAATCTAATAGAGATAAAATACATAAAGATAATTGAGTTTTTTGAGATTAAATTTACAATATAAATTTCCAAGATAAATATTATTCTTTTTTTATAATATTTAATAATATTAATCAAAAGTAATACATAATTAAAACAATAACCTTATTTTATTGGTAATTAAAAAAAATTGTTTTAATATTTGCATCCAAAACTTTTTCAAAATAGAGGTAGTCCAGTATTGTTCTTTTTATTTGGTTTTAAAACTATTCCAATGAATTTTCACTATTTTAACCATCTTTTTTAGATAGAAAGTTAATTCGTTAATATTATTAAATTGTTATATTTATTTTTCAATTGATTTTATTTTTGATGGACCCAAACGAATTAGTTTGAAAGCTGGTCAATTTTTGTTATACGTTTTTTCAATTTGAGATCTTGTTTTCTAAATTTGTGATATCTTTTTGCAAACAAAATTCCACCAACCAATATAGCTATGAACACAACACCACCAACAACGATACCAGCAATTGCACCAGTTGACAATCCTTTCTTATCAGCACATATAAAGTCAGAGGTGTCACTTGAACCAACATCAATGAGATTAGAGAAATCAGGATCTAAATCAACAAAATCTGAATATGATGGAATGGTTATTCCAACAATTGCTGATCGGAATTGTTTGTTTTGTTCTGAATCGATATCGTCTTGATCAATGATAACATTCTTGATTGGTGTAACTGTATTATCGATCATACCATCAGATAAGAATCTTCCATAAAGACTTTGATCTCCAACATTCAATTTGATCCATTGAATCGATCCATTCACTGATCCAAATCCAGATGATGAACAAACATCTGATTGATCACTTTCAATCGTTGCCTTCATCAATATTTGTAATGTGTTGGTTGGTTGTTTGAATCGATATGAATTCAGATTCATTGTGAATTTGATTGTTGATTGTGGAATGAATAGATTCTGATTTGCAAATGTGATATTTGTTGATTGTTTGAAATATTCAATTGTCACATTTAAGATGGTTGATCGTTGATTGATTTGTGTTGAATAGAAATATTTTGGATTGGTTGTTGGTGTTGTTTGATCTGTGAAATTCCAAGTACTGATGTTGAATTGTTCAACGATATTATTGATATCATCCAATTCTCTGATTCCAATGATTTCAATCGATGTTGTGATTAAACTTCCAGATGTTGTTACATTTGTACCTGTTGCTGGTTCTGGATATGCTGGTGGAATCGGAACAATGATAGTTTCTATTTAGAAAATTAGAATATTAGTTTGTTGTTTATTATTTAATTCATTTTGATAATCAATACATACTTGAAGAACAAGATGGACCATACCAAGGTTGATTACATTGACAAATCGAATTGATACATTGTCCATTATTATTGCATGATGGTGTTCCTGGACATTTCACTGGTGCTGAGGTTGGTGTTGGAGTTGGAGTTGAAAGAGGAGGTAATTGAATAACTGGAATAATGAATTCATTTGATGATATCGAGTTTCTTATCACTTTGAATTTAATGAAATTTGAATTGATTGGTTTAATTCTGTTTTTAAATTGTAAAATGATACCAGAATGGAAAGTTAATTCAATTGTTTCATAACCATTTCCATAATCAATGTATGATGCCATATTATCATTGTTCAATCCAAATGATTTGCCATAAATTGTCAATGATCCACCTCTGTTTGTCAATTCCGATGAATGTTCAATGATTGGAGTTATCAATGAAAACTCTCGTTTGATGTAATATTTGAAATTTAGATTTTTCAATTCCAAACTATTATATGCTTTGTAGTTCAAATTGTTATCAACAATTCCAAATACACTGACAAAAATATAATTCATTCCAAATGCAAATGGAAGTTGAACTTTGACATTGTAGTTTACAAAATCACCAGAAATATTAACAATATTAGTTGTCAATTGAATATGATTGGTATTCTCTGAATTTAAATGAATAACTGGATGGTGTCGAAGTGATACTCCTGATTCAGTACTGAGTTCAAATGTTGTTAAATTGAACTCAACCGTTCTATCCAAAGTACCAACATCCACTGATGAACTGAATGTAAAACTACTAATTGATGGTGGATTAATATCACCTGAATCTAATAAATAATTAAGACTTAGAATATAAAAATCTTTTTTATTGGTTAAATATAATTAATACTTACTACTATTACACAAAAGTTGTACATTTAATTGATTCTTATAAGTTGTTGATCCATAAATAAATGAAAGATAATCATATTTAATTGGTAGTTCTTTTGATTGTATCAAAGTACTATACAAAAGATAATCAGCTCTGTTTAATTCTTGATCATAGTCAAATAATGAAATATTTGCAATCTTGAAGGTTTGTGACACACAATTGACTTTGAGTACAAAACTGATATTATAAAGACCATTGAATCTATCACCTTCAATTAAATTTGATTCGTTGAAACTGATTACTCTTGGCAAATAGTCACGATCTGAAATTACAGAAACAGTTCCATTTGAAATACCAATATATGATTCAACAATTCTTATCGACCAACCAACTGTTATCTGTTCATTTTGATCAATAACTAAATTTGAATTTAATAATATTACTTCAGTTACAATTGGTTTAAAAAATCCAATTTTATTATCTAAAAACAAATTTATTAATAAATATTTAGATTAGTTTGGTTTTAAAAATAAATAAATATTTTACTTACATGTTTTTGAAACAAATAACAAAGCACTGTCACCATACTTGTCAAAAATATTAAAATATTCAAAATTAATATTATTAATAGATAAATAATATTCTAAAGTTCCATAATTTAAATCGATTGGTAGTTTTATATTGAAAACATAAAGATTCAATTTTTGATCATATAGTGCAACAAATGTCTTCTTGTGAGTTGGAAGTGTGAATTTTACAGAATCTATCATATCGATAATATCATCAGCCAAACTAATATTTAATTCTAAAATATTATCACCACCATCCAATGTTATATTGTTTTGTGAAAATTTGAAATATGTTAAACTTTCGATATCTGTTTAAAAAAAGAATTAAATTAATAATTAATTGATTATAAAATTAAATTGTTTGTTAAAACATACTTAATTGAATTACAGGTAAAGAAGGAAGGGTATCACCATTCATATTATAAGTAATTCCAGAATAATATCGGAAATAATTAAAATTTGTCGTGACAAATGCAAATAAATAATCAGGTATAACAAAATTACATTGGAATTCATATGTTCCATTGAATTCATTTCCATCCACTAGATTTCTATTATCAACATTTATAATATCTGGCAAAGGTGCAAAACTGAAATACATTATTTGAAAGTTTGATCTTACTCTCATTCGAATGACAACAGAATTACCTGTCAAATTTCTCATTTCAAAACTTTCCACTACAGATATATATTGAGCTGAAATAATATTTAATTTTAATAAATATTAAATAGTAGAGTAAATAATTAAGGTTGAATAAATACCTGGTGCTGTAGGGCCTTTTGGTAAATTGTATGATTTAGCAATTGAATATGGACTTATTTTTGCATAAATTTGTTTTGAATTTGGTCCATCTGAAAATGGTAACAAAAATGTATAATTAAATCTTGGAGGATTATTTGTATAATCTAAAACATATGGATAAAAGTTTGATACCGAATACCTTAGGGTATCAACTTCAATAGACAAGTATATATTGAGTACTGATTGATAGTTTAAATTTGCAATGAAAAAGACAGTATTTGTCTCGTTATCTATATAGTCACTGAATATACTATTATCTTCAAAAACTATATCATTTAAATTAACAATTTAACAATAAGAAAGAATTAATTTCCAAAAAATTCTACTTACATAATCCAATCAATGTTGATGAGTAATTCTCGTAGACAATATCCGAAGTACTATCACATAAATAGGTAGCATATAATCCAGTAGAGTTGTAATATGTATTCTCATTTGCAAAAACTATATGAGTCTCGTTTCTAAAGACAGGGAATGGATGCGGTGTATAAATATTAGGCAAGAGAATAGAATTGAAATTCTGAAAATAATTGAAAATAATAAAATTATAGTCTATATATTGATAATCTCGTTGAATTGTTACTCCTGAATTTGGATAGCTCTCGGTATATAAATATTTGGTGGATCTATAAACTGATGAAAAAAATTAATATACATTATTAATAATATTTATATATATAAATTTACCATCTATTGGGAATTTAATATCAATACTCTGATAGATTGTCATTCCATATACATTAATTCTTACTGTGACATTGGAAGGAATTGATGTATATCCGGGATATAAAAAAAGTACTAGAATATATTGGCTCAACTTTCCTGACTTAGGTTTTGCAATTGTACAATTAAAATAAGAATCAAAACTTAATATTGAGCATCTCAAAAAATTTAGAGGAATTTGTTGGTAGAATAACGGATCAAAATTGAATTGTATTATTTGAGTTTGAAGACCAGAACTTGTTGCCAATGGTTTTCCTACTTTCACAATTTGAAATTGGGCACTTGAAAAATCTACAAATATAAAGTGGGATATTAAATTTTAGTATAATATTTTTTTGATACAATATGTATTTTTGATACATTTTTTAAAACTGTTTATATATTTACTTCTACAAATAAATTCACCAACTGGGAATGAGTAACCATTTGGAAAAGGAAATGTTGGATCGAAGGGTCTGGTAATGTTGAACGTAACATTTTGATAGTCGGTATTGGATGGTTTAATATAAGAAAAATCAAATGTAAACATTTGGTTCTCTCCATCATGAACAATATTCGCAGTCATAAGATTTGAGTATAAGTACTCAGCTTTAAAATCAGAATCTTTTAAAGTGTAATTTAATTGCACAATGAAATTGATTGCATTTGTACAAGATCCAGATTCATCGATTAAAGTAGGTTTAATTCTATAGTTTATAGAAGTTGATGTAATTGTATTAAAAGAATCTAAAAAAATTAAAAAAAGTTTAGATTGTATTTTAAAGATTTAAAAAAATGGTTAGATATTTTTATTTTTACAATTTTTTTGCACAAAAAATCATTTTAAAAATACAAACTTAATACAAATAATAAAGATAAAATAGATAAAAATATCAATCTGGACATTTTTAATTAATAATAAATGATTGACATATGTTTCTTTTTAGGTAGAAATATGATTGATTTTACTTAAATTGATGAAAAATATCAAGATTTTTATGATTTTTTACTAGATTTTTAATTAAAAAGCCCCTAAATTAATATCTACCACAAAGTATAGGGATCGTAGATAATAGGTAAAAGAAATAGATCTTTTAAATTTTTAAAATTTTATTATAGATATTTAAAAAATTAAAGAAATTAATTTGATATTATCTAGAAAGATATTTTATTTTTTATTTTTTATCGGCTGTGCAGAAAAGAATGTTGATCTAGAAAAGAACATCTTCATGATTTTTTTTTCAAATTATTAGAGACGATGATTAGAAAAATTTATTAAGTTTTGAACAAAAAGAATAATTAATGATCATCGGTTTAAAGTTGAGAATCTTTTTACTTTTTATCACACAACTTTTATTCAATAATTTTTGTTTATTCATATAGATTGCATTCAGGAGCAGGTGGTTGATTATTTTATGTTTACTTATTTCAGAATGATTATAATAGGACAAGCAACTATAGTAGAGCGAGGAGTGTAGATATTTACACTACTAACTGATTCATAAGAGATACAATTGTTAATATTCTCACTCTCCAAGTTTAGTTCCAAATCAGTCTTGCCAATAAATCTATCTGAGGAGAAAGAAGAATGTTAATTATATTAAAGAAATAGCCAAGAAAAACAATAAAGACATACCTTTCTCATTTTTAGAACTTTGAACGAAACATGGAAGGGTGCCAGCAGATACACAGTAACTAATATAATCGCGTAAAAGCTTAGCATTATGCTTTTTTTTTTTTGCGTATTAGCAAAATACCTTTTTTGGATGTCTGGGGAGTCTTTTTGATTGATCATTGTTTTTAACATACCAAAAAAAGCAAAAAAAATGAAAAATTTAATTAAATTTTATTTATTTCGATTTTTCATTGGTCAACTCACTTTCAACCTCGATATATCAGGAATGTAAATGCAAATGATATTTTAGAGGGTAAAAAAAAAATTGAATACTACAAATCATAACCATCTCCTTTTCATTGCGTTATGAAATCACATTTTTTTTTTTGAAAACCGATTTTTTTTTTTTTTTTTTTTCATTCAAATAATTGAATATTTATATAAATGATTTGTTTAAAAACATTGAAAATTTTAAGTGAACATCACAAATCGCTGATAGTTATAAATTAAAATATTAAATAAATAGTAAAGGTAAAATGGATATACCAAAGACATATGAGGAATTCATTATTTGTGATGAGGTAATGAAACAAAGATTATTTGCTGAAATCACAGGTAAACAATTTTCAACGGAGAGTCTAGAGAAAATTTGAATAACTCGTTGTCTGAGTTAGGACGTGTAGAAACCAATCAAATAATAGGAACAGATTCTGAGAATATTCAACATCTATTTCTAATCATAAAAAAATTAGTAGACACAATAATGCTTCTAAGCAAAAGAGTATCTAAAATAAATAATTATGTATTTGGTATATCCATTTTACCTTTACTATTTATTTAATATTTTAATTTATACCATCTGATAAATTGATTTTTATTAGAGTATTTAGGATTGTATTCGAACATTGTACGATTTTTGAAATATATATTATTTTCAAAAAAAAACACAGTGAATCCCCCGGCCGTACCTCAGCGTCAACATGTACGTGCTGTTGCTCAAACTCTTCAGCCTGCTGTCGTTCAAGTTCTTCAGCCTGCTTTGACTCAATCTCCTCAGCCTGCTTTCCCTCAATCTCCTCAGCCTACTTTCGATCAATCTCCTCGGTCTGCTGTCGTTCAGGTCCATCATCCTATTGGTGTCAATGAGCTTTGCCAACTTCCTGCTAACAATGGAAATACGTTATACTCACAACCAATGTATTCTAATCAATTTGATCCAAATACATTTAGATTAGTTGACCACTCTGTTTACACGACCAATAATAGTTTATACATAGCTGGGCAACTTCAATCCCAGCACCCTCAATATAATAGCATTGGTACTGTACCAGTCAACAACTCTAATAATACAGCTCTAATTCAACAATCACCAGGTACACCAATCCTAGCCAGAAAAGACCCAAAAATTTAATTAATAAAAAATAGAAATTTTTCATTTTCACACAACACAATTTTCGAAATTTTTACAACACAAAAAATCGCAGAGTTGTTTTTTTTTTTAATTCTTTATTCGAACTTAATATTACCTTCATTATAGATAAATGAGTAAGAAAGAAGAACTACTGTGTAGGCTAACAGACTACACAAAATTAAAAGGGTGAGGATGTAAGATACCTCAGAAGGAACTGCTCTCCCTTCTCGAAGGTATCGGTGATGGTATTGGTTATGATTGTGCTATCGTTCCTACAAAGTTCCCTGATATTGTTATGGTTACTACAACTGATGTATGTATTATCTAATCTAAAGAATAAATATTTTATTCTAATTAATTTTATTATTATTACTATATATTTTACTTTAGTTCTTCTTCCCAAATGTCGATGATCCTTATCTAATGGGAAAGATTGCTTGTGCCAATGTATTGTCTGATTTATATTCTTTTGGTATCGATGAATGCGATAACATGTTGATGTTATTGGCTGCCTCCACCGATATGACACCGGAGAACAGAAATTGGAGTACTCGTGGTTTGATTCAAGGTTTCAATGACCATTGTAATCTCGCTGGTACCAAAGTAAGAGGTGGTCAGACCGTGAAGAATCCATGGCCTCTCATTGGTGGTGTTGCCACCGCCATCATTCGTAAGGATGAAATGATCATGCCAGTCAATGCCGTGCCAGGCGATGTTCTCGTACTCACCAAACCACTCGGTACTCAGGTGTGTGCCAATTTCCACCAGTGGATTCGTCAGCCTGAGAAATGGGCCAAGATCGCCGATATTGCAACTGTCGAGGAAGCAGTGGAAACCTTCACCTATGCCACTCAGTCGATGGCGCGTCTCAATCGTATTGGTGCGCGTCTGATGAGAAAGTACGGTGCACATGCCGCCACCGACGTCACAGGTTTCGGAATTGCCGGACACTCTGACAATCTTGCAAAGAGCCAATTGCAACCGGTCGTCTTTGAGATTCATACACTCCCGATTATCGAGCACATGAAGAAGATCGACGTTCACCTCAATAACAATTGGAATCTTTGTCGTGGACTTTCCGCCGAGACTAGCGGTGGATTACTCATAGCAATGCCAGAAGACAAAGCCAGAGAATTCGTCAAAGAGATCGAAGAGATTGAGCACCAACCTGCTTGGATCATCGGTCGTGTATTAGCATCTGACAAGCCAGTCACTGAAAATCGTTCTGTAGTCATTGATAACCCAACCATCTTGGAAATTAAACCAAATCAGAATTTTAACTAAAAGTAATAATATCAACCCAACAAATCAACCAAATCAATCAAATCAACCAAACCAACCAATATAGCAAACAAACAAACAAACAACAAAACAATGTATAAAATAAATCAAAATAGAAATAATGACATCATATTTTTAGGTTTCATAGTCGACAAGATAATTGCAAACCAATTTGAGCAGAAATTGGAATTTGTATAATTATCTTTTGAAGACAATGGAATAGATATTTTAGATCTTTCACAGTAATTACCATTTAAAAGTTATACCTGTAATGACTTGTAGTTGTACTAATCTTAACAAAGAATATGATTACAATGAAAATAATCTGTTGTATCATTAACTGGCAATAATTATTGAATAAATTTAATATAATCGTCTAAAAATAGAAATAATAATATTATAAATATTAAAATTGATGATTTTTTTTTTATTACCTCAAGAAGAATTATTGTAAAGTTATAAATAAATTTGATTACTAAATACATTATTTAACAATTTGAACTAATTTGGTTTTAAGATTTGATGAATGGGTTTTACAATCATCTTTAAATCTTTAAATCTTTTTAAAGATTGTTAAAACAAATAATGTGGTTTTACAAAATGTAAATAAAAATTAAAGAGTATTTGAGTAGAAATTGTAAAAAGATAATAGTATAAATAGATGATATTTTTATTTTATATAAATCATTCTACAATAAAATATATAATATTAAAAGTAAAATCTAAAATTCTAATAAAATGAAAGTTTTAATCTCCCTTTTTGTTTTGATGGCTGTTGCCTTGACCAGTGCCCACTATAACTGTGGTTCCAACATTTGTAATCCATATTACTCATGTGTTTTGGATGGACATGACTACGGATGTATCTTTAGATGTGATCGTGTTATCTTAACTCAAAAGGTTGTAAAGCAATGGACTGATGACAACGGTAGCAAACCATACACTCAAGTCGAAGTAACCATTAGAAACAATTCTCCACGTCCAGTTAATAACGTTGTTATTGGTGCTGCAGATGGTACCTTGAACATTAGAGACGCAACATCCATCTGGAACATTGCTGTAGTTGGAGCTGATTTTACTCTCCCATCCTACGCCTCGACTTTGGGTGCTGGCCAAACCTTCACTTTTGGATACATCAACAAGGGAAATCAACCAGCCAACATGTACCTCAAGTACGTCCATGTCCTCTAAATTCATTGACTTACAACAACAATCAATCTATTTATTAAAATTATTAAATTAATTTTAAAAAAAGATCAACATTAAATATATATTATTTTGATATCTTAAAAAATATATACTCTCCTTTTTTTTTTTTTGATATTTGTTTTTTATATTATTGTTATTATTTTATTTTATTTCTTAAAACATAATTATTTAGTAAATCTAATGATTCTTTGTGATGTTTAGATAGAGGTAGAACAAATGGACTATTTAATAATCTATCAAGTTCGATGATCGATATTTCTGTGTGATTCAATAGCCACTCAACCATTTGATAATAGTTGATTGAGATTGCTTTAATAACAGCCCGTATAATACTGTTTGGATCAATTGGAGTAATTTTATAGTAGATTTCTTTCTTCTGGTTATATAATAGTTGTAACATTTCCAAATTTCCGTGTTTGAAGGCATTATCAAATGCTTCTCGAGTGTATGTTCCTTCTGGTCGATGTGTTTGCAACCATATTAACATTTCAATATTGTTGTTTTCTACAGCATGGTTGATTGCAAATTTACAATTACCAATTTGTTTGTCATGCAACCATTTCATTATATCTAATCGATTTTTCAATGCTGAATAGTCGATCAAAGGACAGATATCTGGTTCAAATATATGCTGATCTTTGTTTTGTTCAGCGAGGTATTCCAATACATGAAAATGTCCGCCTTCAATTGCCATGTGGAACATCGAGCTGTGCACTCTATCTTGAGATCTGTTTTCTGCCAGATACTCGATCATGTCAACTCGACCAATCTGTGCACATGCATCAAACACTGTTGATTGGTCATCTTCTTCTTTAACGTAGCTAGTTCCTACTTTTGGTACAATATACTTTAATATTTCTAAATCTTGAGAAAACGGTGCAACCAACATTGATTCATAATAATCCCAATGGTTTGAATAGGAACACAAGAATTCAACCGTTTTGATATTCCCGTTTGTCATTGATGCGCAGTACAATAAATCTCCTTTGGTCACCGCATCTAACTTTTCTTCTGTATCGACATATTTACTAAATAGCATTCTTAGTACATCCAAACTTCCACTACGGGCTGCATTTATTAGGATTTGACTATTTCTATCTAATAATTGAAATTCAGAAAAGCTGTGTATTTCATTTCTTTCAAAATATTCCTCTAATAGTTGTAAATAATTGTTGCCTGACAAAACATGAGGATAGTCTATTAACTTTGAGTAGTTGAATGAAACTTGTTTTTTAATCTTTTGGTGTATATCACTAACATTTTGAAATATTGTTTTATTGATTATCTTATTATTGAATACTTTTTGAAATAAACTCTGTTTCATCTTTTAAATAAACATAATTTATAAAAATATAAATTTTTTGTATGTTTTTTTAAATGACACCATACCAATCACACATTGTAGATTTTTATCGTGTTGGGCTAAAAAGCCAACATATGTTTCCTTTTGATTTTTTTTTAAAAGCCCAAAAATCAAAAAAATTCTTGCACAGGCGAATTTTTGTTGATTAAAAGTAATAAGTTTAGTTTAAAAGTAATCTAATGTCTTTCATCTTTTGTTGCATGATATAGTTTTAGAAAAGAAACGTTTTGGAGCCTAAGATGTGAACTACCCAACTAAACAATCAAATCAAACTTCTAAACAAAATAAAAAATCACACATTTATTATTATTACTATTAGCATTATTATTTTATTTTTATTTTAAGAATGATTCATTTAAAACTCTCTGACGTTTCTACAAATACCACAACCGAGTGCAAACTCTGTTCCAGTCTTTGGATGGTCGACATGAAGTGGACAATCATCACCGGGCAATTCGATACCTCCTGGACCAACCGGACACTGAGGATGAGTGTTTCTACTTGTGAGTTCTGTGTGATGATTATGACAGGTTTCACAGAAATGATGAGTTCCAAAGCAGAACCAAATGGCAACGGAGCAACAGTAACGACATTTGAATTCGAGATAGTCTTTTCCGTGTTTCGGACAGATAGGTAGTACGTCGTCAGATGAACAACCTCCGCATATCAACTCCTCGGGATTGAACTTCTCTGGTGCAGCCATGGCAGCAGCGCATTGATTGGAGCCACCAAAGTATGGCTGTTTACATTTGAAACAGAGATAGTAGGCGAATTGGTCCATGATGTAGCCATCCAAATTCTGGTGGTATTTACCGCCTGGCAACAAGAGTGGATCCTTTTGAATACCCAAAAAGTCGATTCTCAGCTTACCCTTTCTGATGATTTCATTGCCAATGTTATCGATTACATCGGTGATTGATTTGAGCGATTGATGATGGATTGATGTCTTACAGATCGGACACTTTGAGAAACCAAGTGTGATTCTAGCACCGTTCCAACGTTTCTCCAAGAGTTGCTTACAACAATCTTGATGGAAAACATGTCCACAGTCGAGCTGGATCGATGGCGCCTCAGAAAGATTCTCTGTCCAACAGATCATACAGAAATCATCTTGATCTTGAGTGAGCTTTTTGCATTTCGATGAATGCGAGTGTTCTGAAGTGGTGGTGGTGGTTGTAGTCTCACTGGTAGTGGTAGTGATCAACTCTGGTTTCTTGCAACCATGAAGACATGGTAGACATTCATCTTCATCACGGATACCATAGCACAAATGTCCACATTGGTGAATCTTGGTACAAGAGTTGGCTGCCTTTTGTTTACAGTCAGCACTCGAACAGACACCAGAGATACCGTGTGATGGAATCAGATTCTGGAGATCCAATTTTTGTTTGCAGAAACGACATGTCTCTGAGCTGGAGATATTGATGGTCTGGACGATTGCCTTTTGCTTCTCGCAGTCCAATACAAACAGAGTGGACGAGAGTTTCAAACGAATACAATTCTCGTGGACTTCAAGGGAAATAACATCGTTAACCAATGGGGATCTAACGTGTTCTCTCTTTGCTTTTGGCATGTGAACGAAACGGTCACATTCCGAACATAAATTGGTCTGACAATTGTTGCAAAGCACACTTGCTTCAGTGACACCGTCATCGTGATTCTGGCAAGTCTTGACCTGTGTCTCAGACGAGATATTAGATGTGTTGATGGTTGAAATGACCTTTTGATTGCCAAAGACAATTAGCAGTGCCGATAGAGCACTCCACAGCTTGGTAGAGTTGAGATAGGTGTTGATTGGTTGGGTGGCTGCAACTCTCATCGAAAGGATAGAGTTGACCAATTCATCTTCGATCGATTGTCTCCATGATTCCGATTTGTTCATCAGATCCTTGACTAGCTCGATCAATGCTTTACCATTGGCAATTGATAGCTCACCTTCGAGTACATTCGGTAGCAATGAATCCATGGTGTAGTTGTGAGCGAGTGGATTCGATCCACCTTTGACTTGGACATAAATTGGTTTGGAAATAATCAGCAACATATATTGGATGAATGAGAGGTTCGAGACGGTAACATTCGATTGTTCTTGCATGAACTCTGTAAAGAGTGTTGGTTTAAGATTAATCAACATTCCCTTGCAAATGTTGATACAGAGATGTTGGATACGTTCGGCACCCTTGTGAAGCAGTGGGAGCAATGCGAAAATCGATGACTTCGATGGGATAAAGGATTTTCCTTCTTCAGACTCCATCAACGACGACAAGGTTGTGAGCAGTTCGTTGAGATAGGCGTCTTTGTTTGGTTGATCCTTGACATTGTTCCATCCGATGCCATCGAGATGAATGATCTCCTTTTGAACCTCGGAGGAAATGAGTGAGAAGATCTGTTTCTGAATCTTGGAGACTCCGTTCGATGAGAGCAGAGTAGCCACTTGATTACGAAGATCCTTTGATATCTCCTTGCTGGTACTGATACCAAAGATTTGGAAGGTCAATAGCTTCAAGAGTGACAGAGTTGCATCGAACTTGGAGTTTGGAGAGAGCGACATATTCTCTTGTTTGTCTGGGATGAGAATCTTTAGTTGACGAACTCGAATCGATTCGGAACCAGTGAATGATATATTGATGTTGGTGATGGTTTGACCGATTGGAATGATCTTCCAGTAGTTGGCTTCGTGCTCAACATCGATAACCTTGGAGAAATCAATGCAAGACTCGGAGTTTCCAGCTTTAATCTTGACGGTCATCACTTGATATTCATTGTCGGAATTGTCGATATAGACACAGACTTCCTGAACAAAAGTTGGTTTCTCACCTGGCAGAGTAACATTAATCATTGCTTTGGCAGATGCTTCCCAGAACGATTGAGTTGACTCGTCAAAGAGAGATGGCATCATCTCTGGTGATTTAGTCAAGACAACCTTACACTTGTTAGCAATATTGACAAACGATGAGTTTTGTATTGGAACAAAAGAAGAAGAGTTGCTGGGTGGTGAAGTTAGCGGAGAATTGTTTGATGAAACACTTCCAGACTCGGATTGTTGTTGTTGTTCGATATAATCCAATTCTTGAGGTGTGATCTTTTCTTTTCCTTTTCTCATTGGTGAGAAGAGTGATCGTGTTTCGTTGCTGTGTAGCTCCGAGAGAATCTTGGAGATCAACGGGAAGATCTCACTGCTTTGGACGAAGGAAATATCCTCTGGAAGCAAGTACATTGAGAAACAAGAGAGTGCATTGAGAATGATGGCATCGGAGAATGATCCAAATTTAATACGTTTGGATAGTGCCTCCAGTAGAGCATGGAATTGGACAATGAATTCTCGCTTGAGTAATGGATTGATATTACTGGTAATGGAGAGATTCTGAGCGACCTTTCCTTGCCAATCGGCTGGTAACAGAGCCTTTGGTGCCTGGTTGGTGTGTACGATGGTTGCAATCATCCAGATGGTGTTCTCGAGTGCCGATGGAACTTGGAGTGTCTCAACCAAATTGGACCATATCTTGAGCGAATCAATCTTGACGAGATTCTTTCTCTTGGTTTCTTCAATCGTATCGAAAAAGTCAATCTTGATAAAGTTTTCCAAAAACATTGCCAATATAGACCGTGAAACGAAGGAGTTGTGAACCTTTTCATTGGCGTTTCCAGCGGAATCCTGTGAGTTCTTATTTAGCAACAAGAGATTGTAGGTACTTGTATTGATATTGGATGAATTCATAAACTCTTCGAATGAATAATTTATAGATCTTCTTTCTAAATTTGATTCAGATGAAGATGATGATGATGATTGTTGATCTTTCGCTGAGGATGAAGCTGATGATCCACCACCACCACCAATTGAAAGGTGTGAAAGGAATTCAAATAAAAAGTCCAACTTCTGAATTGGTAAGACATCCTTTTTGGTTATTGGTTCTGGTGGTGCATTGAAATAATCGTCATCATCGCCAAACAAAATATTGATTCCAACGTATTCTTCGGCGACAGTCGATTGTTGAAGTGCCCACTTGTTCAATCGCTTCTGGACATTACGCCACAACTCAACGTAGGGTGTGAGTTGTTCGCTCTCTTTAGCTTCTTGGAGTGATTTCTTTTGATTCTTGATAGATTGGACAGTCAAAACGAAATCACTTTCCGCACCATTCAATCTGATGATTTCAACAAAGAGCTTCTTCATGATGGTATCCCATCCAGTGTATTTCAAGAAAGATGTTATACTCTCCTTTTCATTAGATGCTGCAGATGCTTGAACAATCTTTTTATCATCCTCACCGATTGCAGATTCGCTGTCGGAATGTACAGCTGCTGCATCGACTATGGATTCCTCTTCCGGTTTCGATTGATTCAAAGAGTTGTCAACAGTGGATGTCTTGACTTTGTTGTCCGATGAGTTTGATTCGTTGTCGTCGTTGTCGTCTTTAATTTTAACTTCGTCATCGGAATCTTTATCTTCGGTTGCACTACCATTCTCTTTAATGTTAACTTTGATACCCTCTTCAATATCGGTACCTTCCTCTTCTTTACCGGTTGCCTTCTCTCCAGAGACATCGTCAGAGGCATTCTCTTTTTCATCGTCATCGGAGTTGTCATCTTCGAGATCTTCATCCCATGAATCTTCTTCCTCCTCTGCTTCCGACTCCTCGGATTCATCAGAGTCAGTGTCAGAGTCGGACGAGTCGTAGTCGTTGTATTTCTCATTCTCGAGATTCTTCTTTTGATTCTTCCACTCCTTGGCGAGATGCTTCTTACGCTTCATCAAGAGGGCAAGTCTACGGAGTCTGAGTTTCTCACTGACACTCAGGAGATCATCGCTGTTGATAGGGAAATCTTTGAATTTATCCTCAGGTTTCTTTTCCTTCTTCTTATCACCTTCTTCGCCCTCTGCCTTGTCGGAGTTGTCATCTTCATCGCCATCTTTCTTGTCATTCTTTTCTTTGTCCTTGGCTTTTTCTTTGGCATCCTTCTTCTTGTCATCCTTTTTCTTATCCCTATCATCCTTTCTCTTGTCCTTCTCATCGACTTTCTTGTTGAGAACGGCCATACCGATAGAGTTGAAAAAGTCACTGACTTCCTCACCGAGTGTTCCACTCTTGGCGTTGACAAAATCCAAAAGTACTTGGTCACTGATACCATATTGATGCTTGGAATCAGCAACCAATTTCTTGGACAACTTGTTCCAGATGGTCTTGAAGTAGAGTTTAGATTTGGCCTCCTCGCGGTTGGTAGCGTTGTTGTCGACGATGATCTTATCGAAATCCAACTCCTTCTCGTCATCATCGTTGGATAAAGAGGCGGCTGCTTCCTTCTCGTCTTCGTTACCGTCATCACTGTCAGAGTCTGAAGAATCGGAATCTTCTACTCTTCTCTTCTTTCTCTTTGCTTTTTCGGCTCCAGCAGCAGCGGCAGCAGCTTTCGATTTCTGCTTGGCCTCAGAGATGAATCCACGCTCCTTTTGATCAAAGAATGAAGAACTTGAGAGTTGTAGGATGTAGAATGACAACAGACGTTCCAGTTTGGCCAATGGGTAGTCAGAGTCTTCGGAACCGAGTGTTTTGTAACCAATGACGCTGGCAGAGTAACCATAACGATTGGCATCATTGAAATTGGCTGGATTCGAAGCGGATTGGAAGTCGAATATCAACTTATTGCCAGGCACAATAAAAGTGGTGCTTGGGAACTCTTTCTCTGAGAATCCAGATCTTACGAGCGGTGTTTTGTATTCGCCATTCAACCAAATGAATAAACGATCACTCGATTGAGTAGTGACAGAGCGCGAATCAAATTGGATTGTCATCCATTTAATATCGGCTGGGAATTCGACAACATTGGTTTGTTTGGTACATTCCTCGTATGGATGTGAACTCTCCATCTTGATGCAGTGTTGCGATGACGCTGAATCGTTGATATCCAACGATTTAGAGGTTGGTTTGTAGAGTGCGTTGATCTTGGTAGTGGAATCAAGGAAATCAAGGAATGTTGCCAGCTTTTGTTGTTTATCGATTGACTTGTATTTGACATTGGCATAGGAATCAATGATAAAAGGCAACAGACTCTGGAGGAATCGATCGTTTCTGAGATCTTCGAGTTGCATCTCGTTGGCGCTGGCTTGACGCTGTTGAGCAAGCTCCTTGAGAATGGTTTTTGATCGCTCGAGAATCATCTTGGAAACGATTAGAGTGTCTTCAAAGATCTTTGGTGTCAACTCCATCGATCGATAGTTTGGTTCGAACTGGAAGAAAATCGTTGGAATCTGACCGCTGTTGAGCGATGTACCATTGTCAGAGTTGACACGTGATGTCATAAACTTAAAGTTGACACCCTCGGCACTGGCCGACTCCTTGCCTTTGTAACCGGAGGAGGAGGAAGGACCGGATATCTTGGTGAAGACCGTCATTATTTCGTTGGCACCCAGTTGGAATGGCTCTGGCAAGTCGATACGATGGATGTAACGCGCGGTCTTGTTTGACCACGAAACATTGACAGAGTTGGTGGAGTTGAATGACTGTGCCGATTGTCCCAAAGTGACACCGACACGCGCAGAATACGATCCTTTGTCACCGTACAGACCGATACCGGTGATGTAGATATCGGCGTCTGCCTTGAAGGAGATGGCGTCCATCATTTCGTCGTACGACCACGAACTGCTTGTCGAGTTGAAACGGCCAACCGAATGAACCTTTGGTTGGTTAAAGACGACGTCGTCATTCTTGACAATCATCGATGACGACCAGATGAATTTCAGTAGATCAATGGATTTACTTCTGTAGTCGTCCAACTTGTTGTTGTCGGCATCTGGTTGTTCAAACGGCTTGTTCGATGCAATCGACATGATGACATCTTTGAACAACAAACCGGAATCCGAATGACCACTGCTATCCATTCTTTGTTTCTGAGACTTCTTTTTCGACGATGAATGAAGTTGATAGATTTCATTTTGAAGCATATCGTAGAATGCAACAAGCGATGGATCGATCGATTCTCGTGTGAATGCATCGTCCTCACAGACAATGTCAATCAACGACTTGACATCGTTTTCGTAGAGACTCTGTATCATGGCAGTCAGGAGATAAGGTGCGCCTGGGAAGCTGCTCGATCCACCTAGCTGTATCAACTGGTAGACAATGTTGATAGCGCTTGCCTGCTGCAGAGGAGTGCTGTAGATGTAGGGGAATGCTTTTACAAACAGATGGTTGATCGACTCCATGAAGGCAATGAATACTTTGTGGTCGTGCTGTCGATGTGTGAAGAGAGTTCTGTGGTGGTAGACACTGTGGATGAGCGAGATTACACGTGTTCCCTGTACGACGTCATCCAACAGCACTTGGATATGTCTGGCGAGAATAGTGATGGTGCGATTCAATGGTTCGTCAAGAAGCATCAGGGTATCGACAACATGCTCTTTGGCACCGTTTTGCAGTGTTTTATGCATCTCTATTGATCCAGAGAATTGACTCCACATCGTGGACAGTGAATCGAGAAGATCGATCAGAGCATCCTTTGGAATGGACTTTTGGCGGTGTGTAGATTGTCCGACGTTAATAATGCTAGAGGTAAGCGGACTGAATGTTAATCCATGAACAACTTGAGCGATCTGTTTGTACTCGACACTTGGTGTCAAGTCAAATTGCACGCCACCAACCGAGAATACCGAGTATGCACTTCCTGGCAATATAGAGTCGATCTCTGTTGAGATAATGGTGATCTTGTAACCAACGTTTGGAAGCAACTCGAATGGATAGTCCAGCTCGATCTTTGAGTCGACGACACGATGTTGCTGTGAGTATGTGGTACGCGTTGAATCGGATTCGATCTTCAACATGACCAAACACTCTCTGGAACGAACCAACTGGAGACTCCACAATAGAACTGGTCGATTCACCTTGACGAATGTCGTTGATACTCTTGACGACAGACCTTCCTTGATGATGAACTTGGCAATGGTGAAACTCATCTTTGGCAACGATTGGATAAACTCTGAGCTGAGCGATGGAACACTCAATCTCTTTGGTTTGGCTGTGGATGAGTATGTCTCCAACAGTGTATTGATAATAACCAATGGATCGACACGCTCTCTTGGATTGGTGAGTGAAACTCGCGAGTTGTAAGGATGTCTATTTCCCTCACGGTTATCGAGCATCACCAACTGTTGTGATTCAGTGTTGAATTCAAAGTTGGCAACCTTTGACAAATGGAAACGATATTTTCTTGGTGCTACTTTCGATTTGCTAACCAATTGTAATGGTGGATTGGATACTGTATTATAAAGTAGATAGTCGCTAGTTTTGGAAGTGATACTGTTGTTGTCAGCACCACTACCAATTGTAGGTGGTATGAGGACACCCAAACACTTACGATCGGCAAACACATTGATATCACCAAATGTAAGAGTTGCCCAATCGATATCGACATTCATTGTTTGCTTCAAAACAATGAATCCATGATCGGTTGCACAGATATCGATGATCGACTCGATTGATTTCGTCGACGCATGGAAGTCGTGATGTTGATACTCAACAAAGTGATTGGATTGTTTCAAACCTTTGATGTTACCGCTGTAGTAGATACGACGGTTCACTCCATCACGAACCAAAAACAACGTAAAAGTGAGACCAATCTCTATCTTTTCCACATCGGTAACGTCGAATGGCAGTGAAGCTGGCGAGAGACGTGTGAATTCCTTGGAGTTCTTAAAGTGTCCCAATCCCAGCTGTCCAAATACATTGTTACCCTTCACGTAGATGCCACTGGCGTTCACAACGACAACATTCGAGTGGTTGGCAGCCACCAGTAGAGTGCACTGGTTGGTCTCTTCACCACCGGGCAACTCGACTTTCTTCAACTCGGAATCCCAGCTCATAGCAGAGTGCAGACAGGCATCCGGTGTATCGTCGACCAGATAGCAACCGGATTCCTCACCACCGGTAGTAACCATTGTCTTTACCTTGAACTTTGAATCAAAAGTCTTCAAGGTGTTTGCTTTCATATCGGTGATACGTCCTAGTACACCATCCTTATTGACAATATACAATTGGATGTTCGACTGTGCAATATCGACGTAGGGTGGCTTGAAAAGTTTGTCCAACTCGCTATACATCTTGAAATTCGACGGTTGCTTACTGGTCACCGGAACCACACTCTGAATAGCATTCTTGCTATCCAAAACCAAGATATCAGGTTCATGAAATGATACCTTTAATATTGTATTCGATTGATTATCAAAATTTAATAATTTCGGTCCATTTTCAGTTATAACTAAATTATTACTATATAGTGGTGGTGTAATGAATATTAGTTTAGTTTTTGTTGTTTTTTTTTAGATATATATAATTTGTTATGAATATGATATTTACCTTTTACCTAAATAATAAAGATTCTTATCTTCGCTTAGGAAGTAGAATCCACCTTTGACAGATGCATAGATCTTTGAAATTTGATATGATTCTATAGTGGATAAAAGAGAGTCATCTTGCTTCTCATTGACCATAGTGCAATTCACCTGTTGAATCTTGGTAGTTTTCGACCAGAGTGGTAGTGGATGAGATGGTCCGTCCTGTACAAATGCACCATCCACCAAAGAAAGATAACGTAATCTTGTCTCTGGGAATACAGATTTCTTTAAATCATTTACCAATTCTAAAATAACTAATCTTTCTCTTATATTATCACTACTATTATTACTATTGTTGTTGCTACTATTGTTGCTGTTACTATTATTATTATTGGTTGTTGTTAAAAACATTGTATATGGATATTGACCTAGTGGACAATCACCGGCTTCGACAGAGACGAACGATTCCTCTTCGAGATTGTCGATGTTGAGTTGCGCGATGATACCGTTGGCCATGTCGGTGCTGCGGAAGTAGAGGTCGCTGCCAATGACAAACATCCACGAGTGAATCGAGTTGACTTGGCTGCAGCTGGCAGACGGTGTCGAGGAGGACGACGATGGCTGTGAACTGTCGTCGTCGCCCTCGAGGTGGTAGTCCTTCTTCCACTGGACAACCTTGTACTGCAGTAGCGATTGTTGCTGTTGCTGGCCAAGCGACAATTTAAGCAGACCCAAATCACAATGTACAAATATAAATACACCATCGGTAGCCATCGAGTAGACAGCGCCTATATTCAGCTTGCCGCTACCGCCAGCATTACTACTGGCTTCATATACAACCGACTTTTTAAAATCAAACTTTTCCAATGGAACATAATTTTCATTGATTGGTTTGAGATTCGATGGTAAACTAAGATAATCGAATTTAATTAGTTTAAACTAGAACTATTGTTTTTGTTTTGTTGTTAATTAGTAACTACTACTTACAAAGATTGATATTTTGAATTGAGAATGAATCGAATGATTTTAAAGGTGAGAGATGGGTCATCACGTGCGACTACTAGTGAGATCAAGGCGGAAGAGGCAACCATGTGTTCGTTGTCAGTGTTGGAGGTTGTGTCGATAATTTTCGTGAGGGTGCTGACTGCATGCTTGATGAGAGATTCGGCAAAGTTTCCTATCGATGCAGCTGGCAGACTCTTACAGTAGTCCTGTAGTAACTGGAATGCCCGATACTTCATCATATCGTTCTTGTCATTCAACAAATCAAAGAGGAATTGAAAGAATAATTCAGATGATCTAATACTTTCAAGTGAATTAAATTCTCCATCTTTTTGTTGTTCTTGTTCTTGTTGTTGTTGTTCTTTACTTGTTTGTTTATTATTATTTTCATCAGTTACTTGTTGCTGTTGCTGTTGTTGTTTAATATTATTTTGTTGTTGATTTAAATTTAATTTATCTGGTAAAAGCGAAATGGGATGATGCCAAAGGATTTGTTTCATATGCAACAATGCATTTGAGTGTGACATTGGAATCGATGACTTTATCGATTGGAATTGGTGTAGCAGTTGATTGTCACCATCTTTCTTTCCCTTCTCCTTTTCCTTCTTTTTCTTTTTCTTTTCCTTCTCTTTGTCAGAGTCGTCGTCTTCGGAATCGTCACCACCGCCGGCACCACCAGACTCTTTTCCTTCTTTTTCGTCACCATTAGCACCGTCGTCATCGTCGTCGTCCTCAAAAGCATCGATATTATCATAGTAATTCGAGTGTTTCAATACACCGTTGTAGAGCTTCAAGAATCTATCCAACTGAACACCTTCAAACATTTCACCACCACTACTTTTTGTTGCTGTTGTTGTTGGTGTGTTAATTGCACCTCCACCTCCATTTATAGAATAGGTATCAGCTAACCCATATACTATATCATTATCATTGCTATTGTTGCTGTTGCTGTTGCTGTTGCTGTTGCTGTTGTTATTGACAACAGTAGATTCTGCAGCCATTTTTTAACTATCTATCTATCTTTTAACTAACTACAAAATACAAAATTACTAATACCAAACAAAACAAATATTAATAATTTTAAGTTTTAATATGATATTTAATTATATTATATTATTTATTTGTTATTATGTATATATTATTATTATTATACAAATAACTATTTAACTTTGACAAAAATTTTTGATATTTTTTTTTAATTTTTTTAGTGTTAAATTGTGTTCACCCTAAGAAGTTATTAACAATCTGGGTGTGTTAAAAGAATAAGGTCTCGAATCTGAGAATGATTTTTCTTTTATATCTTTGATTTTTTATATGTCTTTAATTGATAGAAAAACAAAGTATGTAAGTCAAGATATCTTACTTTTATATATTTAATAAATTCAATCTAAAATTAGATTATATTATATTGAATAAAAGTTTAACTTTAAAAAAAAAAAATGAAAATTAAAATTAAAAAAAACAGAAAATTAAAAGAAAAAAAATAAAGAAAAATGATTTGAATGATTGATCAATGTTTGCAATAAAAGTTTACATTAAAAATAAAAAATATCAAAAATATTAAATAAATTTTATTTTTTATTATTTGTATTTATTATATATGATATGTTATGTTAGAATGTGATTAGAGGTGAGTTTATAAAACAATTCAATTGTCCAGATTCAATCAATCTTGAATACAATACTCTAGATTTACTCTCCATTTCTGGATGAAAGAAAATTGGGTAGATTCCTCCACTTGCGAAACTTGGATGAATTTCTTCAATTCATCGTAGGTGGGATGGATACGTTTCCAGTTTCTGGCCAACATCAAAATGGTGTCTCTCTTCACTTGAGCTTCACAAACTTGTAAATAGTTATTGGGATCAACACCTTTGATAACCGAATGTCTAGCTGTTCCATCTCTGAGATTGTAGTGATATAGAGTGGTAGGTACGTTACAGAGCCAGGTCGATTTAAAACTAACCATATAGCGGAGGAAGAAAACATCACAGAAGTTACTGGCCAACAACTCTGGATCGGCACTATCAAAGTAGGGGAGAGATGTTTTCAGCTGAATTGAATATTCAATGTACTCTCCTATTCTCTCGTCGGGATTCGATGATATTCTAATACAATTGTTGCCCATCAAAGCAATCTTGAAATTCTGACTGATAATGCTAAGATAGCCTGTGGTGCGAATTGGTTGTAAATCTTCTCTGATAACTTTGAATCTATGTTGTATTGTTTTTATAAATAAACTATTACTTCTGCTACTTTATTTGTATACTCTAAATTGAACAATAGATTTTTAACAGGTTGATAATCAATATTATTGAGATAATTTCTTTATATTTTCTAATACTTTATTCATTCACTTTTTTTATTATTATTATTATAGAGTGACTAGTGGTGAATTTATAAAACAATTAAATTGTCCAGATTCAATGAATAGTGAATACCATGCTCTGGATGCACTCTCTAGTCCTGGATTAAAGAATATTGGGTACATTCCTTCTGAATCACTTTGGGAAACATTGAGAAATATCTTCAATTCATCGTAGGTCGGAATGAAGTGTTTGAAGTTTCCGGCCAACATCAAAATGGTGTCTCTCTTCACTTGAGCCTCGAGAATTTGTCTATTGTTATCGGGATCAACACCTACGAAAAAGATGCTAATCTCATGTCCAACTGCTACTTCTCTGGTATTGCGCTGATAGGGACGATTTGGTAACTGACAGAGGGATGTGGAATTAAAGCTAACCATATAACGGAGGAAGAAAAGCTTACAGAAACTACTGGCTAACAACTCCTGGCCGGCTCTGTCAAAGAACCAAACTGATGTTTTCAAACGAATTGAATATTCGAAATACTCTCCAAACTTCTCGTCGTGACTTGCAGTTACCCTGATGCAATGGTTGTCCTTAAAAGTATTCTTCAACTGACGGGTGATGTTAAGATAACCCTTTACACGAAATGGATGCCAAGTATCGTCGTCATCAGAGAAAATGATCCAAGTTGAGAGTGATATTTTCGATGATACAAGATGGTCTACCAAGTGTTTGTAGTGTTGGAACTGAGATTTCTTGACTGATTGCATTAGAATGTGAAGACCATATATTTGATTCCATTCTCCAATCTCCTTTGACAATTGCTCCAGCATTGATTCTTCACAACTAATTGAGATAAAAAATTGAATTTTAACATCTTGATTAACATAGGATCTAATCATCTCTTTTAAATGATTCAATCTCTCTATATCACCAATATGTGATGCACAAAGTGCAATTAATGAAAAATCTATTATATGAAATGATTTGATATTAATTAAATTTGAAAAACTATCTTATAAATTATAAATGAATTAATAATTTACCTTGATTTGACATTTGAATATTTGTTTGCTTAAATATTTTGTGAAAATATAAAACAATAATGTTTTTAAAATTCTTTCTTTTAAAGTTTTGTTTTCAATAAAAAGTTAGAAGTTTGATGTATTGTTATTAGAAAAAAAAGAAAAAAAAATAGATACTTTACATTTTTTTATTTTTATGGCAAAATTATACTAAAAATTATACTTATGAAATGCTTAACCATTGATAATTTGATTAATATCTTGAGTCTAAAATTACATTTGGTTGTTGTGTTTTATCAGCTAGCCATTGTATGATGTCTTGTTTATAAAAGTAGTTGATCAAATACCGTTTGGCTAGATCATTCATTTCCAAACGACATTCAGGTCGATTCTCAAACAGCCATTCGACGACATTCATATAACCACCATTGATAGCGTGAATAATTGCATTCTTATTGCATCCTTCACTTCGATTTTTGTGGAGCCATTGGATCACGTGGAGGTGTCCATTCTTTGCGGCATCGATCATTGCTATTTCTGAACATCCAGATTTTGTATTCTTGTCTAACCATTCGACAAACTCTAGGTTTCCGTGTGAAGCAGCTCGATCCATTGACTTGAAAGTATCACCTCTCATTCCATAGAAATCATAAAACAACTTGTAGATTTCAAATTGATTGTACTTGGCAATGAAATCAAGTTTGATCTTTTCAACTCGACGTTGCTCTGGATACTTGGACATAATCTGGATAATATTTACATGTCCACCTTTGATTGCATTCTTTAGTATTGACCGATTGTATCGCAAATCCTGTGGTCTATTCTCCTCGAGATACTGGAACATGTCCAATCTTCCAGCTTTCGCAGCGTTATCGAATGCTTTACACTTCAATTCTCTTGTCAAAATACTATAACCATAATCACCGTGAGTCTCTTTCCTGGCATTGCACTTGTCTACCATTTGCTTAAAGAATTGAAAGTCACCAGATCTTGGAGCGTAGCACATCGCGCCATAAAATAACCAATCACTTTGGTTATATCGACTTGATAGATAATCTATGATTTCTTGTCGATTGTATTTCGATGACATTAATAGGATATCCATATGATATGATGTTTTCTCTTGTATTTGATTCACGTATCGTTCGTCCAAAAGATATTCAATCAACTCTCGTGAACCTTTACATTTGAAGGCATTGCCTATTATCTTGCTGATCAATACACCATGTTCCTTTGGATCTTGGCCGGGATAAGATATAATATTGCATGGCACACTCTTTAGTTGTTTTAAATAATTGTTACCTGCCAGTAGATGTGGTAGTTTTTCAACACTATACCATTTATGGTGATTGCTTTTACATCTTTTAAGTTTACAGCAATTAGTAATATAAAAGAATATTGTTTTACTAATGATTTTATTATTGAAAATAACTGATGAGAATAATGATTTATTCATCCTAATATTACTATAAAAATAAGAATCTATTGCAATCTATTATTAAATTCCTAACAATGATCACTGAATTTATAAAAAAAAAAAAACTAGAATTATTCAAACAAATTTATTTCGAAATCTCAATGAGAATTTAAAACAACTGATGTTCCATTCTTTACCTTTATTCCATTTAAGATTATTAAATTAATGGGAAATCAAAAAGATCTGTTCAATAGTATTAAAAAAATAATATTAGGTTGTTCTGTAATCTTGTAGCCTTGGAAAATAAAAATAAAAGAAAAATTAGATACTTGTAGTATGTTTATTGTAATTTATAAAAAATGATACTTAACAGATTTGATTAATATTTTGAGTCAAGAATATCATTTGATTGCTTGGTTTTATTGGCAAACCATTGTATGATATCTTGCTTATAAAAGTAGTTGATTACATATCGTTTCGATAGATCTCTCATATCCAAACGACATTCAGGTCTGTTCTCAAAGAGCCATTCTACGACATCCATGTAACCACCATTGATAGCGTGAATAATTGCATTCTTATTGCATCCTTCACTTCGATTTTTGTGGAGCCATTGGATCACGTGGAGGTGTCCATTTTTTGCGGCGTCGATCATTGCAATTGATGAACATCCAGCGGTTGCATTCTTGTCTAACCATTCGACAAACTCTAGGTTTCCGTGTGAAGCAGCTCGATCCATCGACTTGAAAGTATCACCTCTCATTCCATAGAAATCATAAAACAACTTGTAGATTTCAAATTGATTGTACTTGGCAATGAAATCGAGTTTAATCTTTTCAACTCGACGTTGCTCTGGATACTTGGACAGTACATACTGGACAATATTTACATGTCCACCTTTGATTGCATTCCTTAGTATCGATTGACTATGTTGGAAATCCTGTGGTCTATTCTCCTCGAGATACTGGAACATGTCCAATCTTCCAACTTTTGCAGCGTTATCGAATGCATTCAATTTCAATGCTCCTTTAACCATTATGTTTCGAGTGTAATCAGCGAGATTCTCATTGTTTTCATTGCACTTGTCTACCATTTGCTTAAAGAATTGAAAGTCACCGGATCTTGGAGAATAGCACATCGCGCCATAGTATGGCCAATGTCTCTGGCTAGAGCTGTGTCTTTGTGTTAGATACTCAACAATATCCTGTCGATTGTATTTCGTCGCCATATTTAGGATTTTGATTTGCAATGATATTTTCTCTTGTATTTGTACAACGTATCGCTCGTCCAAAAGATAATCAATCAAATCTCGTGAAGCATTAGATTTGATGGCACGGTTAATTATCTTGATGATCGATATACCATGATCCTCTGGATCTTTGGTGGATGTAGAGATAATATAGCTTGGCACACTCCTTAACTGTTCCAAATAATTGTTTCCTGCCAGTAGAAGTATCTGTTTTTCAACAGTATACCATTTATGATGATTATCTTTACATCTTTTATTCCTACACTGACTAGCTAAGTAAAAGAATATTGTTTTATTGGTTACTTTATTATTGAAAACAACTGATGAAAATAATGATTTATCCATATCTTATAAAAAAAAAAAAAAAAAAAGGTAAAAGTATACTGATTTAAAAAAAAAGAAATAACTTTGAATTATGATTACCAATATATTTATATTAAAAATGCAGATATGGTATCGAAAATTATCTTGTTGATGCCAACAATGTAAAATCAAAAAAAAACAGATTTTTAAATGAAATTTCGACGAGAATTAAAATTTAACTTCATAATGAATAAAATCTTGTGAGACAAAGATGGTTTCTGAGGAGTCTGGAAAATCATTGTTAAAAGTTTCCGAGTTAAGTTATTGAAAATTTAGTTAATTGTGAGATCTTTAGTGTTGGTCTTTGACCATCAAGATTTCAAGCTAAAGAAGAACAAAATAATAATCTATTACATCATAAAGTTAACTCGGTATATAATAATAATAATAATAATAATAATAAAATCAAACAAGAGATATCTCTTGTTTTTTTTATTTAAATTATTATTTTATTAATCAATCAATCATCATTGTTAATTAATATTATCAATAATTATTAAAATAAAAAACGACAATCCAAATAGATAGAGATTATAAGTCAAGCGTGTGTGAGTGAAGTAGTGTGTTTGTTGACAAATATTAACGATTTTTTTTTTTTTGTTTTTTTTTTTTGGTGTTGACACACCCAATTTTAATTAAAATTTTGGCTTTCGAATTTTTTTGGCACTCGTGAAAATAAATAAATAAAAAACAAACAAAATTATTATTATTTTGTTTTTTTTTTTTAATTCTCCATAGATAAATTGTATACTCAAAACAAAACGTTCCAATATTCATTATTATTGTTTAGTTTTTTTATTTAGTTTTTTTATTTTTTTTATTTACTTTTTAAAAATATATATTTTTTTATTTTATTCTAGAACAGAACCTTTTCTTTTTTTATTTATTCTTTTTGTAAATATTTATATCAACAACAAAAGCCTAGACAACAGCAACAGCAACAACAATATCAATAATCATTTATAGTTTATATTTATATTTAAAAAACCAACACAATAGATATTTAATCTATATTAGTGTTGTAGCAATTAAAGTCAAAGTAAAACAACAAAACATAACTTTATAATAGTTTTTATTTTGTTTGAGGGAAAGACAGAATTATTTACAAAAACAACAAAAGGAAAATCAAACCTATCGATCTAATTTTACAATGTATATTTAAAGAGGAAGAAGTTGACTTTTTGTAATTCTTTAAAATTTCATTGTTAAGAAAAAAGTCAACTTTCTCTTGTTAACCATCAACATCAATTAGTTTGGACAAACATCACAATAGTCTTTTAAGAGATAACCAATCAAGTATTAGTCTTTGTATATAGTTTTTTTGTTTATAAGAGGTATTTTATTAGTTATTATTTAGTTTTAAACATAAAGATAGACAGATAGATAGATAGTGAGACTGGACCGACAGAGATAGTAAATAGTAAATAGATAGAGTATAATCATGAGTAGTTCACTAAATGAAAAAGTAGATAACGAACAGAATGCGACAGAGAGTAATATAGGCACTTCAACAACCAATACCAATAATAACAATAACAACAATATAGAGAGTAAAGAAGATAAAGATAAACAAATGGAACAACAACAACAACAACAACAACAGCAACAAAAAGAACCAACACCATCTGAACCAGCAAAAGCTGAGTTATGTAAAAATAATTGTGGATTCTATGGGTATGTTGTTTTGAATTGATCAAACTACAGTTTCTTAATTTAATTTTATTAATATTTTATTATTATTATCATTGTTGTTTTATTAGTAATCCAAAAACAAGAGGACTTTGTTCAACATGTTATAATAAAGAATTGAAAAATGAACTACAACAACAACCTCCACACATTTCGATTGCATCGGCAATGGCAACTTCACCGGACAAACCAAAAGCAGGAACAAAAAGATCAATTTATGAAGCAACTTATTTTGACCAACAATTGAATAGTAGTAATAATAATAATAATATAGTAACTAATACAACAACAACAACAACAACAACAGCTACAACAACTACAACAAACGAAATACCACTTTCATCTTCACCAGCTTCATCATCTTTTTCCTCTTCATCTTTAACACCAACCAAACAGATTCCACAGATTTCCACAAAAGATTCTTCTCTAGGCAGTGGAAATAGCAGCAACAGTAGTGGTGGTGGTAGTCCGAGTAGTAGTGGCAGTAGCAACGTTTTATTAACACCAACTAAATCAGCACCGATTCCGATTGGCGGTGCCAGTCCATCATCACCGCAGACACTCAACAATTCGCCGTCCGTGTCTTCACCAGTTGGATCACCCTCTGGCAAAGAATCGGCCAAGTGTGCTTATGATAACTGTGGAAAACGATTACCGGGTATAATGAGCGAATCAAATCGATGTAGATGCGGTGGCACCTACTGTGGTAAACATATGCACAACCATGAATGTCAATTCGACTACAAATCCATGGCGAAAACGACGATTGCAAAAGCGAATCCACAGATCATGGCAAACAAAATTGTTAAACTTTGAAAGCAAAACCAAAAAACCTCTCGCTCTCTCACTCACTCTCTCTCTATTTTGTTTTATATATATAATATAAATATACAGTATTATAATTATTATTATAAGTTAACCAGTTAGTTGTTATCATCATTTATCTTTTGGTTTATATATTTAAAGATATTAGAATTCTAATAATAGTTTACTTTTAATTTTAATTTAATTATAATGTAGAGAGGTCTGACCTTCTTTAGTATGAAATAAAAGTTTATAACAATGATATTTTTTACAATTACAAATATTGTTATATTATTATTATTATTCTTTATTACATTAGTTTGCAAGTTAGTATTCTTTTAAAAAAAGAAGAATTCCTATTAAAATAAAAGATTGATGTATTATTATATTGTTATAAGTCTAATCTTTTTGTTTCAAAATATATATTGGTGATATTCGTATCTTATAATTATTTACAAAGTTTAACAATAATAATAATCTTATATATATTATTATTATTTGATTTGCAAACCAAAATGGTAGCAATATTATTATTACATTTCCATTGGTGTTGGTTTATCTTCTTTTGAGTTGTTAAGATCAGAGTTGGTTTGACAGGTAGGTGAAACTTCAATCAATATCTCATCTTCTTCTTCAACAGTATCCAATTTCTTTTGGTGTTGTTGATTTTGTTTGAGTTGTTCTTTTCTTTTTTCCTATAAAATAGTAGTAATAACAAATATTTTAGATTAGTAAACTAATATATATAGTCTATTATATTGTATATTATATATACAATTTGTTTTTTAATTGAATCATGTATTATTTCTTTTGGTTCTGTATATAATATCAATGATTGATTTTTACTAAAAAAGTAGTTAATTAAAACAATATGTTAATATTTGATAATTGGTTGCAAAACCAATATGAATATAATTATCATAATAATATTGAGCTACTTACTTTTCAGGTATATCTATAGGTTTAACAGGTGAAATATAGTTTAAAGGTTTACTGTTTGGGAATAGTAATGACTTTATATCATTGGGTGGCATCATATCCATCATTCTAAGATTACTTTCAGATCTGATAAGTCTCTCGAGTGTATCATTCTTTGGTTTCGTCAAATAGGTGATACCATTACTACTACTGTCATTTGATTTCTGATTCTGTGGTATCAATGCAAGTTGTTTATTATTGATAATGAGAGGAGTTGGTTGTAATTTAAACATAATATTACTATTACTATTGCTATTATTATTTGTATTATCGTTTGTTAAATTCATATCATTTATATTATTTACATTATTATAGTTGTTATTATTATTATTATTGTTATTATTATTATTATTAAAATCGAAATCTATATCATAATTATTGTTATTAATGTTAATGTTAATGTTATTATTATTGTTGTTGTTATTGGCATTAAAGAAATGTAATGGTTTTGTATGTTCATGTTGTTGGTTATTATTATTCGGTTGAAATAGATGATCGCTGGTATCGTCGAGTGAGAGTACACCGATTCTGTCGGCCATTGTTTGCGACAGATATTTCTTGTTGTTTCTAATACTCTCTAGATCTTCATTCTCTTCATCCATTCTTCGTTTCAATTTGTTAATTAATTTCGTAGATGTTCCATTGACTTGTGCATGACCATTACCAACAACACAAATACCATTTGGAACAACTCCATTTATATTCCTCATATCAGAGGTTTGAGGACTAAATTCTTGCTGTTGTTGAAACATATTATGTTGTTGAAATTGTTGTTGTTGTTGTTGTTGTTGCTTAACTATATTAAATCTATTGGGTATATCCGTACTGTTTTTAGTTGAGATGCTACTATTATTTCGACTGCTGCTATTACTACTTTCATTAGAACTGTTTGAGTGCATTTATTTTATCTTAATTTAATGAAGATCTAAAATATTTTAATTTGAGTTAAAGTTCTACGTAGTTCAATTTATTTTGTCTCCAAAAAGAATTATGGATGAAATATTCGACTACACAAGAGAAATAATTTTTATTTTGGGTTTAAAAAATGATTTAAAAGACATTGAAAACGAAGAAGATACAAAATCAATAATGTGTAATATCAAAATCATACAAGCTCGATTAGCTCAGTCGGCAGAGCGTGGTGCTAATAACGCCACGGTCGCAGGTTCGATCCCTGCATCGAGCAAAAAATTTTAAAAAATTCAATCTCCGCCTGCGGACAGAATCAAACTCTATTACTCTCACATCTTTCCCATCTTTCCCATCAACCACAAGCGCACTGGTCATGTCTGTGAGTTCTTTGGTTATACCTTTACTGAACTATGCTACCCAAATGAGAATTTATTCTTCAAATGCAGGAATGTATATCATTATGGCAGGTACTGTCCTGTGAAATGTTGGGTGATGGTACCCGATACAAACTGGAAATTAACGTCAATAGAGCAGTCACTCATTTCACTAAATTGATACCAATTACCATAAGCTTAACATCACCATCGCTAATTCTATCTCCCAAGGAGTCACTGTCGTTTGCTCTGCCATGACGCGTAAATCTGATTGGAATCTAAATCCTTCCAACTACGTGCCACCAATTTGTACTGTTGTTCATCAACACTCAACTACTGTTAGATCTATTCTGTCCTAATAATACTCAACTTATTAAGGTCAGTGGTAATGATAAATATAATAATTCACATTTTCCAATGAGTGTAAGTGATTCCAAATTCGGTGGAAATCTACTTATCTTTATATCTCCCTCCAAAGAAGGAAGTTTCTTTGTCGATGATAGGGAATGAAAATCTAAAGAATTTGATTGAATATTATATGAGTAAACTCTCAATATTTCCACAGTGTTTGGTATGAATTCAAATGAAAAATCATCCAATTCCAAAGTCATCTCCAATTGTTTGACACCAATAGGATGCCATCGGCTTCCATACGATGTCGATAACCAATAATAGTTAGGTTTCTGACACTCGATGGTATACTCCCAGGGATCAATCTATTTGAAATCTGCCGTTTCACAAAAGTCAAGACTGGTGATTGTAGATGGAGTGACACCAGGTTCAATATAGTTATTATTAAATATGATAACGTAAAGTTTCAGGCTGGTACTGATTGTGGAAGTGAAACATTTGAATAAAAATAAAAAAATAAAAAAAAATGATCATTGCATGACTAAATTAATCATTCTTTTATAAAATGTTTGTTTATTCTTTATTATTAATGATTATCTTTATAAACTCCATTGTTGAACTATCTATCTATCTAATTAACCAACAACTTAGGTTAACCTCAATACCTTAGTCTAATCTCCAAAACATCGGAGATTTTTAATGACTGAGTTATTGACTAATTTAGAATCAAAAATAATTATTTTTAATAATACTTTTATAGTATTATTTAAATTTATCTGTTTTAGATATTAAACTGTGTATTGTTATTGAATATTGTCACCATTTCTAGGTAGCTATCGTTCAAGGTCGACATCTACTGCTACGACGTGTAAATTTAAATCATGTTACTTATAAAGAAAAAATGATGATTGCTTCTCTTATTATTCTTTTTACATGATCATTTTTATTTGAAAAATGTAAAAATCGTTGGTGGAAAAAAAAAAAAACCACGTGGTCGAGGAAAATTTTGGACATGAGGGATTCAGGCAAAACAAATTTTTTGCATATTTATTTGCTTTAGCGTTAGTATGAAGAAGAAATAATCACTTCATATTAATCACTATTTATTCGGTTATATATATATTTATTTACAAAGACCAATAATAATAATGATACATAAACAACTTCTTTATATTGTACTTTCTTTGTTATTGTTATTGGTTGGATTAAGTAGAGCTCAAAGACCATGTACACTTCAGAATTATAACGGTGACTTTTATGACTTTTCTGCTTTGTAAACTATCGATATTCAACATCATTGATTTGCTATTTTTAATTAAGATCATCAGATCATCAGATCGTCATCATCAATTTCGTTTGCTAATAATTATTATTATTCTCTCTCTCTTTGTACAAAAATAAAAAACAGATCTGCAATCAAAGACTATTCAATCGCTAACAGCGTGCCAGACACATACTATTTCAATATCTGTAAAGATTCGATATTCTGCACTACCAAATATCCAGGCAGTGCTTCATGTCACTCCGGTTCTTTTGCACCTGGAGTTCCCTATGCAAACATCGGTCAAACAAGTACTATGACCATTTCTCCATTACGTATGAATTGAACAGAAAGAAAAGAAAATTATTAATAGTTAGGTTTACTTACTCTCTTACTGAATTATTATTATTATCATTTTCATTTATTTATTGTTAGCTGGTGGTAATAAAGGTGGTCAAATTCAATATACGAATGGATCGTATTGTTCAGATTCATTACCGATCTATAGAATGATTACTATAGCAATGAGATGCTCCGATGGTCCAACCACATTGATCTATGTAGATCAACCATCGACCTGTGTTTACTACATTGAAATGAGTAGCTCTCTAGCATGTCCAGTTTCATCAAGCTCGACCACCACCTCGACCTCGACCTCGACCTCGACCTCGACCTCTACCTCTACCTCTACCTCGATATCAAACTTGGCTTCATCAACTTCGGCTTCCTCGACAGGAACACCAAGCTTTTCAACAACAGGCAATCAAATCATCAATGAAAACACTATTTCAACATCCGGTGGTATCACTGGAAATGGTATCTCAATATCAAGCACCGTTGGAACAAGTACAGGTTTAGTAACAACATCGAGTTCGGGAATTTCTTTTTAACTAAGAACATCAATGAATGTTCATGTTTCATTCTCTCTCACTTTTGTAAAAGAATAGTCATAAAATAAAATAAAATAAAAAACAATTATTTAATTTATAGAATTTAATAAATATATTTATTTATCATTATTACAAGTTGTTTTATGTTGAGTCGATTGGTGTTGTTAACTCTATAGTGTTGCTGAAGCTATTGGTGGTGTCAATGACATTGTTGATGTTGTTCTTGTCGATGTTTTGGTTATTAAAATTGGAAATGAAATATACACAAAATGTTGTTGTTGTTTGTTGTTTGATTGTGTTGTAATCATAATTCTAATTAGACAACCATGGATATGTGGTGAACGACGAACCCAAGAATCTACCGGTACCATTCTCTTTGATCGCAGCTTCATAGATAATGTTGCCAGCAACTTCGGGTTCGAGTTCACCTGTAAAGTTGTTCATTGGTGTTTTGACGAAACCCGGTGCACTGAATGAACTTTGAATCCGTCGGCAGCCAACTCCTTTGACAACATAACAGTGAATGCGTTGCGAAGTCTTGCTACTGTTATAGGAGAGTGAGTTGATCTGTGCAAATTTGTAGTCAGTGTAGTTCAACAGACTCAACGATCCCAAGTCCGAAGAGATATTCAATATCACTTTGGCAGCTCCGTTTCGAAGTAGCGGTAAGAACAGCTGGGTGACTTCGACTACTCCAAAGAAGTTGACATCGAATGTCTTTCTCAGTGACTGGCTGTCGTACGTAGATGTTTGGTTGACACTCAGGAATACACCGGCATTGTTGATTAGAATATCGAGCTTTGAGTTTGTTTCTTGGCTGCCTGTACACTCTCGGCATTGCCGACCTCCAATTGTACGAATCTAACATCGGCATCTGGATACTCCACAGTCAACTCATTCTTTTAATACCCTCAGCTTCGTTTCTAGCGGCTACATAGGTAATGAATCCTTTACTTGCAAATAACTTAGCTGTTGCTTTACCAATTTTAGTAATTAAATAAAATAAAAGATTCTATTTATTTCTTGCTACTATTATTAATAGTTAACTTGTTGTTGTTTACTGATTTGAATTATGCTTTTGATCTACAACATCGTTTTTGAATGCGCTGCTATTTATACTTTTCAATAATAGTTCGTAATTAATATGCTGACTATGCATTTTGTCTGGCTAGTCTTCGGTAAGCATATTCTATTCTATTTGAATTATAATAAATTATATAGATATCTCAAAATGCAATTTTGGTAAAAGCTGCAGAAGAAAAAAAATAAAAACTAAAAGCACTGAAGATTCTTTTAGAATGATCGCCAAGCTTTTTTTGGTTGTGTGATTATTTAATTTTTAAGGTTTCTTGAGTTTTTTTGCTGTGAAAAATGGAAAAAATCGTTGGTGATGGAAAAAAAAAGAAAACCACGTAGTCAAATAACATTTCGGACATGAGGGATTCAGGCAAAACAAATTTTTATGCATATTTATTTGCTTTAGATAGAATTAGATGAAGAAGAAATAATCACTTCATATTAATCACTATTTATTCGGTTATATATATATTTATTTGCAAAGACCAATAATAATAATGATACATAAACAACTTCTTTATATTGTATTTTCTTTGTTATTGTTATTGGTTGGATTAAGTAGAGCTCAAAGACCATGTACACTTCAGAATTATAACGGTGACTTTTATGACTTTTCTGCTTTGTAAACTATCGATATTCAACATCAATGATTTGATATTTTAAAATTAGTTCATCAGATCGTCATCATCAATTTCGTTTGCTAATAATTATTATTATTCTCTCTCTCTCTTTGTACAAAACAAAAATAGAACCTCAATTAAAGACTATACAATCGCAAACAATGATCAAGACATATTCTACTTTAATATCTGTAAAGATTCAGCATTCTGCGATACTAAGTATCCAGGCAGTGCTACTTGTCACTCCAGCCATTGGGAACCTGGAGTTCCCTATGCAAACATCGGTCAAACAGGCTCTATGACCATCACTCCTTTAGGTATGTTTGAACGATCAGCTGATTTATAATATTGATAGATTTACAATTTATAAATGAATAGAGATATATATATTGAAAGAGTAAGCAAATCATTAATCATTAATCATTTTCATTTTTTTATTGTCAGCTGGTGATAATAAAGGTGGTCAAATTCAATATACGAATGGATCGTATTGTTCAGATTCATTACCGATCTATAGAAAGGTTACTATTGCAATGAGATGCTCCGATGGTCCAACCACATTAAACTATGTAGGTGAATCATCGACCTGTGTTTACTACATTGAAATGAGTAGCTCTCTTGCATGTCCAACTTCATCAAGCTTGGCTTCATCAACTTCGGCTTCCTCGACAGGAACACCAAGCTTTTCAACAACAGGCAATCAAATCATCAATCAAAACACTCTTTCAACATCCGGTGGTATCACTGGAAATGGTATCTCAATATCAAGCACCGTTGGAACAAGTACAGGTTTAGTAACAACATCGAGTTCAGGAATTTCTTTTTAACAACAAATGAGTGGTTGGATGAATGAAGTGAAGTTCATTCTTCTCTCACTTTTTAAAAACACACATGTAAATTATATTATAATAGAATAAAAACAAAATCTACAATTATTTATATATATTATTTATTTATCTTTATTACAAATTGATTGAGGTTGATGTTGGGGTTGGCGAGATTGGTGGGATAGCTGGAGGATTTGAAGCGGGATTTATGGTTGGCGTTGCTGTTGCCGGTGTTGAGACGATCGGTGTTACTGATGATATTGGCGTTGCCGATGCTGTTGGTGTTGCCGATGCTAGTGGTGTCAATGCAATTGGTGTTGCTGTCGGTGTTGATAGTGCTGTAGGTGTTGTCGGTGGCGATGATGGTGTTGGTGGTTTCTTGATTGGCACCATCAGTGGCTCCTTAAACAGTATCTTTAGATATTGCATTAGAGTATACTTTCTAATGCCGTAGGTCAGCAGGATTCGCCTGTCGTTGCTCTTTAGCAAACGGTGTGGCCATATCGTTGATTTCGTGATGATCTTCTTGAGCACCTTGCAAATCTCGGGACACGACTGTCCAACTTTGCTGTTGGCCAACGACTTGTACTTGTTGATTGCGTACCGACCGAATGCCTTGCTGAGCACCGTCGATTCGACGCGTTTCGTACGGCAGACATCCTCTTGCTTCAAGAGAAGATCGTAAAAGCCAATGCAAGCGTACCTCGTATAGATATCGTCTTGAGTGTGCTCCATGTTGACACCGTTCTTACCGATACAACACAATGCACATTCCCGTTCGGTATTGGTGACCGTCTGCTCGTTGTCGTTGGCCAGTTGTTCAGAGGAAGAAGAAGAAGAAGAAGAACCGGCAGCAACAATAGTAACACCACCAAGATGATAATGATCCTTTGACGAAGGTTGGTGATGATGCTGATGCTGTTGATCGATTTCAACACCATTTTGAACAGGTGAATCCGGATCGATCTCCATAAGTTCAGGCTTTGTTTTCTCTTGTTGTTGTTGTTGCTGTTGTTGTTGTTGTTGTTGTTGTTGTTGTTGTTTATCTTCTTTGGTTATAGCAGCAACTCCCATTGTTACACCATCAACAGATGGTGGTGTTATTTGTTTATCTTTATTGATGTTGTTGTTTCTGTTGTTTGTTTTGTTTTTGTTGTTTTCAGGTTTTATGACATCGTCATCGGAAACACCCATTTCGTTGGTATCGTAGTCCTTCCTTAGGTAGTGCTTACACTCGCGACAAACTCGTAGTTTGAGCTCTTTGAATGTCTTGAGAATCGAAAAGTAGACTTTTCTAGGTTCGGCGTCATACTTTGATTTAATAAACTCGAGAGGCTTACTTTTGTCTTTATCTTTCTCTTTTTTCTCTTTCTTGCTCGGCGTAACTGTAGTGCTATCGATGACTGACAGCTTATCATGCTTCTCCTTCAATTTCTTTGGTGTTTGTGTTTTACTAGGTTTTTCTTTTGTTGCAGTCATTGTAGTTGTAGTTGTCGATGTTGCCGTCGATGATGCTGGTGTCGATGTGAGTATTGGTGTAAGAGAAGAAGATGGTGATGGTGATAGTGAACTATGTGTAGTTGTCGATTTGTCATTATTATTAAAACTATTATTATTATTGTTATTCTTATTATAACTATTGACATCAATGATACTGTCAGGCAAAAGATCACCAATATGTACTTCTGCGATTTCCTCACCATCTCCACCTGAATAAAGCCAATCATTATCGTTGTCACTATAGTCATCTCTATATCTCTTTCTGCCATCCTTTGTATCGTCACTAAGATGATCATAATAACCTAGATGACCACCATGACCACTAAAGTCTACATTATGACCCTGATCATGAGCATGATGACTGTCAATTTGCATTCTACTATTACTATTATTATAATTAAAACTATTACTATTACTATAATTGTTATTATATACATCATTAATTTTATAATTATTATTATTGTTGTTTTTGGTATTATTGTTGTTATTGTTGTTGTTATTATTATTGTTTACATTGATAATATTTGGATGATTATTAATACTTTTGTTACTATAGACTTGATTAGGTATAGTAATACCATTATTATTGTTACTGTAATTTGTAGAATACATTGAATATGATGAAGTTGTTGTTGTTGTTTGTTTCTGTTGTTGTTGTTGTTGTTGCTGCACAGTGGCGGTGGTATTGGTATTGAAATATTTGGATTTGGCATAGCTATCTACATTCGGAATATTATGTTCAGTATTATTTGGTCTAATGGTTATTGAATTCTTAAATGCTTGGTTATTTAAGTGTGATGTGCTTGTTGGTTTCTGTTGATGCTCGTCAGCAGTGGTGCTGCTGCTAGTGCTGGTAGTAGTAGTCTCAGCAGTCTCAGGTTGATCACCTCTGTATCTATTAATGATCTTACTCCAATTATTACTGATAACGGCACTGGTAAATGAATCCACTGTAGCTTTGACATCTATACGTCTAATACCACTGGTGTTATTGTTACTATTGGTTGGTGATTGTTGTTGTTGTTGCTTTGGCGATGGTGGTTGTTGTTGTTGTTGTTGTTGTTGTGGTGATAATTCATTTGTTCTCATTCTACTATTACTACTACCATTATAACTAGGTAGATGACCGACAGCTTTAAATTGGTGATTACAATGTTCTAGTGCACATTTCGAGCATATTAAACGATGATCACAATCGACACAAACAAACTTCAACGTCTTATTGTGTGATGAGCAAATAAAACTTTTCTCAATTGAACTGTCATATTGATGTTGTACTATATGTGGTTGTTGTTGATTAATATGTTGTTGTTGTTGTTGTTTGGTAAGCTGATATTGATGGATATTATCCATTTTAAAAATATATAAAAATATATAATATAATATCTAAAGATTTAAAAAAAAAAAAAAAAAAACAAAAGATTGATTCAATCTTTAAACAACTAACTAATTACAACAAAAATAAATACTTTTTATCCTATCTTTCTATCTGTCTATCTATTGAAAAAAGTAATTTAAAAAATGAAAAGTGAAAAAAAAACACCAATAAAAATATTTAAAAATGAAGAAACAACACAAGCATTAACAAAGTTATTAAAACAAATATTTACTAAAGATATTTATATATATAACTATTTATTTATTAACTAAACAAACTAAATGCTGGTTGGTTACAAATCAAATGAATGAGAGTTATTATGGAGAATACAAACCAACAATGAAAAAAACCAAATCCCTACTTTTTTTAATTTGGTTTTTTATTTTTAATAATTTTATTTATTTTTTTTTGGTTGGACCACACAACGAAATGTGAATTTGACAGAAATTTTTTAAAGCAGACTCATTTTTTACAGCACATAACACACAAAAAAAAAAAAAAATGTGACAACAAAAAAAAAAAAATGAAATTTAAATATAATCAGCGAATTATTGTTGTGTCAACTTTGTTTGCACGAGATAGATATATATTTATATTAAATATTTAAAGTTAAAAAACTAAATTAATATAATAGAATATATAAATAAACATAAATCTATAAAATATTTTGATTTTAATATTTGTTTGTATGAATAAATTGCTACACTAGCGACTCATCAATTTTTTTTTATTATTGATTTTTTGTATTTTTTGTCGTTTGGGTTTTTTGTGGGTGGTATTTGACATGTTGTTTTTTTTTTGTGCTTTTTTTGTGGTGTTGTTATTTTTGCTATTTTTTTTTTTTTTTGATTGTTGTGTTTCGTCAATAATATTTGATCTTGTCAGAAATGACAGATCTACACAGCGGACATGAAGATAGATTGTTGGAACATTGATCGCAAAGACATCGGTGTTTGCAAGGCAGTAGAATGGTGTTGATAGAACGATCAGCACAAACCAAGCAGATTTGTGATTCCTCTTTCTCCTTTTGGAGTTTCAAGAGTTGCTGGGTGAGAAGATTCTGTTTGGCCATGCCGACTGCCTTGAGACCCTTGTGGTGAATCTCCTCGAGACGATCGAGATCTTTCATGTTGAGCTCCTCGAGTTTGTCACCGACGAGATGCTCCACCTTGAGACTGTCGACCGCGAATCGCTTCTCAATGAGCGATTGGACATTGTGAAACTCAGTGGTTTTTGATTGGAGTTGCTCAACGGTTTCCATTAGCTTCTCTTTCTCGCGGTTGAGCTCTTGTATCTGGATCTCCATGGCTTTGTAGACAAAGCCGTCAGCTGCATTCTTTAGGCGTTGCGAATCGACCAACTCTGCCTGGCTGAGCATCTCTGTTAGATCTTTGATACTGCTGGTAGGCGATTGTTGTTTGCCAGGCGATGACACTTTGGTGGAGGTGGAGGTAGGATTCTCTTTGAGACTGATCTTCAGCGCCTGTGAGAGCGATGCGATAATATTGTCTTTCTCTTTGATAGAGACATTCAGTTTGGTAACAGTGTCTTGCGCTTTTATCTTTTGTGATTGCTCCTTCTTGAGTGTCTGTTCCAACTTTGACATCTCCTTCTCGAGAAATTCGTATTTCGTTTGTTCGGCAACCATAGAGCGGTGTGCCTCCTTCGATTGTTCAAGCTCATTCGATATCAGTGTTTTCTGTTGTTGCTCCAGTAGCAGTTGCGCCAGTGCATTCTTTAGTTGAGATTGTAAATGAATATTACTATCGCTTGTGTACAATATAATATTATCGGCAGCTGCTGATTTACTTGGTAGTGACGAAGCAGCAGGAGTGGAAGTCGTTAGCGGCTGATTTATATTTAATAAAGGTGGAGTTGTTGTGGGTGTAGATGTTGCCGATGTCGATGTTGTAGTGGTAGTAGTTGTTGTTGTGGTGGTGATGTTAGAGTTATTGGCAGTTGATTGAACCATTGGTGAAAGTGTAGCTTGTTGTTGTTGCTGTTGTTGTTCCGACGTCAGATTGGATGTTGGCGGTAGCAGTAGTTCTCTGGGAGTAGGCATTAGACTCTTTAGATCTAACACACACATATCGCTGTACAAAACTCCAGATGAACAACCACCGTAGACAATCATCTCTCCTGTCTCCAGCAGATTGCTGGTGTGGTGAAACCGGCTGAACAACGTCAGTCCGGCGATGGCAGGCTGCGGAACCCAGCTCCAACTCTCAATGTCCAGAATGTGAACGTCGTTGAGGAAGTTGGTTTCATTGCAACCGCCGTGTATCACTATGTATTTACTGCCGACGCTGACCGCGGTGTGTCCGTGTCGCGGCGACGGTGAGATTCCACTCGGTTTGATCTGTGTCCACACGTAATCCTTGGTATTCAACATCCAGACATCGATCAACGATCGCTTTCCATCGTATCCACCGATGAACACGACATTCTCAGTCTCTTTGATATGGCTGGCAGTGTGGCCAGTTCGCCCGCTCGGTCCGGATCCGCGCACCGACGGCTTTATCCAGCGAATAGTATCGCTCTGACGCTTTGGAAACTCTAAAATATACAAACTCGTAAAATACTTTGCCGAGTGATTACCACCAAACAAAACCATCCTATTACATCCACCACTGACACTCTGAACAAAAGTACATGTATGTCCTGCTCTTGCTTCCGGTTCTACCTTGTCGAAATGAAAAGTACTCCATGACATTGTAGCTATTATCATTATTATTGTTATGAACAATGTGTTGTTAGTAGGTTGTTTCAGATAGATTATTGTTTTTGTCTGTTTAGATCATTTGTATTATTATTACTATTATACATACGTAAATTTAAACAATATAAATCATTTAGATATTTCTTGTTGTTACGACCACCAAATACCATCACTGAAGAATCTTCAACGAGTGTAGCGGTATGTGCATAACGTGAAGATGGACCTTTCCCCAGTGTGTGTAGTTCATTCCAGACACTAGAGGTAGAGTCGTATACACAAGTATTGGAATACAAAGATTCACCCTGTCCACCAAATATAAACACTCGCTTTCCTATCGAGACAGAGGTATGTCCCCATCTCGCTTCAATCGAAAACAATCCACCACCAATCTTTGTTCCACTGGAAAATGTTATTCTATTTGCTCTCAAGATAGTCCGAGAGACTTCATATTTTGTTTGATCTAAAAATATTATAATTATTATTATCAATACTCATTTTCTACTAAACTATTATTATTATTATTACTATTATTATTGATAACTTACCATCAGTCATCTGTCAAAGCAATTATTTAAAATTGCTTCAAATTTCAAACTCTATAGATATTACTCTTTGATATAAATAAATAAATAAACTGTTGTTGTGAAAATAAATAAATAAATATATGTTGTTTATGCTAGATAAATAGATACTACTACTTTTTGTATACAAATTAATTATATACTATATATATATTGGATAGACTGTTTGCCGTTGTTGTTATTCTAATGAAGTTGATTTAAATAGACTACTAATATTACTATTACTTTTAATATGATTATTCATAATAATAATAATCTAAAATGTTAAACAAACAAAGTTTAATTTAATCTAAAAATATATATATATTCCTATCTATCTATTTTTTTAAAAAATAAAATAAAAACTATAATTAGTACAATGAATGTAAATAAATAATCAAAAAAAGAATTGAAGAGTTATGTTATTTGTAAACAATATTGTCTGTTTGTTTTGTTGTGTTTTGTTTTGTGCAGTGTTATTTTGATATTTTTAATTTTCCGAAGTGTTGTTTAATTAATGTTGAAATTATAATAAATGTTTTGTGGTTGGTTTTTTGTTTTTTTTTGTTTTTTTTTTTTGATTAAAGATGTGTCGATTGCTTTGAAGAAAAAAAATAGTTAACAATTTTGTAAACAATACCTTTTCTGTTCTATTATTACAATAATATTATTATTTACATAAGTAAGTCAACTATAGTTGTAGTTTCTAGTTTTATAATAATGATTTAATATAATATTAAAACCAAATTATTCAAATTTATTTACTATTTTGTGTTTAAAACAAAAAAAAAAAAAAACTAAAAAAACCAACCAAATTTCACATTTTCATACGACTTCTGACCAAAACATGCGTCTTGAGCTTAACACAATTGTGTGTCGGGTTTGTGCAAACAAAAAATCTGAAACTTAAAGGGTAATCAGAAGTGATTTTTTTTGCTTAAAAAAACCAAAAACTGAAAAATCACAAAAAGCAAAAACAAAAAAAACAACAAATACTTACTTTTTAAAAGATGTAATATATGATGATGTAAATAACAAAAATCTTGAATATAATACTTAAATAAGTAGAGAATTAACTAAATAACTAAATAAATACAATCTACTTTTCTAAAATAATATTGTTATTGTTTTATTTACTGGATGACTGATTAGTTAATTGAATTGTAATGTAATGATGATTTTATTAAAGAAATAATAATAATAATAATATAAAATCTAAATTTCAAATCTATATGTCAAACTATAATAGTTATTATTGTATGGATATAAATAAAAAAAGAAATTATATTTAATGAAATGAAATAGAACTTTGTGTACTGACTGGCTGGTGGAAAAGCAAGCTTAATTTTGAAATGCATTCTCTTGCTGATGGTAAAACAAAAAAAAAATTTGAAAAACAAAAAGTTGGGTGGGGTATAAAAAAGGTTTTAGACTTTCACATCATGAAAAACTCACACACACCTCTCCATAAAAACTTATTCTTGTTAATATCATACCTATCAAATCCAAAAAGAAACAGCATATATAATTACTTAGATTTTTAAAATTGTAATAATAATAATTGTTGTTGTTGTTGTTGACAACCTACCTCCTACCATAACCCATCACCACCTTCCCTCACTTACTCAACAAACACAAAACCAACTTTTCTACTCACACAAACAAAAATAAATAAATAAAAATATAAGACAATAATAAACTCCAACTTTAACTATTTTAGTTTAATTTTTTGAGTGTTAGTTAAGTGTGCTAGGTGTGTTGGGTGTGGTGGTTGATAAACATAACAGGTTACCATTAATCTTATTAACAAGCATGCCTTAAAATAAAAGTTATTGTTATGATTGTTGTGGTGTAGTTATCATTGTTATTGTTGTAGAGTTTTGCACTTGTAGACAATACAATTGATATCAAAGTATTAATATCCAAAAAAACCACCCGCTATTTGAAATAATGAATTCTGATCTTTGCACTCAAAATTACAATTTATTTTTGGTTTATTGTGTAATTCATACCTAAATTTAATTTATTTTAACATTTTCTCACCTCTCTTATTTTAAAAAGAAGAGTGAATGAATCTGTCATTAGTAAAACAATAGTTAAAGCCGAATTTATAAAAAAAAAAAAGGTTTAATTAAATAGTCACACCAAGGTGGTCGTTGGATTTAAGAATAAATAGCAGTAAAGCAAAGCAAAGCAAAGCAAAGTAAAGTAGAGCAAAGCAAAGCAAAGAAAACGAACATGTTATTATAAATTACTAACGATCATACAAACAACAACTAAAGTTCTCAAAATCTGAAATCTTTAAATAAAGTATTAAAATATTAATATTTTCATTCAAAACACTCTAAGATATTGATACTTTTAAATATAAATATTATTTTCTTTCCTTACAAGTATGGTCTATATATACTGTTTACTGTTTTATTTTATTTCATAATAAATATTTATTTACACTCTTTAAAATCTCCCTGATCTGAAATCACGAATTGCTTGATCAATTTCCTCTTCTGTACACATAACACTAATGATTTATTTATTATTATAAAATTAGTAAAAATGAATTTTCATAAGAGTTATATATTGATTATAAATATAATATACTTACAAAGGTCCATATTGGCAAATTGGTTCACCAATGGGTGCTGCACTTAGCAACATGAATCTTAAACCTTTATCGGATGCAGTGATGTCGATTCTAGTTTCATTGTTGCTGCCATCAAGAACTGCAAGTTGTGATTCTTTGACGAGTTTGGCGTTGGTGTCAGGTCCGAACGTTCCTTCACCAGAGATAATGAAAACGAATGAACTGTGACCAACGGCGATGTCAGTGCTGAATTTAACACCGGCTTTCAAATCGATATCGAGGAACAGTGGTTTGGTAACGATATCTTTGACAGCACCTTTAGTCTCCTTATAGTGACCTGCGAGTACCTTGATTGCGTTGCCATCCTCTTTGACAACTGGGATGTTCTCTGGCATAATATCTTGGTATCTTGGTGCCATCATCTTATCTTTGTGAGGCAAATTTATCCAAAATTGGAAGCCCTTTAGTTTACCTTCATCTTGCATTGGCATCTCAGAGTGAATAATACCTCTTCCGGCGGTCATCCATTGTACAGATCCTGGAACCAACAATCCACGATTTCCCTTATTATCTTTATGTTCGAAACTACCTTCTAACATATAAGTTACAGTCTAATAATATTACAATATTAGTATATATAAGCCAACAACTTTGTTGTAAAAGATATTTGATTTTACTTACTTCAAATCCACGATGACCATGCTCTGGGAAACCTTCGATATAATCATCGGAATCATCCGATGCAATATGATCCAACATTAAGAATGGATCTAATCTCTGTGGTTTGGAATAACCATTTCTAATTGGTAGCATTCTAGTGAGGTTTACACCTGCACCATCTGAAGTCTTGAGGCCATCTGTAATTAATGATACTACTCTCGATGACATTGTTATTGTTGTTGTTGTTCTTACTTAAAATGAAATTATAAATTTAATAATTATTATTTAGATTGATTTATATGTTTATTTATTTATTGTTATTTATTTAAAAAAACTGATAATGATTTTAAAACACTTGAAAATCAAGTTTAAATAGTTTTCTAAAAATAAATGATGACATTCTAATCGTTTAAATCAAATTAATAAAAGATCGATAATATGTTCGTGTACACTAAGTTATACAATTCTGGTCTTTTTTAAATTATAATAGATTGTTTTTTCTTATTCCGGAATTGGTATTCACCCTTTTTTTTTTTTTACAAAAAAATCCAAATAAAAAATTAATTTATTTTGTTTAGAACGTTTGGCTCTGGTAACAAAAAAACTGTGGTGATTTGCTGGTGAAATAAATGATCTAGATCATAGCTCTTGTTTATATATAAATTTTAATTTTTTAAATTCTTTCTATTTGATTTTTTAGTTTATTTTTAAATAAATTTACTTCAAATATCTTTTTCTTTCTTTATCACTGACAATGGAATAAATGGATGTTCATTAACACACTTTTGTTTGAGCGCAAGGTTAATAATCAAATGGAGACATAAACATATGAATTGATATTATTTAAGTCCATCGTCGTTTGGATTCTGCCAAAGAAAAATCTGATCATTTTTGAATAGACTTCCATGCAATCAAAAAAAAAAAAAAAAAAAAATTTTGTTTTTAATTTTGAATTTTTTTTATTTTTTTGATTTTAATTGGACCACACTTGCAAGCTTTTGTCTCTGCCTTTTTTTTTTTCAATAAACAAATATCATTGCGCTTGTGTTATTTTTTTTTTTGCTTTTAAGGTAGTTAATCAACATTCCATCACATTATAAGAATTTGAATTTTGTTTTTTTTATTTTTATTAATAAAAATCATAAAGGGATCAATCAATTAATAAAAGTAGAAAATAACAATAAGAAAGAACAACACACAATAAACAAACAAACAACTGACTCAGTCTTCTTCTTCTTCTCTCATTGTTGTGAAATCTAATCAGAAAATCAAGTCATTATTTTATTATATATTATATAATCAACTAACAGATTTAATAGCAGCGCTAGAACAATTAGATTAGTAGATATAGATATGGGTTTATTCTTTTCAACAACATTATAGATTTTATAAATTTTCGAGAAATTATATTTTTATTTATTTTTTATTTATTTAATTTGTAATAATAATATCTATAACATTTATTTATTTATATTTATACATATATAGTACTTTCATTTTAGTTTGTTATCTTTGTTATTAAAGAGAGATCATCATTCTTAATTCTTTGGATATCCAAAGATTCACAGATCTTTTTAAAATTTCATAGTTTTGACTTTTTATCAAAAAAAAAAAAAAAGTTTTATATCTCAACATTCTCACACTCTTTTTAAATATTTATTTTTTTTTCAGTAAAAGAGTGTTTATTTTTGCAATTATTTGCATCTAATATTTTGACAAAATATGGATAAAGGTGGAAGTGGAAATAGCGGTGGTGGCAACGGTGGTGAAGATAGCTTTATAAATATAACACCGACTGGAATGAAACATCAGAACAATTTCACGACAGGATCACACAGAACGATTTCATTTTCGAGAAAAGCGCAGCCTGGAGTCATCCAGTTTGGTGCTGCGCGTTTCAAATCACAACCGGACCTCTCACGTGACATGCTGACTGGCGACCAATCTTCACAGCTCTGGCGTACAAAAGCCGGTGCTCAGAAATCAGATGATCTCTGGAAAGCATTTAAATCATCTATAGATACACCAGATGTAAATATCAATCATCCAAATCCAATCCAAAAACAAAATCCAAATCCATATCCAAAAACAAATCCATTTTTACTAATTTTCTTCAAATCAACTATCACACACACACACACAGGTCGCAGTTGATAATCTCAAAAAGTTTGTAGTTCATTATAATCCTCAGTTTGATCAGTGGAATAAAGAGTTACAACCGGACAGTCAGGACTTTAAGATCACTTCCGTCAAGATAAAGGCGACGCCACAGCTGGATTTGTCGGCACTTCAATTTATTGGATCGCAATTCAGTCAGTTCATTTTGAGTTTATCGCTGGCGCTCACCGACGACACCGTTCCCATACCGGAGGGACTCTATCTGATCACGTTGATCAACATCATGTCGCGTTCCACTCTCAACACACATATTCTTCAGGACGCGCTGACACACCCGTTCCAGGCGGCACGTCTTGCCGCGCTAAAGTTGACTTCGTTCCGTGACACCGGATCACCCGCTTTCATCAAATGGTGGCCCTATCTCAAGGTGCTCCTCGGTAACTTTTGCCAGATCGCTAGCAACCTTGCCTACGACCGAATTGGCTGGCAGCTAATGGTGAAACAAGGCACATCGTCTGGTCACGCGCCAGACATGTCCACCGACGAAATATCACCATCGACCTCGCCAACCTCTTCACTTCAAAATCTCTCGATATCACCACTGCAACATCTCTCACACCTCCAATCTAAACTCTCATCGAGTTCCTCAGATATACTATCATCAAGCGGCAACACCATAAATAACAACAACAACAACAACAACAACAGTCATAATTCAATTCTTATTGGATTGAAAGATCAACATCAAAATATAGGAAATAACAACAACAGCAACAGCAGTAGCAGTAGTAACAATACAAATAATTCAAACTCTTTAAGTAGTAGTAAAGATTTAAACAACAACAATAATAATTCAAACTCTTTAAGTAATAGTAAAGATTTAAATAATAGCGGTAATAATAATAATAATAGTAATAATAATAGTGGTTTTAGCAGTAGTAGTAATAGTGGTAATAGTTTTTCATATACAACACAACAGTTGTTTAAACTTGGAATTATTGGTATCTTGGTGGATTGTATTCAATTCTTTAATGATTGCTACGTTACTAAGCTGCCAAAAGAGAGTTCATCACAATTCCGATATCTTATCATTGACACACTTGGAATACTAATCTATTCGAGTGGCAATAATGTACATTGTAAACTAAAGGAATCGGGTGCCGACATGAAAACAATCATCTCTGCCATCGGTCGTAAAGCATACATCAAATCAACCAAGAAACTAAACACATTACAACGTGAATTTCAATATCAACTTCATGTATTAAGAGTTATTCGTGAATTAATGTAAGTATTATTATCAAAAACAAAACAAAGCTCAACTAATCAACCAATTATCAATATATATAGTCATAGTAATCCAATAAATGCAAAACAATTCTTATCGTTGAAAGGATTCAAGAGTGTTCAAGACTTTATTTTGTGGTGTACGGAATGTTTCCAACCGGAATCATTCCATTTCACAGATGATATTTGTCAGGAGTTGGGAGGTGGCGCTTCGGGCGGTGCCGGAGGATCGGTCATCTTCCCCGATGCTTTCAGTAGTTCCAAGGCACCGACCACCTACGACAGTCTGAACAGTGTGCTCAGCAGTCTAAAGTATACGACATTCTCGGAGCAATCGTTCATCAAGACACCGACATTCCTCAAGCGTAGCAAAGTCACTCAGCTGGCGCAACTGTTCTCTGTGTTGCAATCGATGACATTCACTGCAATACCTTTCTCAAAGATATCGGTTGCCAGTGGCAATAGCAGCAGTAGCAGCGGGTCGCTGTTCATCAACCAGAATTTCTCAAACTTTTCAAACTCACTCAACAACTGGTCGACCACCGTCTTTATCAACGCATCCGCCAACAACAACAGCAGCAGCAACAATATTAACTCCTCTCAGACACTGACAAACGATTGGGTAGCGCAATCGAGCGTTCCCACCAGTCCATTACCACCGACTCCACTACAATCGACAATCATCACCAACAGTCCATCTCCAAGTGGGAGTAGTCTAAATATTTCAAGTACAAACATTGGAAGTAACAATAACAACAACAACAACAACAACAGTAGCAGCAGCAGCATTAACAATAGTGGAGTAATAAGCCAAACGAATCAAGGTAGTTGGTCAAATTACAACTCACCAAACAATTCAACAACCAGTGTAATTACAGCGAGTACAACAAGTGGAAGTGGTGGTGGTGGTTCATCAAATACTGTCACTACTGCCAATCAGAGTGGTATCACCATCGGAAGTTCTTCCATGACCAGTCTGATGAGCAGTCCACTCTCAAATAGCAACACTGTCGTCAGTCCATACTTGCCTTCCACCTCACTGACCAGCTCATCGTCGATATTGGCCCACAGCAGCACCAACAATCATCATACATCTTCCAGCGGAGGAATGTCACCGCTATTGAACAACAGTTCCACGAATCTGTTGTTCGACCCCGATCAACCAAAGAAACATGTAAATATCTATCTAATTGAAATGCTATTGGAGGGATTGTTCAAGGAGAACTCAAAGGATATCAACAAGCCGAGTATTCTGCTGATGATCAAGACAAAGTATCCAGAGCTGCAGCTGATCGTACTGGAATATCTGGTGAAGATCGTTTTGGAGTCTGGCGAAGCAATGGATATCATGAGAAAGTACTTCCTCTGGGATTTGGTTCTCTCCGAGTACTTTTACGACTGCCAATACGACCCAGAGTATTTCGAGCAGTTGGATGCCATTCAGAAGAATAGAACCACCTACATCTTCAATGGATTGCGTTCCAATACGCTGACCGTCACTCAATTCCTTGCGACCTACGACCAGATCGACAACTTCGAAGAGATCATGGTACTTCTCGGATTTATGAAGAACAACTTGAATAGTCCTGCCAAGCTGGTGGACATTTGCCAACTGTTAATCAACATCACCAAATCGAACCCAAAAACAATCCGATCGTTGATATCACTAAAGATATTCACTCAACTCTCTAGTATCATTGAGAAACTCATTCAACAACCCGAGCAACAACAACAGGATCCAACCGCCAAGAAAGCAAGAAACATCTTACTCTCCTACCTCGGTCAGTTGATCGTCAACGAAGAACTCTCCATCCACGCACTCACCGACAAACAACTCATCGAAACACTCTTCCTCATCCTAAAGAAACAGGAACTCAAACAATATGCACTCACTCAAATCTATCATCTTATGAAATTGAATCCCGATTCCGAACAATCATTATCTGAAATGTATAATTATTATATCAGTCAATTATCAAAGTAAGTAGCAATTAATAACGATTGACAATAGTAACAAAAACTAATTGTTATTTATTTTCTAAACATAGGATAAAAGATGATACTACACCCGAATATGGATTCGATTTAACTCTTGCTTTGTTGGATGGAATCAGACAGGTTATCAAAGTTAATCCAAAGAAACAACAGTTGTTCAAAAAGTTTGGTGTTTTCATCAAGATTGTCAATCTCGTTAATATCGATGGAACCAAAGAGAGAATGTCTACTCTTTGTCACTCGGTGCTAAAGACTGTTATCATTTTGATGGCAAACAGCTCAAAGATAAAGAAACACTTTAGAAATCATATTGGTTACGATTCACTAAAGAATATCATTGTGAAATCGGAGCGATCCATCTCTGAGAAGACAATGAATATCTTGTTGGACATGATGGTCGATGGCGATTTCGATCGTGAGTACAACTACGTCATTCAGAACAGCGATGCAACTCTGTTGATCTTCCAGCTGCTCCAACACTTCCCGCTGGAGCTACAACACCAGATTCTCGATACATTTACTCCGATCGTTTTGAAATGTACAACGAACCAATCGGTCTGTTGCAATTGCCATTTGATTTACCATCTTCTCGGTGCCATCAACGCGAAACAACCAATGGAAATCACCACCAAGATTCTCCAGTTGATTCAGTATCTCGGTTATCACAGTGTGAGTGTCCGCGAGTTGAAAAAGCTGTTTGGACTGCTCAAGAGCGACGACGGTGAACACCGTCCACCCACGACATCGGTGCTGCTCTCGACCCTCCAGAACATAGCAGTGTCTCGAAATCCCGGTCCTCAAGTATACTTTGATTTCGACGGTAAAGATTCGTGTATCAATTTGCCGACGTTCGAGAAATGGCCATTCCCAAAGGGATTCACTTTTTGTGCTTGGGTGAGAATCGAGTCGTTTGTCGACCCGACTGGAACTCCCGACTACAAACCGCGACTCTTTAGTTTCCTCAATGATGCTGGCAACGGTATAGAAGCGTTGTTCATCTACCAACAGGTACAAGTACAAACGGTGACCAATGGAAATCAAGTGAAGACCGTCTTTCCAAGTTCTCTGGCTTTCGAGGAGAGAAAGTGGTATTTCGTTACAATTGTCTATTCGACCAACTTGTTCTCCTCGTCTGAGATCAAGATATTC